>NW_022990685.1:1180615-1589573 GCF_902827175.1 Gymnodraco acuticeps
ATTCAAAGTAATCAGTCACTCACAAAAAAGGGGCAACGATAAGAGGAAAGACTACAAATAAAACCAGTTTATTTTATAGTAATTAGATTAGATACTAATTGTATCCTGCGAGTCCTTCTGGGTGTCCCGATCCACAAGTTAGCAACTGCTGTCATTGCATCTCTTTCATTTAAACAGATCTGAATGTTCAGACTAATCTCTAAATTGTTTGAAGAGAACACGTTTGGTTCAGCTTGGATCAAGATTCAAATATAAAATCAAACCCTCTGTTAATTTCCCACGCAAAACATTCTCATTGTTCACCTCCAAACATGATCAAACCTGAGCAGCATGCTGATGCCGCAGAATCTTTCCTCTGGCAGTCAGGGTTACTTCAGGTTCACTTGAAGCTGAGCGCCTCAACGAGGAATTGATCAGTATCGGCAGCGATATTGATGACAAAGATATCTCGAGGAAACAATTAGGAGAGCAGTGTAATGATCAGAGAGATCATTAGAGCCATTTAACCTCGCTGGCATCTGCTGATGAGGTATAGACTGATGACTGGGCCTCCTGTGTGTTTGTGTACGCTGTATTATGATCTAACCTCTCCGCCCCCTGCTTTACTGTCGCCATAAAGTTCATTTCTTTCTGAATCTCTTAAAATCACCTCCTGTGAAGCCGCTTTTCTCCCTGTTGAATACTTTTAGAAGCATCTGCAGCATCACAGACGGTGACACCAACCTTTGTTGATGTATTACATTTGGTGTGTTTATGAACATGTTGGCAGCTAACAGTCCTCTCCTTTGCGGCAAAAAAAGCAGGTTAATCTCTGCCTTCATCTCCATGTTGACTTTAATCAAATGTATTATGTCAACAATTTTCACAAAACTGTATTAGGTTAGTTGCAAGCAATAATATTCAGTTGAACCTAATATTCAACTAACCTAATACAGTTATGTGAAATCCGTTGACATAATTCATTTAATTAAAGTCAATGCGTTTGTTCAGTGTGTGTCGGTTGAGGGGGGGGGGATCGTTGATGCTGGGTTTTCAAACTTTTCGGGAAACGCTCCCTCTTACGGTTTCGGCCTCCATCTCGGAGGGTCTGTGTATTCTGCACCGGGTCGCTCACTTCCGCCTCCATGACCTCCCCCTCCCCCTCCCCCGTCCTCCCCATCCGGCGCTTCCACGGTCAGATGACTCGGCCTGTGACATCACTGAGGCACACACACACCGCCGCAGAATTAAAAAAAAGGCAGGGAGGATGGAGAAGGACACGAAGGGAGGGGACCGGATGTGGGAGGAGGAGGAGGGGGTGGTGAGGGCCTGTTAGCATCACAGGGGTGTGACGTCACATCACGACCTCCTTCCCAGCATCCCTCCTTTGCTCTTTCCCATCACAGACACACACACACACACACACACACACACACACACACACACACACACACACACACACACACACACACACACACACACACACACACACACACAGAGAAATTATGACCTCCGGACTCGGTGCGGAATGTGATGTATTTTTTTGTTGTTGCGTCGAACAAGGACGCCATTTGTATTGTGTGTGTGTGTGTGTGTGTGTGTGTGTGTGTGTGTGTGTGTGTGTGTGTGTGTGTGTGTGGGGCTAGCAAGGCTAACATAGGTTAATGTGATATGATGTAGCACTTCCCCTTGTCCTTCTCTCCCACCCACTTACCCATCTCCACCCATCTCCACACACACACACACACACACACACACACACACACACACACACACACACACACACACACACACACACACACACACACACACACACACACACACACACACACCCAAATCACAACATCATCAGGAGCACATCACCTCCTGTAAAATGTCGCTGTATTCGCTAGCCACTTTGTTCTGCGACAAGAACAGGCGGCCATGTTTGATGCTCAAGATGTTGAATGTATTTTTACGACGTTTGAGCCCACACGCGACTCAAAATGTTAGCATGCTTTTTTTGGGCCGCAATTACCACACCAGCTGGAGACGTCCCTGACCTAGTCGCCATCAACCTTTGAAACTTTTAAAAAATCTAAGAAGAAAATGGCGCATGTAGAAGCATGTTGTTGGCTCACCAAGCAAAAAAAACTGCCTTAAATGATAACCCTTTATTAAGAAGTACACACATAAGGTTGTAATCCTGCTGGTCGGTGTGATTAGAGTCGTGCAGGGCAGCTGCAGAGTTGCAGCTCCTCGCCTCTTTCAGGAATATTACCATAATTTGTGGTGGGAAAGGAATCGCTCATCAATCAGAAGTGTTGGGAAAGTGACCACGCCAAAGAACCCGGGGCCACTGTTTGAGCAGCGGGCTCAGAGAGGTCAGCCGGGGTGCTCTGTGTGTGTATGTGTGTGTTTTGTCATTAATCACCTTCAGAGAGTGAGAGGCGTCACAGGCTTTATCCTCCTCCGCTCTTCATCTTCCTCCTTCACGGCCGGTGGCCTTCGCACCCCATCTGACCACCGCTCAGAGGCCAAGGTCAGCCTGACCCCCTCCGCCACCTTCTCCCACATCAGCCTCTCTCCAAGAGCCAACCCATTACCCCCACAACCCCAACCAACCTCGTTCCTATCCTCACATTCCCCCCGCCGCGTCCGCTTTGTCCACCTGTTGTCCTGGAGACTCGATTGCCACCGAGACCACCCTCTCTACTCTGTGTGTGTGTGTGTGTGTGTGTGTGTGTGTGTGTGTGTGTGTGTGTGTGTGTGTGTGTGTGTGTGTGTGTGTTTGTGTGTGTGTGTGTGTGTGGCAGAGGTCAGAAGCTAGAATAACATATAATCCCACAGAACACTTGTCAGGCCATGACATGGAGGCCACTCAGCGACAACAAACGTAACATCACAGAAATGAGCATTATAACCTCACAACACAACACACTGTCACACACGTCATTTCAAATAACTTCATATGACCTGACAGAGCTGTCAAAATAAAGGGAGGTATAAATATTATACACCTTTATTGAAGTGGCAAAATCGTTATAAAGTCAATATGTGTCAACCATAGGTCTTTGTCAGGGTTGTGGCCTCACCTTTATAGTACCACCTTTACATGTTCTCATATGAGAATTCACATTGTAGGTTAAATGCATGGAAGGAAAACCTCCCGACTGAACTTTCAGATGAAGATTGGAGAAAAGCTTGTTGCTGCTCTTACCAGGTCTATTAATATACGACTGAAACTAATACAGTAAACATAGTTGAAGTGAATATACACTACCCGTCCAAAAAAACAAAACACCAACTGGATTTTACAAAGCCAATCTGAGTCTTCCATTGGATAATTAGTGTAGTTATAATTAGGGGTGTAACGGATCACAAACATTTCGGTTCGGTACGTACCTCGGTTTTTAGGTCACGGTTCGGTTTGGCACAGCAGTTCGCCATTTCGACAGTTCCTCAAATGACTGACTACATTTGAACGCATCCCTCTGACCAGCTCTCATAGTATGCCTCTCGTCCAAAGAAATGACTTGCTCGCTCTATGAACCCAATGTGAGCAAATTACTCTGAATGCTGCGACGGGGGGGGGGGGGGGGGGGGGGGGGGGGGGGGCGTAGTAATCAGCAGTGAACAGCTTCAACACGTGTATTTCGGTGTATTCACGGCATTCATCATATTGTTGTTTTATAGTTATTTGTTAATGTAACCCAATTTGTGTTCTTTGAAATTGAAAAGGATATCGCCTTGTGTATGTTACTTTTGTTGCAGTTGTATATGTTAGGGAAATTATTGACCTAGACTCAGATATGACGTACAGGACCAACCCTGACGTCTGTTTATCTCCTTTAAGGACATAGGCTGCTTCAGCCATAATGTTATTGTTCCCATTCTGTGACCGGTCAACACTAGGTCACAGATGGTCTGTTGTTGTGGGTGCACTGGGACACTTCCTTCTATGTTGTTTGTGGACTCCAAGGTATGACATCTTCGGACGCAAGTGACTCAGTGTGCCCAACTGTTTAAACTATCTTATCAAAATATGTTGATTACTCTCTGTGAAACCAGTTAAATGGGCTAACGAGAGAAAGGGTAGCGGAAAAAAGTCTATGTTCTCCTGGTCGGGGGTTCATAGCGCCACTGATGGAGTAGTGGTTGTCGCAAGAGGATAAGCTAGTTATCGCTTTTGGACGGTCTTCAGGCACGATCTTAGCACTTGTACAAGGGTGGACGCGCGAGTCAAGGCGCCCCACTAGAGATAATTCCCTACCCTCTCTGAAACCTCATAATTCGGACTAAATTGAGCTGGATGAGCTCTGCTGTCACGCTGGTGTTTATTACGAGTTCATGTTTTGTTTGTCTGATTGTTTGTATGGGGGGGTCTATATTGGTTTGTCTACCCGCCGTCTTGTGTATGTTTTGTAACAACTAATAATGAATCAGTCCATAGACAGGGTAAAATGAACTAAACTTTAGTTATCCCACCAAAAGTAAATGACTTGAGAAAAATAAATAATATAAAGATGTAAAGCAAAATTCTGGTTGTATAAATGTGCTGCAAAATGAAAATAAATAGCAAAAGAGTGTCTTTATGTCCTGCATCTGAGTGTGCAGGGGAAAATGTAAACAAGAAGCCCACTGTTCAGGGTGTGCGCTAGGTGTAAGAAGAAAAGAAGATTATTGTTTTAAGAATCCATTCTTAAATGGTATTGCTGGTATGTTAAGATATGTTTGTGACCTTGTATAAACTCTATGCCCCGTCCTGCGCCCCGAGACCCTCAGAGACCTGCCTGAGGAGATCAGGGTAGCAAAATCTGTTTTTGTAGGTCAATGTTGTATTATTTGTTTCATTTATTGTTGTTGAAACCTTTTGTGCTGTTGCCGCAAAATGGAAACTTTGTTGATTATCTGTTCCAACTGGCCACTGGAATCAGATAATTAATATAAGTTGAAGTTCAATTACAGTTTTAAAATAGTTTAACATTCTTCATTAAACTGCTTCAAATTATTTCTCGTATCAACCAATTGGTCTCCATAGACATTACTAAACTTAAAATAGTTGTTAAACTACTGACAAGTTTTCTGAAACCGAGCTTATGAACAATAGAGTAAAGGTCGCTGGTTAAGCCAGGATCAATATATTTGTTGACGTTTTTATTGTGTGCATAATAAATGTTTTAAACCTTGGGCAATCTCTTTAAAATAAGTAATTACAGTTAAAAAATAGATGTTGTTTTCCAAGGGCCTCTCTTTCACAGGCCCACACTTTGAATCATGACACTTCCAAGTCCTACAGAGATCAGTATCACTTTGTGTTGCAAGCCAAATCCAGGGGTTCTACTCGAGCCCAATTTTAAATAAGTATTGAACCCAGCTCGAGCTAAATGTCAAATGTATTTAATTAATGTGCAAGTGCTTTGATTTATTTAAAATGTTCCAGTCTAGCTTCCTTCGAGTTTAATCTAAGCAACAAATTGTTTCTCATAACATTTTCACTGCTGTCCCAAATGTTTTAAAAACCTTGGGCAGACAAGCACACACAAGCACACACAAGCACACACAAGCACACACAAGCACACACAAGCACACACAAGCACACACCCACCCACCCACCCACCCACCCACACACACACAAATTGTAAATTGTTGCCTTCTTTAAAGTTATTAGTAATTCAAGATTAATTATTAAATTAAATGTGGTACATAACATAGAATAAACAAAATAACTTTGACTTGATAATTTTGTTCACAACATTAGACCTTGTCCTCTAATCTCTACTAGAATAAGATACGTGTGCATGTTTGGGTGTTTTAACACTCCTGTAATGTACCTAATCTTGTTATCCTTTTCATTACAGAGCTGGGAAAATGGTGTATTGATTAGATTCTGATCCGTGCAAGTCTAATTTTGACTGACTTTATTTATAATGTTAATGTTAATTTGATTTCAACCCATAAGTAATTATTTAGATTAACTCAACATTTCACATGATGATGGATTAGTGTTCTACATTTATTTTCCCCACTCATTTGTTGTGCAATTAGGCCAATGGTAAAGAGAGACATTGATGACCTTGTGTCCCTTTTGTTGGTACGTGGTTCCATTTTGTCTATGGCCTTGGACGGCTTCACTAAGAGTCACCCAGTTCTACCCTGCTACAGTCCGGCTGAATGCAGTCACAGAGATGCTATGGCTGCTCTACATGACATTAATGGTCTGGTCCAAGAATGGACACCATTTCCTGCTCCCAGAGAGAATGACGCTCCTCAAACTGAACATTACAGCCATTGACACTGTCTCACGTGGGTCTGCTCCCCCCCACCGAGCCATGAACTGAAAGCTTGACATCTGCTTTGAACACCTGGAAGCCTCCCTGTCACACCAGCACCAACCCTTGGGTCAGTCAGATGGGACTAACGGCTTCACTTAGGGCATTTGGGTCAGACACATGACTCTCGTTACCGCAGAGTGGGTTGTTTTTTTTAAGGCTATTCATACTGCTATACAGAGGATGCCTCTAAGTTGGCAAGCTGTTAAAGGCCCCTACTATTTTAAAATAGGCCTAATGTCAGGGGCCTCTTAGTTCTACATGTATTCACATTATATGGACCATGTTTCCACCTGGTAAAACTAGAGGCTGCACGGTACTCAGGCTACAATACGACCATTATGTTCTGCTCTAACGATTCAATTGATAGATTCTACGTCAAAACAATTAGCTTTTATTGTTTCCAATGATAACGTCACTTTAAGTGGAGGAATGCAAACCTGTTTTCAAATGTAAGGTTTTTAATTTGTTTGACATTTCTCAGTAGTGACACCCTCAGACACCCAATTCCATTCATGCTATGCCATCAGTAGTGACTCAGATGTTAAGGGGATGAAGCTTTTCCTCCCAAATCAGATATAAAGGTATCAATTTCCTGCTTAATATATGTTTCTCACAATTTTTTTATTTGTTTTTTTGCAAGCTGCACACAGGTGATACTGAGTCTTCTCGAGTAATAGATTATAAACTACACCATGCTTAAATATACTCCTAAGTTATTATTTCATATGTGACATATGTAAGAAAAGGGAGGGAAGAGTCAATTATATTGAGTAATTGATTTTATATTGGGTAATTTATTACTCAAACCTGTTTTATGGAAGAGGAAAAATATATATTTCTGATAAACTAATATTTTATCAAATGGGGAATTAATATAACATTTAGAATAATTGAGAAGGGGTTATATCCAGGCACTAGCTCACCTTTAAATTACAATAACATTTATCTGCTTTGGACTGATGAGTATATGATTCTTGCATGTTAAATGACTAACACAAACCTTACATGTATGCATGTGCATGTCTCAGGAAGGCTCCCAAATAATTCTGAGGGGCCTATCCTATTTTTGTATGTAAATGATAATGTGCTAATCCATTACTTTGAGTTGTCTGCACTCAGGAAAACAAGTGTTAACCCAATAACTAGGACAGCTCTGAAGGCCAAGGGTCAGAGAGAGAGGGTCACACTCTCCGGCTGCAGAGGGCACCCCCATCCACGGGCAAGGAGGCACGAGGTCGTTCGAGAATAGAGGATTCTAATCTTCAACTTTCTGAGGAGATGGGATGCTTCTTCACCTTTCTGCTCGGTGGGCTCAGGCAGACAACCCTGCGGGACGAGCGAGGGCTTCAGAGGCTACAAGGTTCCATGTTTCTTGGAGGAGCAGATGTCTTCCTAACCTCTCCCATCACGGGGGGAGACCTGAATGTGCCACTTGGAATAGGCAGTTGCACTGCTCTCAAGCAGATAGCAGAAGGAATGCAGGCAGATGAGACTCCATTTCACTGGGGGTGGATCAACTACAGTGCTCACTGAATGAGCCACACAAAAGCAGAGCAATTGGGGGGTTGAAATATGGCGCTCTGATGAAGAAGAGTTTTGAGCCAATCAGCACCTCAGTGCTAATCTACAGTATCAGGATGCCTTTACACACACCAGACACTCGTTGTCATAAAGAGAGGAGGAGAACGAGTCAGAAAGACAGAAGGACATGTTCTTCCAGCTCTCGTACAAAGATGAACTTTGAATTGATTTTATATCTTGGATGTTTACAGATGTACAATTAATGACTGTTTTTATATTTCCAATGACCAGACATGTGTTGAATAGTGGTGATAAATATATTTTTGCCGGATCAGATTACACTTTTGCACTAAACAAAATTAATTAATTAATATTTTCAGATTATAAAGTATTAAATAATAAGATATTTCTACTATTACCACAGATAATGTTAATATCCTTAATCGTCCAGCAATCAGGCTTAACAACACTACTCTTTAATGTATTATCCATGCACAGAAAGACCTACAATGATGTTTCAAGTACTGGATTAATTTCAGTTTTGGCCCAAAACAAATATTTATAATATTTCATATAACAATTATGTAGCATATTTGATCCTCAAATTAGAGAAGTATAAATTAAAGAAATTGATATTCTATATTCAACATTAGATAAACACAGAAGAATCCTTTCCAAGTACCATAAGTAGATGCTCATGCAGGTAAGTATGGCTAATAGGAATAATTGATAGACTTAATTTGGTACAGATCAGTGGTAGCATTCACAAATGTAATAATTCAAGTTTTAAGAATGTTTAATCCTTCCTTTCCAGGTTTTTACAAAAGTCTTTGAATATTTGCCTAACTTTTCCTTTTCAGATTATGAACAATGTACTTGACTAAAATGAATGTATTGATTTGACTAAGTGCCTTACTCTTGACTAAAGCGTATTTAAGTAGACGTAAAAGTAATCCTAAAATTGAGGACACTGCAATTTTGCAGATTAAAGATTGATCAAATCACCATTGTGAATTCTATACTCTGACTGTGAATTTTTAGCTGGATCTCTTACGATCCTAAGTTTTAAAATGCTTTTGACTAGTGATTGCCTTGAAGTAAATCTTTAAAGCGGCAAGCTGGTTTTGATTTTATAGTTTGATGAATGAAATTAACTAATGGTAAATGATAAAAGATATTAGTTTAAAACAAATATTTTAGCTATTTATGCATCTGTGTTTTATGTGTGTTCATTATTGTGCTTTTGACGAAAGATGATCAAACACTGATGAGAGATGATTTTTCCTATTATGATTGGCTGTCTCAATCATTGTGATTGAATATTTCAATCTTATTCTACTTTGTGATGTAATTAATGTAAGGTGAGACCACACTCAAATCTGCAGACGCCTATTGATTTAAGTACTGAACAAATTATTATTAGACTAATGTTTAACTTTTTAGGTTATCATAAATGATAAAAAGAGAAGACTGTTAGGGAAATAATTGACCTAGACTCCTAGATATGACGTACAGGACCAACCCTGACGTCTGTTTATCTCCTTTAAGGACATAGGCTGCTTCAGCCATAATGTTATTGTTCCCATTCTGTGACCGGTCAACACTAGGTCACAGATGGTCTGTTGTTGTGGGTGCACTGGGACACTTCCTTCTATGTTGTTTGTGGACTCCAAGGTATGACATCTTCGAGGCCATAAGTGACGGACGCAAGTGACTCAGTGTGCCCAACTGTTTAAACTATCTTATCAAAATATGTTGATTACTCTCTGTGAAACCAGTTAAATGGGCTAACGAGAGAGAGGCGCTCCAGAATTGACGTGGCAATCCACCCGTGCAGTCAGACCGTGACTGCTGTGACTTGTGATGTGAATCCTCCGGCCGTAACTCCAAATAAATCATCAGTGTTTGACATCAAAGCTCCTGCTCTACCATGTCTCCTTCCTGAGTCGGTGACTCCCACTGCATTGCTACACAGAAGTTTCCCTTACAGTATATGTCTTAAGTGTAATTTGGCTTGGCTTCCTATTTATGGACATGCTTTTATTTTGAAGGAGAGTTAGCGCGGTTGACAGGAAGTTGTTGTTGCATTGGAAACAACGTGACGGAGATTAACGGAGAAAATAGGCTTGTTTGAGACGCGTTGCGGCTCGCCTCGAAAGTAGACGAGAATAGCCGATCGCAGCCGGGGGAGGTCTCAAAAAGCTCGCCTGAAGTCGGACAGCTCCGAGTCGGCTTCTTCTTCTTCTTCTTCTTCTTCTCTCGGTTTTTTGGCGGATTGCAAAAACAACTTTAAGGTGCATACCGCCACCTCCGGAGTCGGCTTGACTGCATTTATAAATAATGCACACATGTGTTTAATCGTTAATGTCAGATATGTACTAAGTAAATACATTTGTTCCTGCTCAAGATTAGATTCAACTTTATTGTTATTGCACATATTACAGGTACTGAGACAACGAAATGCAGTTTAGCTTCTAACCAGGTGCAACAAGCAGTAAAGTGAAAAGTAATGTACACAATCTACAGAATAAAATATAGAATGAATTGAATGATGAATAAACAGTGAGGGGTATGAATACACTAGATATCAGCCTGTGAGCAGCATGAACAGTGTGTATGAATATGCTAAGATATATAAAGTATGAAAATGGTAAGCAGTGCAAGTATAGTATAACATATATAGATATTAATTTCATGATGATAAACATTGTGGAACAATGATGAAAAATGGGAATGGATGTGGCGACGTAAAACTGACACAAAACAACAACAAACTTTTGCCGAGCCAATTGGAGAGTTTAATCACCAGCACAGGGTAAAAACCACCAATGAGCGCTCAGCTCGAGATACCAGCGAGTCGTTTCCCATCAAGCATGTCGCTTCCGCAGCCCGTGGAGAGGAACTGCGCCGCCTCGCCGCGCCTCGCTCTCAAGGCTGCGGGCGTCTTTGTCCCACGAGATTTCAACGTCTCATGTAGGCGAGCCTCCAGAGCAAGTCGGACAAAATGAATAACCATCATGCAACGCACTAGCAAGACGTTGATCGCAACTACGCAGGTCTCGCTTGTCTCAAACAAGCCTAATATCTACATATAAAGACGGAGAAAGTAAACAATAACGTTTATGGTTAAGTGTTAGCACCCCCCGAAGAGGCACAAGCTCTTACGTTGATATTGGAGATTTCAATATATTCAATTTGAAAAAAAAAACGGGGAAAACACAAACAAAACGAATATCCGAATAACGAAATTGAAACCCGAATAGTACTCCAACGAACGAATATTCGGATATTCGGGTACAGCCCGTGGTCATTAGGGGCAGGTGGCATGCACGGGTCTGATTTTCAAGACCCGCACCCGCGATGTGCAATACCGCACCCGCCCCGCTACCCGCACATATTGCCAATTAGTTCCGCAACCCGACCCGACGGCACAAGATCCGCAACCCGACCCAAACCCGCATATATATGAGCGGTGAACACGTGCAATTATTAACACACGCAGTTGCATATTTGTCTCAAAAAGCGTGGGATGTGTTAACTGTGATGGTTATTCTCGCGTCCAGGAAAGAGAAGCTTAAAAAGGAGACTAAATGGAGTCTCTGAGATGTTTTCAAATTGGCACTTTAATAAAAAAGGCGCGGTAAAGTCACAAACAGGATATTTTCTGACAGAAAAGCAGCTGCCTCTGGCTCCCCGCTAGCAGAGAAAAGAGGCCGAACCGCTCAGGTGCTGCTGTTATATAGCTTCTGCAGGCTCCTCCCTGCGGGCCGGCCCTCCACATCTTAATGTCCGTCGTTACGTTTAAACAGAGGATTCAGGCATTGTACATTCAATATATACTTAAACACGCCTCTTCTCCTCATATTGTCTTTCATCACTTTTCCTTTAACACATTCTAAACGTTGTAGTTAATATTCTAAAAAATACAGAAAATACTTCACGGCTGGTTTGGTTTCTGGTCATTCCGGATGTTGTCACATCTTACCCACGTCTGTAAACAATAACTTTATTCAAATAAACTATACCTTCATTTAATATTCAGCAATAATAATACGTCTATAGTTGCAGTGTTAAAATCAGTAGGTTTCGGTGTGCATCACTCCATGTCATTTCGCTACTAAATTAACCTCTATAAGAAATGGTAAACTAGCCACATGCTAACCGGAGATGAAGGATTTTCAGAATAAAAGCTTAACTGGTTGTGCACAATAATTTTCTGGTTTTTCAGTATAAAACAGCATTTAAACTGAAGGTACATTTAAGGTACATTATGCCATCAAAACATTGATTTTAATTTCTAACAGATGTTGGTTATTTTCTCCATCTAGGATGACACCAAAAGCCTCCCAGACGTTGGATTTCACTCTTGAGGAAGTGTTATTGAAAATGCAGTATTCTCCGCTGGAGAGCTTCACCGCAGCCATTTCGATGTGGCACGCTCAGCAGCAGATTGATGCGCTGCGGAGGCAACCCGGTATCACGGCAAGACGTGAACATGTGACGATTTACCATGCTGGGAGACGTGAAGATGTCACGATTTCGTCCCTTCAAACGTGACAGTTACACGGTATTGTTAACATGGCCCAACCAGTGGAGATATACCCGGAAATGCCAAGCAAATGCTACCCCGACGGTCGGTTGTTATTGTCAATATTAATATAATAATGATTTATTTTTAATAGTCACACTCGATTTCGCCGATGTTCTTGTTGCCCCAGCTGGTTGACTCCTCGTTTAGCAGAAACAAAGGCTACATTAATGTATTAAATTGATGTTAATCCATGTGTGTGGATTTGGAATTAACGGACGTGACGTTGTGCGATTGCGTTGCCAGGCAAGAGCTTCGGGTCATGTTAATTTACAAACTCTTCAACTAGAACCGTAGTCATATTTAAAAACATTTTAGAAGGCCTCACGAAATACTTTAATGTAAATTCAAATTTAAATGTGAAGGAATGTGTGTATAACAAAATGCATCCGTCATTAACAATACCGGAAACAGATAGGCAAGATCCTCAGCTCGGTGATTCGATGGTTTAGCCGCAATGCACGTTGGGAAATGGTGTTTATGCGATGTGAAATCCGATTTTTTTTTTACAAATAAAATAATACTTCCGAGTGTGCTTGCTTTTCTCTTTGAAAGTCATCACATAACGGCATTGTAATACACGGTTCGGCTGCATTAAATATTACATATCTGCCGTAGTTCTCTATTTATAGAGCCCTGATGAGAAGACTTCTAGACAAAGAGGAAGAACTGCCGCCAAAACTGAAAACGTGACGTGGATCATAAATATATCAGCAATTAAACAACATCTTACATTTCTTTTCACACAATACGTCTCCTTGCAGTATCAACACTAATTCGGCTGACTTTTATTTGATCCAATTGGTAGATAGGCTGTATTTACACCATAATGGTGCACAGCTGATAGAAAGGGACACCTAGTGGTTAAAGCACGTTATTGCATTTTATTATTTTATTATTTTTCACAAAAATGAAACCATCAATAGCAAAAACAGAATTAACTGTCATTAGTAAACCACTCAAATAAAAAGATCATAAGTGGTTTTGTTTTACATATATTTTAAGGATAATAATAGCAATGTAACACTGTCTATGACACTTGACACCCTGATTTGAAAAACATACAGAACAAATTAATTCACTGCCCTTAATAAAGTATTTAAATATACATTTCAGGTGTGCTGTTTTGTTTAGATAATTAACATCTGGAGCTCTTTTAATGTCCTTTTTGATTATTGTTACACCAGGTCTTGTCAAAACCTTTATTCCATATTCAATATCCATTACTAAACAAAACAGCAATTCTACTCCACTACAATTTAGAGGTTAACCTGGTATTTTTACTCCACTACATTTATTTTAGTTACTTTGCAGATTCTGATTAATGATGTGAAATATAAACAACCCTTAAATCAGGCTTTAGTTACACCTGAGTAAAATTCAGGGAAGGTAATTGTCAAATGCCAACAATCAGATATATCTGATATCAGGCGAGATATTTGATAGTTGGTGCTTGAGAAGACTAAACATTTATCTGCAGATCCCTATAAAGTATATTCATTACTCGTTATTCTCTACTAATAGATTTCAAGATGTTCTAAGGTTTATTGACATATCATATACACAACTAATTCAATAACGTGCTTTAACCACTAGGCGGTGCACACAAGGTACACACAGCCATAATAACTTTGTATTATTAGTGTAGGACACTTGTGTATGTATAACATCTGAAGATGTGTTTTATTCATGTTTTCACATAATTGTACAGGATATTGCTACATGTTTTACTTCTAATATCTGATTTGTAAAACATCACAGACAGAAAGGTATATCCGTCATTTAACAGTAAGCTATTGAAATTCTGAATCCATAGATGTGTCTCCCATCACCCAAAACCCCTGACTATTCTCTCAACTCAGTATTTACATTCTTATATTCAAAGAAAATCAGTAATATCTTTAAAAACTACACGTCCTTTTATTTCAGCTGTGAACCGATATTTCAAAGACAAAAGCAAGCACACTCGGAATAAAGTATTATTTATTTTTAAATGTTTTCGGATTTCACATCGCATAAACACCATTTCCCAACATGCATTGCGGCTAAACCATCGAATCACCGAGCTGAGGATCTTGCCTACGTCTGTTTCCGGTATTGTTAATGACGGATGTATTTTGTTATACACACATTCCTTCACATTTAAATTTAAATGTACATTAAAGTATTTCGTGAGGCCTTCTAACATGTTTTTAAATATAACTACGGTTCTAGTTGAAGAGTTTGTAAATTAACATAAACCGAAGCTGTTGCCTGGCAACGCAATCGCACAACGTCACGTCCGTTAATTCCAAATCCACACACATGGATTAACATCAATTTAATACATTAATGTAGCCTTTGTTTCTGCTAAAAGAGGTGTCGACCAGCTGGGGCAACAAGAAAATCGGCGAAATCGAGTGTGACTATTAAAAATAAATCATTATTATATTAATATTGACAATAACAACCGACCGTCGGGTAGCATTTGCTTGGCATTTCCGGATATATCTCCACTGGTTGGGCCATGTTAACAATACCGTGTAACTGTCACGTTTGAAGGGACGAAATCGTGACATCTTCACGTCTCCCAGCATGGTAAATCGTCAAATATTCACGTCGTGCCGTGATACCGGGTTGGCAGAGGTTATGATTATGCGCGGTTCCACGGGGGAGAGGTCTGAGGATTTAAACATTAAACTAAATTATTATTATTTTACATATTTATTATGCAACACCCGCGACCCGACCCGCATCATCTTTGTTTTACCCAGAACCGAACCTGAAAAAAAGCGTTTGAAAAAATTCCACCCGCGAATCACTTTTTTTGTGGGTCATCCGTCCACAGCCCCACCTAGTGTCAGCAGAAAGTATTACAAATAATGATTACAAAAAAATGCAAAAAAATAAATTAAAAAATATACAAAATATATTTTAAGATCATTTTTAATCATCTGATTCGTCTGTATATTGCTGTTTTAGTCTGTGTTCTTCTAATTAGTGTCTACAGTGTGTGCCTATTGAGCCGTTTTGAGCCATGTGGGACAAAACCCGATCATACCCCTCCCTCTCACTGTCTAAGTGAATGGTGACTGTAAAAACTACACTGCGCACATACTTGCCAACCCTCCCGATTTTCGCGGGAGACTCCCGATTTCATTGCCCTCTCCCGGTTTCCTCCCGGGGTCATATTTCTCCCGCATTTCTCCCGATTTCTGACAAAATCAGATTTACAGAACAAGAATCGACAACTCGACCCTCATACCTGCCAACCCTACCGATTTGGGCGGTAGTCTACCGCTTTTGACATGTTTCTACCGCCTACCGACTTAGCTGGCTTTCCCTACCGATTTTCAATCTTCCCAAACTATAACAAATAAAATGACACTACATAGACACTGGACTCAACTTTTGGCGGACACCGTTTGCAGCGTGTCTGTGATCGCATCATACAAACAGTCCTCTGTGTTTTTGAAAGAGAAACAACGTGCAGACCGGGGGTAACGCTGCCTTTCCTCTGCACCCCCGGGGCTGATGGGTAATCACTCCCAAATGAGTTTAAGGGAACAGAGACGAGGCATTTGAGTCCTGCAGGGTTTCCCCGTTAATATCAGTGTCTCGAAAACACATGTTGGCGACTGAAAGACATCCAGTGTTTGGTCTTTTCCTGAAGCATCCTTCACCTACAGTGTCTTAACTGAAAGAGGACCACAAACACACACAAAATATAATACCATTTTGAGATTTGGGGATATTTATCTCCTATTCTTTCACTTTTTCTGACATTTTCAACACCAAACATGTCGTTAATGTCTCTGTTTAGTGAACTTCAGCAATCTGAAAGCCTGTACATTATTTATATCACACTTTATCAGTAGAAAAATGCAGGAAATGACTTTTTTAATGCAGTATTTTCTGATTTATGGCGCAACACAAAGATATTTCGCTCTGTGCAAACCTTTGACCTATGTCAACAACATGAAACAAGAATATGAACCTGGCTTTATTCAATGTTCACACAAGAGTTCTGGCTTTCCTACATCCTGACACATCCTTCATCTACACTGTCTCAACTGAAAGAGGACCAGAAACACATTAAAAATATAATAAAATGTGGAGACTTTGGGATATTTATCTCCCATTCTTTTACTTTTCTGGCATTTTACAGACCAAACATGTCGTTGTTTGAAAAAAAAGTGGTAGTACCAAACTACCACTTTTTCTGAAAAATGCATAAAATGATGCAATATATGTTAAATACATGGTTTATACATGTAATTACTGGGGTTCCATTTCTTCTGATTACCTAATTTGGGCGTGCACATTTGCCGCGCGCAAACCTACCTCTTTTGGATTTGGAAAGGTTGGCATGAATGGACCCTCTGCTCACTCCTTTCCTGTAAAATACAGGTCCAGCCCACACATATGCTCCATGGTGCTACAGGCCGCAAGGCAGTGCACATACAACTACAATAAGCATGTTAATGTTGATCTAATACAGCTCCGGCAATCCACTAGCACCCCCCCCTCCACATGTCTACCCTACTTTTATGACTTTCTAATCATAAATCTATCGATTAGATTTATGATTTGACTTTTGAAACTACAAGAAGATAAGGAGGACTTTTACAAAAAAGTAATAGAGATTTTTGTCCAGAAGGATAGGCAAATGGACTTCATCTTCAAGTCAAGGTCAGACCACCATTTTATTGAAAATGGGATCTTACTAAGAGAGAACAATTCAATATTTACATGATAAAATTACATTTTTTGGGTATCCTTCTGTTGAACTGTCTGTTTAAAATTAATCGAAGCATCAGACAAAAAAAAGCTTTTGAAAATAATATTATATTTTGATTTAGGTCAAAATATAATATTTGTAAACCTGAAGAGTCAGAGCCAGTGCCAGCCATGAACCTCACTGCACGCCACTGCAGAAGCTTATATATAGAGATCTAAGTTTTTTGTGCCCCACCACTTTTGTACATATAAAAACGCCACTGTCTATGCTACATGTGATGACAGTTATGCTCAGTAATTCTAGTCTGAGGCCCTCTGCACACGTCCTCCTACACAACTTTGAGTTGAGCATTCGCTCTGGACTTTCATCCACCTCCATCCCGTCCCCGCTCTCTCCGTCCTGCCGGGGGCCGGCCGGCTGCAGGAATGCGAGTCTGGGTCCCAACCGTCCCAAATGACTGCACACAACAAAAAGGATTTACCTCTTTGTCATGATTGTCCCCTCACACTCTGGCCGGCAAGAAAAAAACAGCACAAGACTCCCTAAACTAAAGCCCCCTCCCTCCCTGTGCCACCCTCAACCCTGACCCACCCCCTCATTGTATCCTACCCCCCTCCTCTGCTGCCCCTACCTTTCTCCTGACCCCGGCCGTGTGCATAAAAGACCCATCAGAAGTATCGCTGGCCACATTTACAAGTGAAAGAGGCCCAATAATGGAGCGGTTAGGGAGAAGAATGAGGAGACAGAGGGGCACTCACAGATGTGGAGGTGGGTGGGGAAGGGGGAGGAAGGAGCAGTGTCCCATTGTTCCACCCCCCCCCCCAACCCTGATGGAGGGGAGGGAGAAGGGGAGGGTTGGGAAGGGGTGAGGAGGTAAAGTGGGAGGTGAGAGGGGCTTTTTACACCCGATTTGTCATGACGTAGCATAGAGGGCAAAGGTAGAGAAAAGGGGAGATTAAGGAAGGGGAAAGTGGAAGTAGAAGAAGAAAGTAAAAGGATAGAAGAAAGTGGACAGAGCTGACAGCTGACCAGCTTCTCTTTCTGATATCCTCCCTCGACTGTCCCCCCTTTCTGCAACTGGAGAGGCTGGTCCGGCTGTTCTGCAGGGAGCGTGTGAAAATAGGCTCAGAGGTCAGAGAGGTGTGTATATATATGTGTGTGGTGGTCTTTTCCACATTATTATGTATGCGTGTGTGTCTCATTGTCCAGAAGGATGGAGATGGCGATACAGCAGCTGGGGTGAAGAGGCCTCTGAGCTGACCTTCGAACCCCTCCCTATTCCTCACACAGCCTGCGTGGTGGTTGGTGGGGGGTTAATGAAGTCATCACTGCAGGATCAAGGAGAGATGTGGCATATATATGAGGCCACGGGTGCTGTCGCAGGACGAGGAGATGCTTCCGAAATGTTGGCGGGACGGTCACCTCCAGCAGGTGACCAGATAACATTCAGACGTCGGAAGAGTTTACATAGAAACAAAGTCAGGGCTGTTGTGAGGTAGTAATCTAAAGAGGTGTTCAAAGTGAGAAACACCTTGTTTTTCTTTTAATCATTCAATATTTTCACACAGAAAGCGAATGGCATCACGACTGAAAACAAGTTTTTTTGTTGGTAACAGGTACATGTTTCCGAGCTTTTGCAAAACAAATAAAGTCCATAACCAATAATGTTGTGTTGTTCCTTCCCAAAGCGGTGGCTCAGTAACCAAGATGGCAAACTTTACTTTTACACCAATAAAGGCAGAGCATAACAGATCCACTCCTTCTGCTCTTTCCTTTCACAATAAAAGCCCTATAAAAGTAAAATAATCCCATTTATTTTTGTATATTCGTCTTGGATTTTAGGGAAAGACTTGAACTTAAAAGAACCAAACCAATGTGTTTTAGAGGGGAACATAAAGGTGGCAGAAAGTTTGATGACACCAATTGAGGAGGAGTGATGAGCAAAGCAGATATTACCATGATGTGGTCACCAGGTTCCCTGCATACAAGGCATCATACCATCTCGATTTCTGTAGATTATGCAGTCTTCTGGCAGTTCGTCATAAAACTTGAACAACGCGCCAAGTGTCCTTAAGTTTAAGGGGAATGCAAAAAGTATTGGTAGGAAACACAAAAGTAAAAACAAAAAAACATATAACCTTTAGAGGATTCTGTAGTTATATGAACAATTGTTCTAAACACTGTATATGGTGGCCGACAGGTGCAAACACATTACAACGGCTCAAAACAATTCCATAAACATTTTTTTTTTAATCACGTCCTCACGACAGACATCTGACTTCCTGTGTTCCTTTTCCTGCAGGATTCGACCTTAAGGATGCATTTTTAATCTTAAAAACATTTAAGTGATCATCATTTCAAGTTAATAGGAAAATATACAACACACACACACACACACACACACACACACACACACACACACACACACACACACACACACACACACACACACACACACACACACACACACACACACACACACACACACACACACACACACACACACACACACACACACACACACACACACACACACACACACACACACACACACACACACACACACACACACACACACAACTGAAAGACCTCTGACACCTGTTCATTTCCGATGGAGAACCTATTAATTTCCTGCTGAAGGAGACAGAGATCACATCTCCTCTGCTTCCTGTTCAGCTGTGACAACAGCAGCTCCACTCCTCCCCATCAGAGACAGGTGGCGAAGAGCAACATGCATCAACATACACTAATGTCCCTTTTCAATTTAACATTCGATTCCTTACACACTTCATCTATATATAATATCCTGCTTTATATTTTGTTTCTGTATATTTGTATTTCCTACTTATTTAATGCAAGTGTATTTCTATTTGAGATGTTTACTTTTTGGATTGTTTATTAGTCTTTTAATTTCTCTAATGTACAATGCCTTGTCTTTTTATGCTGCTGCAACGCAAACATTTCCCAAATTGGGATCAATGAAGTACTTCATATCTCTCTCGTCTTAAAGTTGTAACCAAATACGAAAAGTCATGCAGATGGAGAAGCTTCTGTTTTGATCTGCATGAGGTTTTTATAAAAGATGATTTGTGTATATAACCAACTTGTTGTTAAATGAAAGGCACTCTGGTGCTGTAGTACGGTGGCCGACAGGGGCAAACGGCAGTTAGTCTGATCATTTCAAGTGCTTTGTCAGTTTATTAGAAATGACTCGGCAAACTAGCTAGCTAGCTAGCTAGCTTACAACAGATCTGCAATGATAATGTCTCTATCGTGTTTTGAGCTTCTTGCAGCATTTGTATTAGCTCTTTTTTATTTGCAGCGTTTCCTTTATGCAGTGCTTTCACTGAACGCTGCGCATGTTTTTGTCAAGTTGGTGAAGATGTTTTTTCGTTTGCATGTGTTTTGGCACATTCGTGTTTTTATATTTGCATCATTTTTGAAACTGCAGCGCGTTTCTCCTGATGCAGTAGCTTTGGGCCCGTCAGCAGCCCAACTGTAGGACTACCTACAAATGACATTAGACAAACATGCAGTGTATTCAATGGAAATGTTTTTTGAATGTCAGAAAGAAAACAGAACATTGTTTTGTTGTGCGTTTGGAGATTTAATTTGTTCATTACACTATAGTACCAGTAATGTGCATTTGGCTTTAGTTACCAGCATCCAGGCACTTCAGCGGCTGAAACTGGTTACTCGGTGTTCATGTAACAACCCTGTAACAATGTCTGCTCCTCATTGTGAGACTTAAAACGAGAGAATGTCATTTATTGGCAGGGTTACAAAAAATAAAAGAAACTACATTCCACTAATAGTGTACTCTTACCGTCTGGGCTTCAGAGGCGAACACACAGAGTCAAATAGATACAAAAAACGACAGATTTGTGCATGGAGTCTGGTTAGTTTCCAGGCTCCATGTCGGATCCATTGTATCCTTCATAGAAGTAAAGTGCATTTTGAGTGTGATTAAACACACAGGCAACATCCTTACAATACATTTTACATTAATTCAACTACACATCATTTTTGTGTGAACTCTGCTTCACACTCTTGGCAAAAGGAAGTCTTTACTGCCCTCTGGTGCAGAAATGATGATCTCTAAAAACTACAACATCCACAACAACACTATATCAAGTAAAGCCCTTCTTAGGTCTTTAGATGTCTTCCTCCTTGTTGATGTCTTTAAAAATAGACATGACACTCCAAAGGAAAGGAGGAAATCCCATCTAAATGACATTTATTAAAAAGCAGCTGCTATTTCAATGATAATGGGTTCTTATTTAAGGTCACATATTGGTGGATAACCTTATAATTATTGTATATTTCTAATAACATTTATTAGATTTGGTTCAGCACCAACGATAGCTAAAACATTTTCTGCCTAAAACTCCGGTTTCGAATGTGTCTCATGGAATTGCATCCCACTACTCACATGTGTTGCAAAGTGAGTAGTAGTAATCAAAGTAGTAGAGTAGTAAATAGTAAATATATTTTCCATAACACATTAAAACATTCGGAAGTTTTTAATTTAACAACCCTTTTCTGATCCATTTTAGTAAAACTCCCAGAAGGCACTTAGCCTCCAGCTGCTGCGGGGGGATGCTGCGAGGGAAGTGGGACTGAAATGTGTGCGTCTGTGTAAAAGTGAAAGGAGGGCATTGGTCGAAGTTAAATAAATACTGAATAAATAGTCTTTAAGACATAACTGATGTTAACCCAACTGCAGCTGAAGCCTGGACCACCTTTAGAGTTCATCAATTAAAGGAATTGTGGTTGAGGTAGAGCGTGGCACAAATCCTGGTTTTGTAATGTTCAGAGTTTGACGTGTACCAACAACGCTTTCTAGGAACCTTAGCATGCTTTGAATACACGAAGCTGTGATTTAAATTCCGCTGCTCCGGAGACGCTGCTCTGACCGCCATGTGAGGGACAGACTCTGTTCCTCTTCACAGACTCACCTCAAAGCCTTTCACTCCTTAGGAATCAACAATCAGATTGCACCTTGGCTCACAGAAAGAGGTTGATTTTGGCGGGGACTGCCTTACAGCCGGTGGTGGAGAAGTACTGTCCCTGGGCGGGGGTGTAGAGCATGTCGCCCCCTACTGCCTCTACCACGTCCGTGCGGCCGCAGCTGCCCCGCTGGCAGAGCTGCGAGCGGACGCAGCGCTCCACGTGGCGTCGGCTCAGCGGCAGGAAGGGGACGAAGCGGGTGATGAGCTTCTGCTGGATCACCCTGGACTGGAAGAAGCCGCCTGGAGAGAGAAGCTCACTTTAGTTTGCTTCAACTGACAGACACCCAGCATGCTTCAGGAGAGCCCTTTTCCACTGGAATTAATTCTGTTCTAGTTCTGTGCTGGGGATAGTTTGGTCAGCAGTGTTTTCAACTTGTTATACACTGAAAGAGGCCCCCTTCCCTATGCTGTAATTTGTAGGTATTGTGTGCATGTAAATGGTCTGCAAAGGCTAAAATCCCAAAATTCTCTCTCCCCCACACTGAATATCTCTCACAATAACAAAAGTGGCAGACTACTTAGACTACAACTTAAGGTACTATTAAACTTAAGAAGGTAGATTGAATTGCAAGAAATCATTTATACTGATTTCAGAGAGACGTGGCTACAACCTCAACCCGCATATAGCTTAGCGTGTCGTCGCGCCAGCTGCCGCATGAAACTAGTCACTCACTCTGACTGGTCCACCAGTGCCTTTGTCGCTTTAATGAATATTTCTACAGTTCGGTAAAAGAGAATGAACGGGAAATGTAGCGAGAAAAGCTCAAATAAAGGATAGTGTCATGTGAAGTTTCGCTCTTCCTCCATGGATGATGTTAGCATAGCACACCCAAGCCAGTCTGACTAATCGATAGCAAGATTTAGAGGATACAAACAAAATGATTCTTGTATTATCTTTGGCGTGACGTAACAGGATATTAACCGGGAAACCTATGGAATATGAATTATTCACTATAAATTGCTTTTGTATAAGTAGGTAGTAAGGACTTGTTGCCATTACAATGCTAACAAAGGGGTTGTGACTCAAAGTATAAGAACTGCCTCTTGGAAAAAGGGTATCAGTGGTTCCAACATTGAGCTCATTATTGTGCATTCCACTGAGAAGGCTTCTTATTAGGATACACATTTACATATAGCAACTCTTCAGTCTGTATACCTCTCTGAATATTTTACAGTTATATCAAAGGACACTCACTTGTTGTGCTGTTGTAGACCGCCTGTGCGATGGCTTCCTGCAGGTGTTCCAGCTGGATGTCCTCCCTCTCCTGCCCCGCCTGCCGGTTCTCTAAAGCCACTCTGTTGATCACCTCCTCTCCGGTGGTCCTGCGGGGACCACACACAACACACCGAGTCACACCTTTTTCACGTTTTATAATTAGGGAACTATTTTCTGTTGGAAGTCATAGGACACTTTAACAGCTCGTCTCTCTCATGGAGTTCACAGTTCAGTCACTGTGAACTCTTATTTCTGTCGTCCATCATTATCAGATTTGAGCAAAATAGTATTTTTTCATTTGTATGTGTTTTGGCACATTTGTGTTTTTATATTTACATAGTTTTTTAAGTGCAGTGCATTTCTCCTAAGGAAGTGTTTTTTGGCTGTAGTAACACATGCACCTGTCGGCCGCCGTACATTTAACAGCTGTCCGTTTAAAATAAATGTATCCTCATGCATTCATTTTTCCTTCTGTAACAAACTTGCACTGAACAGTGACTTCTGTGTACTGTTACACCCATAGTGTGTGTGTGTGTGTGTGTGTGTGTGTGTGTGTGTGTGTGTGTGTGTGTGTGTGTGTGTACCCGATGAAGACGTAGATGGCCTTCCGGTAGTTCGTGCGAAACACAACGTGGGAGGGACCAAGGAAAGGCTCCAAAACATCGATGAGACCTGGAGGCATCTTCTCCATCTCGTCAAAAAAGAAGACGGAGCGAGCGCACTCCGTCAGGTTCCCCTGCACCCAACTCTTCAACTCCTCCTGCAAACAATTAATCATGATTATTCACTATTGTGATTAACGCCATTACATTCTTTTATCAATTCCCACCACTAATAAAGACACACCTAATTGTTTCTTATCTTTGATTATACTCGTGATGATGAGATAAAGATGAACACTGCCTAATGACCTCTAACCTACCCTGTATTCCTTGACTCGGTCAGGTAAGGGGAAGTGCAGCGTGGGAACAAACTGATGGACGTACGGGCTGCTCATCGCAGAGCTGTACAGATGATTTCCCAGCATGGCGCTGACCATGGTCTTCCCCGTCCCAGAGGCGCCATGGAAAGACAGCACCAGGGGCCGCTCGGGGCTTTTATTCTGAAGGAACTTCGCCACCTCTTCTGACACTATGTCCTGAGCCAGATGTTGTCCATAAACATTCTTGTAAAGGTCCCACTCCAGATCTGAAATTAAGGGAATAAAGATTTGTTTGATGTTATTGTTAAATGATTGGTTAAGTTATTCTCAACACTTATTTGTCTTTACCCGGAGCTACAAGACCTTTAAAGACAGGAAAACACTACGACATTGATTGATTGATTACGTATTGTCATACTGATATTTTGTACAAACTGTAAAGTCCACTGAGACAAATGTAACATTTGTGATATTGGGCTATATAAATAAACATTGATTGATTGATTGACTTTCTGGGGGAATTCCTTATGGCTGATGATGTTACATAAGATGACGATCCTTACGGCTTCTGTCCCATGACTTTGGTCATTTATAACCCTCTAAAAATCCAAAAAGATCATTTTCAAGCTCAGGATATCTGTTGCTTGGAATTGGACTTCGTATGTCTAGATTGCCAAATTTAATTAGATTTTCTCAACAAATACTGTTTAAGTGTCACATTTTCAACAGTATTATAACACAATTCAGCTACAGATAAGACTTAGCTACTTGCAAAACAATGATTTGTTCCAATCTATTTAAACAGTATCTGCAATGTGAGAGAACACATCCTGTGTTATGCTAGCTAGCATAACAGCTAACGTGACTACAGTATAAGGTAGCTCTTCGTGACAACCTCAGTTATTTAACAGTTTCAGTACACGAACAAAACATATAATGTATGACACAATTGGCTGAAACAACCTGCCTATAGATACTTTCCATGTTAAACTAAGCCAGCTGACTGACAGAAAGCAGCACCCATTACTTAACGTGAGCAAGCTACGACATACATATCTGGTCTTACCTCTGATATGTGGCTTAAAGTCGCACTCACAGCTTTCTGATATACTGCAGTAGACTTGCTGATACCAAACACCAACAACGGGGTTACAAATGTATAATAGCAGCACAGACAGGATGGCCAACATGTTGGCTGCCTGCTGGCAGACAGGAAACCGGAATGGCCCTTCTGCTAACGACAACCGGTTAGTTTGGTAGTTTCTTAATTTCGAGGAAGTCGTCCAGAAACACGTACCAGAAATGATAGTAACGACTTCATTTCCCAGAAAGCATCTGGAACCGGTATCGTGTGTTGGCCACGTTGGAGGATCGCAGTCACAGTCCAGAATACACAGCGGATAAACACAACATCTGGAAAAATACTCACTATACTTATCACTTTATGTGCAGTCTTTTATTACACAAGTGATATAACAAATACTATGTACGAGATGATGTTGGACATTATGGTAAAATGCAATATATTATTTAAGCAATCAATAATTAAACCAGAAAATTAGAGTTATTTTTAAAATAAACTGTAATGTTTTATAGAAATAATGCACCCTAAAAATAAAACCTTATCCAAAAAGGTAATTTATACAGTAGAGGGTGCTATTAATGTAAAAATGATCTTTTATGGAGCCATATTGGTGTTTAAAGGTCCCATGAGCTTTTCCGGTTATTACCCGTCCCCTTGTGTGTTCGCTTTTTATGCATGTAAACGGTCTGCAAAGTCACAAACCCTCAAAGTACACCCTGTAGCGAGTACAACTCTAACACAGAAAATACCTGTCTGTGCTGCCCCAAAACGCCTCGTTGGAGATTTCTCTTTTTACATTTTTTTCTTCGTGGCCATAGTGACGTAACACCGACCAAATGGACCAATCCGCGGAGCTCTGCACACACACGCACACGCACGCACGCGCGCGCGCGCACACACACACACACACACACACACACACACACACACACACACACACACACTCAGCCTTATATTTTCTCAGCCGCGGCTCCGCAGATCTCCGCACACACTAGGCTGCGTTCCAGGCCCGGTTCTACGTGGGTGCATAAGGGTGTTTATCTCAGTTGAGTCATTATGCACCCTCAAAAAAAAAGTGAAAGATATTACATATATAATAACAATAATAATAATAGTAATAAGAATAATAAGAATAAGAATATAGTTGAAATAAAATAAATTGTAATTGTGGTTAAATAACATTGTCTGCTGCATTTATTTGGTCAATTTAAACGGTAAGTAATGTTATTATGTCAGGTCCGCGTGACCTGTGCCGCTGCGCGTTCGTCATCTGCAAGGTGCTTACACAGCAGTCAATGATGATGTCGTGGACAGTGGACACTAACGTCCTCCCGCCCGACTCGCCGGCTTTGCCCGCCTCGCCCACGGAGGCGGAGCAGCCGCAGCCGTCTTCGTTGCCCCAAACACCGCCACCCCTGGGCGGTCCGCAAGTGCCAGAGGACCTCGGCAAAACAGAGCCTGCCCAGGTATATTTAAACAAGTACCCAACTCGCCTGTACAGTGGGGTAAGGCGCTCATTTTGCAGCTCATGGTTTCAAAACAGAGATTGGCTGGAATATTCCTGTAAAAAAGATGCCATCTTCTGCTATGCATGTAGACATTTCGGTCTTAAAAGGGGAGTGATTTGTAAAATATCCATAAAGAAAAAAAAAATCTGTTTACAGTTCTGTTTCATATGGGTGTTGACATGTATCCATAGATCTCTTCATTTTGCTCTCAAAGTGCACCAGATTGATTGATGAACTTCAATATTAAAAACAAATCTTCCCGGGGGAGCAAGCCCCCAGACCCCCCTAGAGGAGGTGAAGACCCTCCTACAGGAGGTGAGGACCCCCCTAGAGGGTGTTACTGTAGGTCCACTCCCCACTTGTAAAAATAGCACTTTACCACTGCACCCTCTCTAATCTCAGATGCACCCTGAGTCATTTTGTTCTGGAGCCGGGCCTGCTGAGTTCCGCGGTGTCTCACTGTCTCGCTGTCTCGCAGACCCCACACAGCAACCAGGAAACGACACCAGTAATCCACCTCTCACTGTCCGCTCCTCGAGTCTCAAAGGGCGGAGCAGCGAGCCCTGCATCGTCCCGCCAACACGGCACTCAGACCCCATGCAGCATTCTCATCTGTTTGTCATTACTGGTGTCATTTTCTGGTTGCCAACAAACGCTATTGTAAAACGTAATCACTGATGTTCCGCTGTAACGGTGGTGGACTCATCAGAACAGAGTGGGCGAGCTGACCAATCAGAGCACAGTGGGCTCATAGGGAGGGGGGGCAGGAGCTTCAACAGGCCGTTTAGGACAGAGAGTGAATACACATACTATACAGAGATGCTGTATGAGAAACCAATGTGAGTTTGGAACATTGCACAATATAAATCTATTCTAGTAGACCTCAACAATGGAATTATGATCAGTAGAAATGGCCAGGACATGGGACCTTTAATGAATTTAATATATTCATTAAATTGGCCCGACTTGAAAAACTGATCTGAAAAACCTGGCCTGATTTTGGAAAGGTTGTTGTGATATATTCCCCTTGTGCTTTATTCCAAATACACACAAAATCTAGCAACAATACAGATCCATTTGCAACCTCAATTTACTTGCTACTTGCTTGCCGTGCTGTGAATGGATCTGGCCCTTCCTACATCCAGGACATGGTTAAACCGTACACCCCAGCGCGTGCACTACACTCTGCATCAGCCAAACGACTCGTTGCGCCCTCGCTGCGAGGGGGACCCAAGTTCCCATCAGCAAAAACACGTGGGTTTGCTGTCCTGGCTCCAAGATGGTGGAATGAGCTCCCCATTGACATCAGGACAGCAGATAGCTTGCACATCTTCCGGCGCAAACTGAAAACTCATCTCTTTCGACTCCACTTCGAGCGTTAGAACTATTAACGAAGCACTTATATACTAATAAAGGACTGGCTTATCTAAAGCCAGTTGAGTAGCACTTGAAATGTTTGGCTCTATGAAACCTGATGTACTTATATGATTCTGTTTTCTTCAAGGTTGTGTCTTCCTGGTTGAATGTACTTATTGTAAGTCGCTTTGGATAAAAGCGTCAGCTAAATGCAATGTAATGTAATGTAATGTAATTTCATCACCTCAAAGAACATTAAAAACCCCACATTTATTCTCACTTGTAACTGACAGAAAAATATGACAGTATTAGACAAACAGTGAGGTAAACATGTTTATTTACATTTCAGATAAATATGAGACATTATTAATAAGGTTATGGACATGATCTGTACCTGTGTACTGTGAGTGTGTGGTTAGAGTCAGTTCAATCACTTCCAATTCATATAGTGGTATTAAAAGAAGTAAGAGTAATGAGTAAGAAAAGGGAAGTTTAAACAAAAGAGTTGTGAACTGACCCTAGCACTGGTTACAATACCACTAATCACATCACATTATGTATTTACTTCACATTAGAATATCCTTATGATAAACACATGATGATAAACATAATATTTAAAATGGAGATAAAATGTTATTCTGTTATTGCGTTGTACAATATGACACACACTTTGTATGGTCTTTTTGTTAAGGAAGGTCCAGCCTTCAGGAAGACATAAAAACGTACTATACATTAAGCTAACAGACCAAGGCACAGCCTCATTTCAGAAACTATTTACCACGACTTCCTGTTTCTTCTGCAGAAGAAAAGCAAAATAACTCGACACAGTTGCACATATTTACACTGATATATTCCCTTCACATTTTGGTTCCGATACGGGCTAGATGAAGTTCTCTGGCTTTGACATATTGGGACATAGCGTGATGTAAATCAAAATGGGTAAATAAGCTGAATGGTAAATGAGAATAAAGTGATTTTGTAAGAACACAAAGCACATAAAACAGTTATTCAAAAACAGGTCTGGGGTCAGCGTGGTCTGACAGGTGGCTCAAGCCTGTTGGACAAGGCGGTCAGCACCTGGTCAAACTTGGCGTGTCGCAGAACTTGGCTCTCCTCGGCTCCCCTGCTCCCCCAAAGCAGCCTCATCTGGAAATCGGTCAGGAAGAGCTCCAGGACCTCCGCCTGACCCTGAAAACCTGCAACCAATCAAGAAGAGGTTACCATCAGTGGATCGACTGCAGAGTTCACAATTTGATTTCAATAACTGATTTTCTTAGTTCATAAGTTTGAACCTTATTTAGAAAATAAATATATTATTTTAATACTAAATTCAGGAGAAACACAACTTGGAAACAGACATCTCACTCCTCTGGCTGTGTAAATAAAAAAACTAAACAAAAAAACAGTACCGAGACAAGTTGACTTCAATTCAATTTATTTTGTCATCAGAGTTGACATAATTGTATTATTACGTTAAAAGTGATATAATTCAGTTAAATAAAAAGTATTAAAGGGGCTTTATTCTGCTCACTTTCAGGTTCATATTTGTATGTAGTGTCTCTACTGGGACATGTTTCCATGCTTTAATGTTCAAACAGCTCTTTATTTTTCTCATACTGCCTGTGCTGCAGCACCTCTTTTCACCCTCTGTCTGAAACCAGAGCCCAGTCTGCTCTGATTGGTTAGCTGGCTAGCTCTGTTGTGATTGGCCAACCGCGTGTCATGTACAATGTGTAAAAGTGCTAGCCAATAGAAATGTAACATAGTGATGTCACTATGTTGCATAAGGAAACTATATATTTTTTGTTACAACACCATTAGCGACCAAAGTTAGAAAGTTCAAAGTCTTCAAAGTATTTGCAAAATGTCTGCTATTCAGCAATGTCATGAATTCTTACAAGTTTTGATCAACAGCGCATCTCTCTCTACTCTCTTACCTTGTAGTTTGCTCTCAGCGTTGGAGCGATAGATTCCCCCGAGCTGAGCGATGGTCCTCGCCGCCCCCAGGTGGAACATGACCACATCCACCCCGGCTTCCGCCACCTCCCACGGCTCTGTCCCCTCACCCACCGCCATGCTCTTCTCCAGCAGAGAAAGGAGGGGTAGGACGTGAGGGAAGCTGGTGTTGGACAGCGGACAGCTTTCTGGAGGACAGACATATACAGAGTTAACATTGCAAAAATCAGGCCACACAAAAACTTTGCTGAAAAAAACTAGACTTTGCATTTTTACTTCAAGGCTGGATTTTACGGCTGTATCCAATGTGTATGTGCATCTGTATTGACAAACATTGGGAAACAAGATCATATTACTGCTGTATTAGCTGCACTGCACATGCTCCTTATAAAATACAGAATACAATTTCAAACTCTTCTCTTAGCCTTCAACGCCCTTAATGGTTTCCTTTTTGATAATGCATATCGTTTGGGCTGGCTCAGGCTTACCGTCAACCAGCCCCTAGTAATGCTGTACACACTGTAAAGCCAGATCAGACACATTTGTAATTTGTGACATTTGGGTATATAAATCATATTTCAATGATTGAACAATAGTACGTGTTTTTTGTTAAATGGGACCCCTACCTCTCCCGTCATTCAGACTCTTCATAAAGGGCCTTAGAGTTTTCTCGTAGAGAATAGCGCCCTCTGTGTGTCGCTGCCGTAACACCGTCCAGGTCTGTTCCAGACGGCACACCTGAGAGACAGAATAACGCCTCCATTAAAACCTGCTATCAGTGCATGCAGGGGAACCAAAGATTCAAACTGAGGACTGAGCAGTATCAAACTTAAAGGGGCCCTATTGTGCTTTTTGGGGGTTTCATCTTTCCTGGTTTGGTCTGCATTTCCCAAAGTTCACACCAGAGGGAGTTTCTCTCCCACACACTCTCCCCCTGCCTGAACAGTTGGATTGTAGTCCTTTGTTTACTTTGGTAACATAATGACATAACCAGTTAACACTTGTGCTTCTATTGGCTAGCGCTCCAGCACATTGTACGTGAGGGGCGGGACATATCAAAGCTGTTGATCACTCACAACAGAGCTGGCCAGCTAACCAATCAGAGCAGACTGGGCTCTGGTTTCAGACAGAGGGTGAAAAGAAGTGCTGCAGCACAGGCAGTATGAGAACAATAAAGAGCTTTTTGACCATTAAAGCATGGAGACATGTCACAGTAGAGACACAATATACAAATATTAAACCTGCAAATGAGCAAAATAGTACTATACTAGTGACATTTTCTGAATTGTCTGTGACAATCTAGAAATATTCTCTATGTTCCTTTCCTCTCAAGTAGTAGTAGTAGTAGTAGTAGTAGTAGTAGTAGTAGTAGTAGTAGTAGTGGTAGTAGTAGTCAAAATAATTCAAATGTTTGCCTTATTAAACTCTAAAAAGGTTTAACTCTGTGAAAATGAGGTTGATTGACCATGAATGCCAAGAAGATAAATACAACTTGTGGCAAATAATTACATTGGATTAAAAGGTATAACCCAGATTTGGGTGATTTTATGCTCTATCTATACAAACAGGTCAAACCAGGACAAAAGATGCGAAGGGAAGACAACAGAAAAGTTAAGAAAAAGGACAGTTCAATATTGAATCTAATTTAGTTCACACTGGTATTTGAGCGAAATTCAAAAGAATATCTTACTTCTATAGTGTTTTTATAATAGTATAGTAGTGTTTTGTACATAAAATGTGTTTGATGGTTAATCTCAAGAAAAAAACCTTTGAACAGGGATTTGACATGTGATGCTAAGTGTGATTTTAGTGAGAAAGTATAAGAAGGTTTTCAGTATTAAAAATAATATAATTTCTTTTTTTTCTTTTGTGTTAATTCTGACATGGGATAAGTGTATGTAATTTTGCACCACATTGCTATGTTATCTCAAAACATATTTTTTTTAAAGGGGGCATCATATTTCAGCTCAGTGCACAATACAAGCTTGATTTAAAACATCTAAGGACATATCCAATTACGGACAGTTACTTCCTCTGCTGCTATAAAAATAAGGGATCGTAGCTAGCTAACTTGACATGAAGGACACAGTTAGGGTTAATAGGCAATCAAAGGTCGTATTGCAGTATTATCAAAGTACAGCAGTGCTTTTTATTTGTTATCTCCAGTGGGTAACAACTTCAGGTTATAAAACACATGGTTCTTGTCTTTAGCCTAGGCTACTTTCAAACGTGTGTAAAAAAGAATCTGCAACAGTGATACTGGTATCCCTACATCATTGTTGTCCCTAAAAAACCCAAATGCGGGCGAAAGAAACACACAGAACAAATAGATACAGGGATTTATATTTGAATAACAATCAACTTCACTCAATGCCCCACAGATCAATAAAAAACAACAATATATCAACTAAAAAGGTGATTGACCCACACTCTCAAGAGGACAGGGATTCTTTGATTTGATGAAGAAATCTGTGAAACTATAGTCTGCTACTCTTCTAACAGCTATTTTTACACTCCACCACACCACCAAATGACTCCATGGTTATCGTGCTAATCTCAAATCTGTATGTCCTATATATATTGTTCCAGGTGACTATCTTGGTTATATGATGTGTGTTTACCTGCGGCAGCTCTAAAGCTCTCATGACGGCGGTGAAGCCAAACATGTTGCCCATGGTGCTCTTGAGCTCAGCTGCTATTTGGATGATTTTATGCAGCAGGCCCGCCCTCTCCTCAGTCGTCCCTGTGCAGCCCAACACATCCACAGCCAACATGATGGACATGGTTTGCAACCTGCAGACATGGGGAGTTTCTAACATTTAGTGAAAATCTCATTAATATGGTCACATCAGCCATATTTCACAGGGAGGAGTATGACACAAAATCATAAATTGCTTTGGGAGGTAAATATAGAGGTGGATGAAGTACTACTTTTGTCTTCAAATACTCTATAACAAGTAAAGTCATGAATGCAAAGTAAAGATACAGAAGTATTATTAGCTTAATGTATCGAATATCGAATACTGAGCCAATTTGAGATAGTTGGTAGAAATAGTAGTACAGTACTGCATAATTTCCTAAAAGCATACCACTATGAGTATTAAATACATTTGGTGGTGTTACAAATACATCACTTGCCTGCAAAATGCAGTGAAGTACACTTTTAAAAGTCCCTATTATACTGTTTTTCATCAATATATTATAGGTCTCAGATAAATACAAACATGTCTCTGAAGTGCTTGGCTCGTAATACCAAACAGATCATTGCAGCATCCCATAATCCCCTCTGTTTCAGCCCTGTTTCCAAAGTGCTGATTCTCTGTCTGTTACTTTAGATGAAAATAAGAAGCCCCTCCCCACACCCCTCTGAGAGATATTTGGTTATAAAGAACTCAATGGTGCTCTAGGAGGAGATTCAGGTGATAAGGGGGGGGGGGGTTACCTTGGTTAGTGATTGGCTAATGGTTACACAAGACAAAACATCGTTATGACATCATAAAGTGGCCAAAATCTGAACAGCTCATTTTCAGACAGGTTTTTATAGAAATGGATCAGGACAAAAAGAGAGAGAATCTTTTCTCCTGAAACTTTCAGAGTCTCTTTCCACAGAGGGGACACATGTTGATGTAGAAGAGACATGAAAACATGGATTTGGCATAATAGGTGACATTTAAAGAAGATTAAAAGATAAAGAACAAGTATGTCGAAATAACGTTAAAATATGGTTCTTGGGCAAATGGTGGTTTACCTTCCACTATTCCACCATATAATTAAGGGCTATACAATTGTTGGTTTAACAATGTAAGTCAATTGGAAAAAGTTTGGGCACAATAATGTTACAGGCTGACACATAAGTCGAAAATTTGCTTCAACGTCTGCCGCACTTCCTGGGGGCTTGACTTCCACAGAGTAGTGGCCTTTCACATATCCAATGTATCTGAAGGCCATGCTTGGGAAGGGTGCCCCAAAGGGTGTTCAGTTGGTTGCAATCTGAAATCTAGATGCCACTATGTCTTGTACAAGTGACTTTTAATGAATGTTTACAGGCTCTTACTATACTTGGTCAAATAGTATAGTGTATCCTCTGCTGGACCCAAGTACTTGTTGGAAGAGGTTGACTGGAGGAAGAAGGGTCCAGGATTTATGAATCATTACTCACCTCTCCAATAGATCCAGCCTCATCTGTTGGCCATGTGGCAACGTTAGAAACTCCATCCCTGAACTAACTCCCATCATCCTTTGCACCTCTGGAGTCACCTCCAGAATTCTTGCTACCTGCGAAAACACAGACAAATGTACACACTCCTGTATGAAGGTCACTTTTGGTTGGTGATTTATCTGAGAGCATCATGTAAAACAGCTGCCTTCAACTCTTTTCACATTAAAATAGCAATGTTAGCCACTGTTGAACTAAAGTATTAATTTCCATCAGTACCATGCAGTCAGCCTTGGTGATATGTTTGGCCACTGTCCTGGGGTCGACCTCCGACAGCAGCTCCTTCACCCTCCGCAGGATGCCCACCTCCAAAGGCTTATTCTCCTTAGGCATCAATGGCGACTGGTACCTGTTCGGTTTAAAAGAAGATACCGTCTCCACCGATGGCGAGAAGTAAAAGCCCCTGTCCTCGGCCCTCAGTGGATCAATGCCCAATGACCCTTCCTCCACCCGCAGCCTCTCCACGTAGCTCTGGGGGCCGGGGTACAGCTCGGTGTAGCAGCTTCCATCTTCATCAGTAGACAGGGGGTCCAGGTTCAGATGAGGTTGGGATCTGTCATTACACGGTGTGTTCAGGCTGCTGTTGGGAGAAAGCAGGGTTCCGGCAGTCTCAGAGCCCCTGGAGAGGGACGGGGGTGGCACCATGCTGGCTGTCCGGCTATTGCCAGGACTTCTAGTCTGTGGGGCTGGAGATAGAAGAAGAAGAGAGGAAAAGGAGGAATGATTATGAACTTGTACCAATGTGTGTGAGTCCAATGTTCAGCCTATCAAATGATAAGGTATCAGCAAGTTTAATAGGAAAGGATAAGTCAATTGGTTCTTATTTAAAAAGGTGCAATATGTTGATCTGAGCCACCTGTTCCAAAACAACATGAACATTAAAGGTCCCATGTCGTGCTTTTCCAGTTATTACCCGTCCCCTTGTGTGTTATGAAGGTTTTTCTGCATGTAAACGGTCTGCAGTCACAAACCCTCAAAGTACACCCTGTAGGTAGTAAAACTCTAACACACAGAAAAGACCTGTCTCTGCTGCCCCAGAACGCCTCGTTGGAGATTTCTCTTTTTCTTCCTGGGTACAGTCACGTGCCCATACCCAAATGGACCATTGGTCCAAATGGACCAATCCATGGAGCCGTTACGTGACCAATCCGCGGACTTCCTCACACACACTCAATCTTTTCTCAGCTGCAGCTCCGCCGATCAATCAATCAATGTTTATTTATATAGCCCAATATCACAAATGTTACATTTGTCTCAGTGGACTTCACAGTTTGTACAGAATATCAGTATGACAATACGACACCCTCTGTCCTTAGACCCTCACATTGTACCGATTTCTCCTCCCTGAGACGGCGGGACGCGGCGAGGCTGCGGGTGTGTGTGTGTGTTTCGGGCTGGGTTTCGCTGGGTTTCGCTGTCTCACAGACGGCCACTGGGCTCACAGGGGGGGGGGGGGCAGGAGCTCCAACAAGCCGTTTAGGACAGAGAGTGAATACATATACTTTACAGAGATGCTGTATGAGAAACCAATGTGAGTTTGGAAAATAGCACAATATAAATCTATTCTAGTAGACCTCAACAATGGAATTATGATCAGTAGAAATGGCCATGACATGGGACCTTTAAGCATTTCACTTCTTCAATTGGGTCCATATAACATCAATCAAAGTGATCTGTTATTTTAATGCTTTTGAATAAGTTACAGGAGGGAAATAATTAAGAAAATGCTGTGAGTTAAATGAGGCACCACCAGTAACCTAGTCGTTACTCTACAGAGAGAGTTCAGAAGGAATGTTAGTGAAGTTTTTTAACATCTTTAATACTATTTAATCAAATGTTTAGCTGGCTAACTTCAAAATGAACTCCCAGTGTTAGCTTTAGCCTACACTTTCGAATCATTGATAGTGTACACTACAGGCTATCATGGCTCATCACTATCATCTTTGACGTTATCATCCTCACTGATAAGCAAGGGGCACCACTCTTTGTTTTCATGCATTTGTTTCATGTAGAACTAGAAAGCTCTTTTTCTTCAAACAACAATCCTTTTAGTGTAGAGTGTCAGAATGGAAAAATAAATGCAGCTTTAAATGAAGCTGCATTGTAGTTCACATTTAGTCCAAGGGTAAAGTTTAAAGTCAACAAACAAGGTTATGTAGTTCATGTATTACCACACTGTTTGGTTACAGGCTACTAACCCAGATTGCATAACTTGACTAAAACTAATCTATGTTTATGTATGTATGTTCATTCTTTCCAGATTTGCATTTTATTTTTGGGGATTTTTTCTTTTCTCTTTTAACCGGTTTGTGCGGTTGTAAGGTTCTTTTGTTACTTGTTTTTTTATCCAATACTTATTTTGAAACAAAAATAATAAAACACCTTGACTCTTAGTTGTATTTTATCTACACAATTCAATGTCTATTATTTCTTCCTCTGAGTTTAAAATGTTCTTCAAAGAGGCCCTATTATGCTTTTTTGGGGCGTTTACCTTCCCTGTAGTGTTATGCAGGTTTTTGTGCATGTAAATGGTCTGCAAAGGCTAAAATCCCAAAGTTCTATCCAGAGGGAGTTTCTCTCCCACACTCCCCCCCCCCCTGCCTGAAACACCTCCATTGTAGTCCTTCCAGTAGAGTCCCAGGAGAGGCACAACAAACTATTATGGAACATGAAAAGGAGCATGATAGGGCCCCTTTAATCATAACGTAACTAATGAATTCTGCAGACAAAAAGAAAAGCTTAATCGAGGTACTTCGAGGTAATGCAGTGTTTACAGAATGGATGTAAGGTGTAGGAAACACAGGTTAATTGAGTTTATCATATTTATTTGCCACTCTACTATATCAACCTTCCCTCCACAGAGTTATCTCAGTACTACATCTTTATGGTCAAAGTCTGAGCTTGTTACGTGAGACTGCCGTAGATTTAGCTCTCATTTGTGTAACTAAACTGCTACAGGAGCACACCACACACTCTCTGAACTTTAGTCCTGTTCAGTGCCCACACCCTCCGAGCTGCAGTATCTCACAGAGCTGGAGAACAGTCGGCCATCCGTTTGCTTTGAAGGAGGAACGCACAAACAAGCTTGTGAACTCCGTTGACCGGGACGCTCTCGGTAAGTGTTTGGGGCTAGAATAGGTATATTACTTTTTGCTAATGATTTCAGTACGTTTTCATTAGTGTGTAGCATGGTGTGAGTATTACTGTGATGTATATGTGCTTGCAAAGAATATGCACCTAAACCCTGATGAATGCTACGGTCAGGTACAAAGACTTCCAGATGTTTTCTATTGACAGGAGCCGAACAGCACTTTTAGAATGCTTTGAAAAACATACCTTGCACTATAGTATTTTTAAGGTTTAGCTTATAAACCATGAAAGAAAATCTAAGTTTATAGTTATAGATGAGCACAGTCGAAGCAACGGGAAAGCACAATGAGACCCAGATTCAAATAACTTAGTGTTCTTAGTACTTGTAATTCAAAACAGATCAGCCTATCAGCTCTTGCAATCGTCTCACATTTCCTGTTGGCAGTAATGTCAGAGTCAGGACCTTTTCTTTCCTTATGAAGAGCACGTACTTTTTTATTTATAACAAGTCGTATTGGGCCTTTAAATGAATTGCTCTAAACTCTCTGTTCTTCAATAGTAATGACAAGTTGTATTGTTGCTATAAAGAGCACACATCAGAAAGTGTAAGCCTTTACTCATATATCATTTTGTATTTTTATAATCAAATGTACCATATTTATATGCCATTATTATTATTATTTGTTTTTATTACATTTTATTATTATTATTATTATTATTATTATCAGTAGTAGTACATAAGTATGGTCTTTGAGACAAATGAAACTGAAAACAAATAATTACTTAATAAGATAAACCTAACAGTTGTGCTTCTTTGCAACACAATGCAATAAGCTTGATTGACATGTGTCCTTGTAAGTACAAAAGGCAGCTGCTTTTATATACCGTTCCTAGTTTAAAACCTATTATTACTGACACACAACGCTGTGAAACCTGAGAGAGAGAACATTTACCACATCAAAAAAGCTTTTGTAAAACTCCTGGGAATAAGCGGCAGGAAATCCCACACATTGTGCTTGTGTTGTATAATCAGGGAATCAGGAAGTTATGTAAGATTTGAAGCAGTGTGCTTCAGTTTGCTGCAAATCCTTCATAGAAAGCCTTGTAGTGGTGTGCTTCAGCTTTGTTTTTTCTGCACTTCTGAAACTACTAAAACACACACTGTGCTCTTAGATAGATGGATAGTATTGGAGGGATGAAACCCTCTTTAATGGTCACATGTTCATGCACACAGTGAAATGTGTTCTCTGCTGTTTACCCATCCTAGTACTAGGAGCAGTGGGCAGCTATTGTACAGCACCCGGGGAGCAATGGGGAGTGGGGGGGTGGGCCGTTGCTCCACAGCAGGGCTCAGGAGGTGAACTGGGACCTCTCCAAGTACCAGTCCACACTCCATAACTTAACTGTTAGTGTTGTTGATCCTCAGAGCTGGAAAAGGTTGCCATTGTGTCAATAATCATGTTTACTTGAGCTGGCAAGACTTAGAATGCAGTTGGCTTTTAGCTTAATCGATTAAAATAACAATTAGAAATTGATGATTGAAAAGAAAGCAGTGGTTAAGCATTTGCATATTCATTTGCAGAGGGGCAAGGTTGCTGCTGCCCCTGCCTGTGAAGGTCTGTGTGGACGATAAACACATGCCATCTGTGCATTCGTGGACTCATCCACATATCTTTGTTAGTATAATAAAAATGACTATAACTTTATTTTCCAACCCTATATTATGCTTGTTTTTTCATGCAGGTGTGAATTCAGATACTTTCTGATATTTTCCACTAATACAAATGTAACTAATCAGATGTACAGCCTTGAAGAAAGCGTGTGCTATATGACAGATTTTAAAAACGATTTCCTACATTTTACATGGGTAATTGAAAACATATTTTGACACAACAAGACATTTATGTTGTAATCTTTGACCAGTTTTGTATCAAAATCTTATAATTGAATGCCCCTTTGACTAAATCATCAGAGCCTTTAATTGTCAAACAAACACAAGAACAAGGTGCCCTTTTGCAAACTGAAATGTCCCAACAATTAGTTGGAAATAACTGAGGTTAAAAAAAACTGTACACATACATATGCCACATTTACAGTAATTATCTTGTTATTTTTGAAGTTTCTCTGAATTATAGCTAAAATAACCAAGTCAATAGAGCCTGTTGTCTGGAAGCTTACTCACAACTCCTACTTTGCTTAGCAGTTTTGATGATGACACTGCTTGCAGTCTCTTACAGATCCTTAACCTTGTAACAAATATTGTACATCTTTATCTAACCAATATCTTATACAGTTTTAGTTCATCATGAGGTTCAGAGCCTCTGTAACATGGTAAGTCGTGTCCTCTTATAAACCACTAGCCATAGTTCGCAAATTAGCTCAGAAACCAGATTTATGTTCAATTATTTGTTAAGCTGAAGCATAAGTTGGATATTCAGAAATGAAAAGCCTTTTGAAATCTGGAAGATCTAACATTATCACATCTCTTGTCAGATTTTCTTTCAGAGATGTACCGACCAATCTTGACGGCACTTGCAGTGCTGCTCTGCTCTTCACCCTGGGTAAATTCAGGGAAAATCTTGGTTGTCCCTGTGGATGGAAGCCATTGGATCAACATGAAAGTCCTCGTCGAAGAGCTTCACTCCAGAGGTCACGACATCACAGTTATACGGCCATCAGACAGCTGGTACATCAAGACAGAGTCCCCTTACTACAAGTCCATCACAATCAATTCTGCTGCTGGCTTTGATGAGAAAGGCTTTGGGATATTTGTAACCAAAATGCTGACCATGCGTCGGGATGGTGCTTCACTTTGGGCGCGTTTATCCCTGGAGTATGAACTGGTGGAACAGTTCTATCAGATGAACAAGCAAATGATTACAATGGTAGGGGAGATTTTTGAGAATACCCAACTGATGCAGAGCCTGAATGATGCCAAGTATGAATTAGTTCTGACAGACCCTGCGATCGGTGCAGGGGTGCTTATTGGTCATCGTTTGGGTCTTCCACTTGTCCTCAATGTGAGGTGGACTGTTCAGGGTGAGGCACATCATGCAATTGCACCTTCCCCATTTCATATGTCCCAATACCAGGGGCAGAGCTGACTGACAAGATGAATTTCCTCCAGCGGGTTAAGAACTTAACATACTTTTTCTTTACTTGTTTTCAAACTTGGTATGTAACAGATTCAAACTACAAACCATTTGTCCAGCGTTACTTTGGAAATGATGTTCATTACATGGAGCTTTTTCAGGCAGCAGACATCTGGCTAATGAGGAACGATTTTACCTTTGAGTTCCCAAGACCCACAATGCCAAACATTGTCTACATGTCAGGATTTCAGTGCAAACCCTCCAAGCCCCTATCTAAAGAATTAGAAGACTTTGTCCAGAGCTCTGGTGAGCATGGTGTTATCGTTATGACTTTGGGAACCCTGGTAGCAGCACTTCCTGAGGACATTACTGAGGACATTGCTGCTGCTTTTGCCCAACTTCCTCAGAAGGTGATCTGGAGGCACAAAGGCAAAAGACCATCAACCCTCGGCAACAACACCTTACTGTTGGACTGGCTGCCTCAAAACGACCTCCTGGGTCACCCCAAGACCAAATTGTTTGTGGCCCACGGAGGCACCAATGGAATCCAGGAGGCCATCTACCACGGTGTACCCCTTGTGGGCCTGCCCCTCATGTTTGACCAGTCTGACAACTTCTTCAGGATGAAAGCAAGAGGTGTGGCCCAAGTCCTGGACATTGCAACTGTGAACAAAGACAACTTCCTGGAGGTGCTGAAGGAGGTACTCTATGACCCAACCTACAGGGAGAAGATGAGGGTGCTGTCTAACCTGCACAGAGACCAGCCCATGAAACCACTGGACAAGGCCATGTTCTGGATCGAGTTTGTGATGAGGAACAAGGGAGCAGCACATCTTAGGACAGAGTCTTACAAGATGTCCAAGATCCAGTACCACTCGATCGATGTGGTGGCCTTTTTGCTTGCAGTCGTTTTTCTAGTTTTTGCAGTTTTTATTTATGCAATTAAGGTTTTGTGGCAAATATTTTTTTCCAGAAACAAAGTCAAAAAGGAATGATTAAAGTTCTGTAGGATGTTTGTCCGACAATATTTCTTTGTCCTGATTTATTTATTTTTTATTTGGAAAGTCTGTTTTTCAGAGTTTAGTAGAAGTCTAAGCTGAATTATGCCAAAGAAGTTATGTTTACGTGATTTTTTCGTTCGACAGATTATTTGAAATAATTCTTGCAGGTTTTTTTAAAATACAAAAATTATTTTTATAAACTACTGCATTTTTTTAATTAAATTAAATGATATAAGACTATATTTATAAAAACGTTCATATTTGTTTGTCTATCATCTGTGGCTGGGCAATGATTTAATATTCCTCATGAGTTTTTAGTAATGATCCAATGTTTTAATGTAAATTGTTGAAATCAATTTATATTTTCAAAATCAAGATTTCAGGCTATAAATAAAAACTGGCAATTTTTTTTTATTGAATTTCTATTTTACACATATTACAGGTTTGGTCCAATGTATTGCACAGCAAGTGAAATATAACTTTACAAAGGATTAGTTATTTTATATGTACTTTTCCTTACTTACAAGGACTTTAATAAATTAATCATCACACGCCACCACTTTGGAAATATATATATATTGAAATAAATTACATCCTAGCTTCTTCCTCGTTTGTAGGAAACTCCCCCAGAAAACAGAGTAGATGTCATTTCCTGTATTCTGGTGCATTTTGTAATTTCATCCACTAGTAAAGAAACATATTTGATTATTAATTCAGAGTCGTCTTTGATAAAAAACACCCATTATTTATTTAAAATCAGTAGTATTCGACATGGTCAAAGTCGGGGGGGTCTAAACATTATATGAGACTTGTCACCCTCATATAATGGCTGCGACGCCCATGCATTATACACAGTCATGTATACACTTGACCATGTATATAAAGTATTCAAACATAATGAATCAAAATGTTAGATAGAAATATATATTGCAAAAAACCACCACAATAAAAACGTTATTAAATGAATACCTTCTCAACAAAGTTTACACAAGAAGCCAATTATAATGTAATCTTTGTCCCATTTAGTATACAAATCTTATAATTTGTTAGACTATTCCCTTTTAAAGTTGTCTTCTCTGCTTGAAAAAACTAACAAGGGATCAACTTTACAAAATAAGATCAAGATAAGATTCACTTTATTGATCCCAAATTGGGAATGTATTTCTGCACAGCAGCATGTTAAAAGACATTGCACATCATGTGAAAATAAAAAGAGTAGAACATAAACAGTGGAAACCTCTTATAGTGAACATATTTGTCTGTGTCAAATTGATCACTACAAGTGGGTGATTATTACAATTGACTTTCTATTCTTAATTTCCAGTGCATTTAAAATCTAACTGAAAAAATAATACACAATAATTTATAGCATTGATATGTACAGCTTCGCTCAATCCTGTATTGTCTCTTTGAAAAATCCGTACAGCTGTTTCAAAAGCTTTCACACTACAGTACAATTGAAATTCTGCGCTATGTATTTTTCAAATATACTACAATACTGCACAGTAGCCTACTATATATAAATACAGCTCACTGTATTACTTTGGCGATAGCCTAAAAAGTATTGTACAAACACAGAAACATCAGTAGAGCTACTAAGACTGGAATTGGTTTCAATGTGTCCCTTAAAATTGGTCAGGCGTTAAAATCAACTGAAGTTATCAATGACTATCAAAAAAAATACGGTACATTTATTTCCAGGTTATCCTGTATTTTCTTCACTGTTCTTTTCTTTTAACACAAATAAAAGTGTCTTACCAGATGATGATGGAGACATTTAAGTCACATAAAATAAACAACTTAAACTCATCATTATGAATTATTTTACGCATAATTAAACTATTAAATAATCAAAATAGTAAATCAACATTTTGGCTCCTAAACTCCAGCACCTAATTATTATGGAATGACAATTATTAATAAACATAAAATGGAGAGCCAATACAAAACATTTGTTTGTTAATAACTATAATTCATATAAAGTCCACTGCACTATAGTGTCCATCTTCGGTGCTGACCCTTTGTGGGCGAATGTGGGCGAATATTTTCCGTCTATGACGGATTTATTTTAACAATGACGGAAAAATCTGAAAGCATTCCGTCATTTTTGACAGATTAGAACAAACTCGAAACAGCACCAAAGCTTCCCCGCAGCGAGGCTCCGGTGGTATCCCGTATTATGCATGCCCGCCAAAAAGGAAATGATATCGTTTCCAAACCTAACTTTGTCGTACAAATCATTGAAATGTCTGTGAGTTATTGCTTTACGCTGTGCGCGCTCCCGCGAGGTGCAGTGGACGTGCATAACATGGCATAACACCGGAGTGTGCGTCCCCCCCCCCCCGCCCGTCAGAGGTGTGTACAGAGTAGACCGACGGGTAATAATGAATTTTGACGAAAATGTTTACGATCCGTCAAAATGACGGGCAGCAAAAAAGTCTAGAGCCACCTCTGAATAACACATGAGTCCATATGTGTAAAGGTGCTTGTGGTGCAAGAGGGGAAGGGGGCTAGAGCTCATCATCAGCGATCCAGTTTGAGACCTCCTGAGTAAACTCTTCCAAAGCAGCTGCTTTGGGGTTGTACCATTCATCTTGATACATTTCCACCTCCTCAATGGACATTAAAGCTCGAACAGAATCATTGAACTCTTCCATTTCCTTGCGTAGTTGTATACATTCTATTTTTGACTTAACCAGTTCCACATTGCAGAAATGCTCCATTAATTGTCTTATTTCATTTATTTCCCTTGTCAATGCACCCAATGTTGCACTCCTTGATGATTTCAGTCGCTTGAGCCTTTCCATATACACAGAGTCAATGTCACTTTCCAAGCTTGCAATTTTTTTTGCTTTTTGTTCAAGACAACACATTTATTCCTTTTGAATTGTACTTAATTGTTTATGGACTTGCATTGTCTTGCTTTCATTTCCATTGCATTTTGTACTGTTTTCCGCGAGTTGAGATGTTTCCAACAGCTTTTCCGTCTTTGAACGCTCCACAGCAGTCACGCGTTACATACGTAATTAGAGGAGGTGCGATCGTTCGTTGCCTTCAGTCATTCAACACCACTGTTCCCGGAAGCAGAAGCCGTAGCGAAACGAAGGCGAGTGTTTGGCATACTGTTATGAGTTGAGTTCTTGGCTTCAAAACAAACATTTCCACGGACCGGCGCGCATTAAGCAAGGTTTTTTGACTAATAAAAAAGCAATCTTTCCCACTTAGTTTTTGCTCCTTTCTGTCCTTTGGTTTTGCGCCTGGCCGACACGCTCACACATCACACAGATAGATATTGTTTGTTTGTTTCGGTAAATGTATGTCCATGTTATCCTTTACATGTCTTTTCTTCACTGTTCTCTTCTTTTAACACAAATAAAAGTGTCTTACCAGATGATAATGGAGACAGTTACGTCACATAAAATAAACAACTTAAACTCATAATTTCTCTGCAGTGCATCTTCAAACCAAAATGAACGCAGAGTATTGTCAGCAGGACTCTTTTGTACCAGCTGAGGCAATCGCAGTGACAATCAGCTGTTTCGTTTAACAGCGTGTGCGGATCACAATTAATTGACAACCTATTCCAATCCATAACCAATATTCAATATGTTAGGCACATTTAAATAATCAAAATAGTAAATCAACATTTGGGCTCCTATAACTTTAACAATGTTCACTTTTGAGCTGTTACACTATATACAAATGTTCATAGGTGGCACAAACCTTTCTAAAGCTAATGAAGTAGCTGAAATGGTGTTCTTTTTTTTATTCTCTTTTTTCAGTTGTTGGTTAGGTTCAGGGCCGCCCCTCCCTACACGTAGATCACGCAGACTACATGGGGCCTCATCTTGCGTGGGCCCCCCGTCGACACTCGCAACACATAAGGAGGGCCTCATGAAACACCTTTGTGTGGGGACACAAGTTAGCCAGGGGCAGCCCTGGTTAGGTTGGTGCACTTGGTTGACCTCAGGAAACTGCTAACCTTGATTCTTGTATCTCTTGTCAACATCTCTTTCAGTGATGTACCGACCGGCCTTGGTGGCACTTGCAGTGCTGCTCTGCTCTTCACCCTTTGTCCATGGAGGTAAAGTGTTGGTGGTCCCCTTGGATGGAAGCCACTGGATCAACATGAAAGTTCTTGTTGAGGAACTTCACTCTAGAGGTCATACAATCACAGTGTTGAGGTCATCAGACAGCATGTACATCAAGCAAGAGTCTCCTTACTATGAGTCCATCACAATGGATTCCTCTGCTGGTTTTAATAAGGAAATCTTTGGGTCATTTACAACCACAATGATAAACATGCGGCGAAGAGGAGCTTCACTTTGGTCTCGTATATCTCTGGAGTATGAAATGGGGAAGCAGTTTTCTCAGATGCACAAAAATCAGGTTGAGATGGTAGGGGAAATTTTTGAGAATACCCAACTGATGCAGAGCCTGAATGATGCCAAGTATGATTTGGTTTTGACAGACCCTGGACTCGGTGGAGGGGTGTTTCTTGGTCACCGTTTGGGTCTTCCACTTGTCTTCAATGTGAGGTGGACTGTTCAGGGGGATGGTCATGATGCAATTGCCCCTTCCCCATTGTCATATGTCCCAATATCAGGGACAGAGATGACTGACAAGATGACTTTTCCTCAACGGGTCAAGAACTTACTTATGTATGTCTTAACACGGTTTCTAATCTGGCATATCACAGATTCAAACTACACACCATTTGTCCAGCGTTACTTTGGAAATGATGTTCATTACATGGAGCTTTTTCAGGCAGCAGACATCTGGCTAATGAGGAACGATTTTACCTTTGAGTTCCCAAGACCCACAATGCCAAACATTGTCTACATGTCAGGATTTCAGTGCAAACCCTCCAAGCCCCTATCTAAAGAATTAGAAGACTTTGTCCAGAGCTCTGGTGAGCATGGTGTTATCGTTATGACTTTGGGAACCCTGGTAGCAGCACTTCCTGAGGACATTACTGAGGACATTGCTGCTGCTTTTGCCCAACTTCCTCAGAAGGTGATCTGGAGGCACAAAGGCAAAAGACCATCAACCCTCGGCAACAACACCTTACTGTTGGACTGGCTGCCTCAAAACGACCTCCTGGGTCACCCCAAGACCAAATTGTTTGTGGCCCACGGAGGCACCAATGGAATCCAGGAGGCCATCTACCACGGTGTACCCCTTGTGGGCCTGCCCCTCATGTTTGACCAGCCTGACAACTTCTTCAGGATGAAAGCAAGAGGTGTGGCCCAAGTCCTGGACATTGCAACTGTGAACAAAGACAACTTCCTGGAGGTGCTGAAGGAGGTACTCTATGACCCAACCTACAGGGAGAAGATGAGGGTGCTGTCTAACCTGCACAGAGACCAGCCCATGAAACCACTGGACAAGGCCATGTTCTGGATCGAGTTTGTGATGAGGAACAAGGGAGCAGCCCATCTTAGGACAGAGTCTTACAAGATGTCCAAGATCCAGTACCACTCGATCGATGTGGTAGCGTTTCTACTGGCAGTTATGTTGCTAGTATTAACAGTTTTTCTTGTTGCAGTTAAAGTTATATGGAAATGTTTGTTTTCTAGAAGCAAGGTCAAAAGTGAATAATGAATATACTGCTACCTACATACACAGTCGTACATTTTTAAAAACATTTATACTTGGTAACTATTCTGAACTGTATCAAGATGTATTATGAGCATGTCTTACATTGTTATCCTAACTTTAGCTTTAGTGTGTGTATCCAGGTTTTAGAAAATGTTGTTGGTATAATCTTTTTTTAATTAATTTCACAAATAGCTGTATATTACGATTGTCTGTCAATAAGACTGGGGGAAGGACTACTTGCTTTTTATTTTATCATGACTTTTAGCTTTGATATGACGTTGTTCTGTGATTGTTCCACGGATCTATGTGGATATCAGTTTCTGTTTATTTCTCACACGCATCTAGTATTTCACATTATCCTGTTGTCCTTTTTAATGATCATTTGTGGCATGTTGCCTATTTGAGAGCTAAGAGTCATGTAGGGAGACATGAAGACGGAGGGGTAGGACAACAAAGGTGCAGTAAAGGTCCCCAGGCAGCCAAACCTGGGACCTTTTGGTTATTTGGTTGGCACCATTGAAGCTTAAATGTACAATGTGTAAGATAAGGCCAGCAAAAATGTCCCACACTATCGTGTATATGTTAGAAAGCTGACGCTATGTTGAAAACTATAATCAAACAAATCTACTAATATTAGCATGCTTAGCAGAGCTTGGTGCAATCTGTCATGTAATACCACTTTTTATTTTAGAGGCCTTAGTGTCTCACTGTGACGTCCAGTATGCCTTCAGTTCTGAGGACTAAGAAGTAGCGTCGATCCAAGGGTTTATCAATACTGTAATACATCCATTGTACATTTTTATATTGGATTTAATTAAAGTGGCATAAAATACACTTTATAGATCGGTTAGCTGTAGGGGGATGATGAACCGATATTAAGGCCACCCCCCACAACTGCTCGAGCAAATCAAGAGTTGAGCACAGCCACTTGGCTTCTACGTTAGCACCACAGTTTGGCTAGAATTACTACTACTAAAACCTAACCATAATAGCTTTTATAAATACATTAATGATAGAATTGAGACTTGCTCAATGACACACATTTGTAATTCATGTTTCAGTCGGAGTCATCTGCATGTCTGCAGTCACTGTTATTATTACACACAGTTTAAGTTGAATGTTCACTGTGTGAAGCACTTTGGAGTGGGAAACACTGGAGGCCTGCCCCTACTCCCCGCCAGATCAGGACACGTTCTGTGGCTACCATAACACAGGCTAACGCCACAAGTAAACATTACAAGATTGCATGGTGTTATTTGATCTGTTCGTTGAGTTTCATTAGTTTGGCGGAAGTTTCTCTGGGCAAAAGTCAAACTGACCAAGGGCACTTTTATGATTTGATGTTGGCCCTGGGGAATTGTCAGTCATATGGTCATTTATGATTTAACTATGTTATGGGTTGTGTCTCTTCTGTGAGCATGGCAACAAAGATGAAAAAAGAGTTTAGTATGGTATGAGACTCACTGTTGTAGACAGTGGAGAATTCTGCAGCTGTCAGCAGAGGACGGTGGTCCTGCTCCCTGTGTACATCTGACTCCCTGTGGTGGAGAGAGGAAGGACTGCATGGAGACACAAAGAGAGAGAGAGACACAGATGATAGATGGTTATCACCATACAGGAACATGTTCATTTAGATTTTTTTTTAACTATCTCTGACTAATAAAATATTATTCAAATGGAGTTATGTTTGTGTATTATTATGCTTTAATGACGCTTTGTCGCAACATGTTGAAACTTTTCTACACTAACCAAGACACAAACATTAAAGGGTATTTTTGGGGTTTCCCTTTCCTGTAGTGTGTTATATAGCTTTTTGAAAACGCATCAATTGGATTTACTTCCGTAACATACAGTAATGACATCACTATGTAACGCTCCAACATATTGTACGTAATAGGCTAAGGGGTGGGATTTCTCTTAGCAGTTGACCAATCACAACAGAGCTAGCAATCAGAGCAGACTGGGCTCTGGTTTCAGACAGAGGGTGAAAAGAGGTGCTGCAGCACAGGCAGTATGAGAAAAATAAAGAGCTGTTTGAACATTAAAGCATGGAGACATGTCCCAGTAGAGGCACTACATACTAATATGAGACCTGTATTGAGCATAATAGGGCCCATTTAATTCTTTCCTGAATTGCTTATTTTGGATATGAGGCCATATGAAAAAAAAGTGATGTATGTCAGTGAAATGTTACCTTTTCGGACAGACCCTCCCCTCTCGGTGGCTTGAGGGAGGGCTGACAGCAGTGCAGAAGGCGGTCTGCAGGTAGCTGAGAGGCAGAGTCCTGTTCAGTGGCTGCTGAATCTGTGCCTCGCTCCACCCGGTCAGAGCCGCCTTGCTGCCCACGTAGAAGTGAACAAGAGCCGGCAAAGAGTCAAACGCTTCGTCCTCCAGGCTGTACTGCACCCGGGTGTACGTCTCACTGGACTGAACCAGCGTCTTCCTGATGACAAAGTGAAGGGTTTTCTGCTCCCAGTGGCACGTGAGCAAGAAGTCGCCCTGACAGGACTGAGAGTCTCTGAGGAGGAAGTCGCCGTGGTTCACCACCAGACTCTCAGACACCTGAGCAGAAATATTAATTCAATCAGCATCTGTTTTTCTTCTTTAAAAAAAAAATACAAATAAGCATTTTTCACAGATAATTCAAACAGCATAATGGTTCTGGTCATGACTTTTGGCAACATTATAGCAACTTGTTTTTTATGTCGAATGTACTGTATATAAAAATGCTGCCGCTTCTACTTTTTTATGTTTTTGTAGGTCAACAAGAAGATAAATCCTTCATGTTTACAATTCACCGATACAAATACCACACATGAAAATCCACTTGTAATTCAGTTTAAATGAATGACAATAATGTATTATAGCAGGGATAAATACAGTGCAACACCAACTCCATAGATAAATGTTGACTCCCGCATAGATGCCTTTTGGAATTCATATAAAACAAAAAAGACTTGGGGGGGATATTGAAAGATTGCTTTCAAGAACCTGTGATTGTAAAAATGTTCACCAACCTGCCTATTTCAAAATACCGAGAAAATAAGATATCCTTATCCAAATCCTTTTCTCGTCATTAGTTTATAATAAGTTGATTTGGCAGCGTTTTCCGAAAGCACTGCATACACAGAGCGCTGCAAATACAAAACACTGCAAAGATAAACAGTTGGCCAATTTTATAATCCCTAAACATCAACAAGCGTTCCTGTCCCAGCTGTGTGCATCACTTTTAAGTGTCCCCGTTTCTCCGTTGTGAATTTAACTGATACAGCTATTTTTATTTGCGTGTTGTTTATGCAGCACTTTTAATAAATGCTTTGCATGGTTTTATCAAGTTGGTGAAGAAGTGCTTTCATTTGCATCTGTTTTGGCTAATTTGTGTTTCTTTATTGTATCGTTTTTGAAACTCTTATGGAAATGTTTTGGGCCGTTGTAGCGCGTGTGATCGGCCACCGCTACCTTGATTTAAAAAATGCATAACATCAATAGAATATTACTTTATCACTAAAGAACAGTATTAAGGAAACACTATTTCATAACACAACTTACGAAGCTCTGTAGATGGGGTGAAACCACAAAATCAAATCTCCCAGCATCCAAACCTCTTAGGAAACACCATCTTAAGCTCATCTGTCATACATCTGTGTGTGTGTGTGTGTGTGTGTGTGTGTGTGTGTGTGTGTGTGTGTGTGTGTGTGTGTGTGTGTGTGTGTGTGTGTGTGTGTGTGTGTGTGTGTGTGTGTGTGTGTGTGTGTGTGTGTGTGTGTGTGTGTGTGTGTGTGAGAGGCCTACCTCCCAGGGGATTGGTCCATGGTACCAGGCATGGCTCTTCAGGTTGCTGCCGCTCAGTTTCAGCTCCTCCTCTAGCTGCTTCCTCAGCTTCTCCGACGGAGGCTCCAGCCAGAACTGGTCTTTGGAGAACTTGAAGGGCATCACAGGGGCACAATCAGACACAAAAACCCAACAAATCAAAGAGCAGACACTAGAGCCTTCATGTGGCATCTTCCCAATTTGGGTTCACAAATCCCAACAGAGGCGATCTCTACTGTTGCATTTCTGCGGCTTCTTGAAATGTTCATCCTTTGCGAGAACAAGAATTGTGGGTAAATCTAGTCAAACCGCAGCCTTTATCAGCTCTGTTGTTGTGTGAGTTTGTGTGTGTGTTAACAGGGAGCACAGAGGGGAGTGAGGTAGGAGGAAGGACAGCTCTGGCATTCCCACACTGGCATCAACACTGGCGACACCAGGGGCCCAAGACCCAGACCCGTGCTGGAGTCTTGGCCCGGTCGCTGTGGCAACGTCATTGTGCGATGGGGGTCATCACTCAGTGGCGCTTTGTCAGACGCGTCTTTATACAAATAGGAACAAAAAATGAAGATACTGTATATCAAGAGGTTACGCCAGCAGCAGGCCGGGAATGCTTTTGTTTAAGAAGATACACACACACACACACACACCACTTACTGTCAATACACCGTTTTATAGGTGGCATGTTTTTCTTCTCTTCGACGCCTCCCACCCCTCCCTTGTTTTTGCCAGAATGGTTTGTCCCACTAGAGTGTGAATTAAGGGCTGGGCACCGGGCCAGGTCCACTTCAAAACAACATAGAAGAATGTGTGCATATACGGTTTGTGTGTGTTTGTTTGTGAGTGTGTTTTGGAGGGGGGGAAGACCTGGAAGCCACTAATGAATTGCTTTAATTTCATTAGCTATATCATTCATTGCCAGCTTGTCCCTTTTAGACAAGTGTGTTTCTCAAGTATCCAATTATAAGTCAATGAGCTGGAAATTCTCTCTCTGTGTGTTTCTTTCCACCTTTTTCCAGGCAGAGCTGCCGGGCGAATCGAGGCCGTTGAGGTTACCAGGGGCAACCGCAGACGCTTCAAAGCTTTTTATCCGCAAAGGACCACATTCCCCGAGCCTTTTCTGTCACCCATCCTAATTTAATTAGAGTGCCTAAAGCAGAGGATCACAGTAATTTTAATTTAAAGGGGCCCTATTTTGCTAATTTTCAGGTTCATATTTGTATTTTGTGCCTCAGTTGGATCTGATTGGTTAGCTGGCCGCCTCTGTTGTGATTGTACAACCGCTTAGAGATGTCCCGCCCATTAGCATGGGGGGGGGGGGGGGGGGGGGGGGGGGAGTGTGTGGGAGAGAGAATCGAGGAAACCCAAAAAGCAGAATAGGGCCTCTTTAACATTAACAGAGAATCGTGCTACCACTGGGAACAGAAAGTGTCAAGTCAGAGGAGAGGAAATGATAATAAGCATCACTGTAACAGGAAGCCACATATAAACAAGTTAAGATTGTTAGATGAAAATAGATTAGCTTACCTTCACATACTCTCCACTGCTGTCTGTCTTGTCCCGCGGACTGAAAAATGACAGAAACACATGAGGTTTTGCTTTATTATAAGTGTCTTTTGGCGATTGCTCATTTATATTTCTAAAGGGATTAGACAGCCAGGGGGGATAGGGGGGAATTAGGTTGTCTCTATTTAATTCTCATTTGATGCATACTTTTTTGGTCTCTTGTTAGGACACCTTGTTACCACTTCTTGAAATTAAATAACGCCTTAAAAGTATGTATATCTTAGTATGTTTTCTCCAAAGCAGTATGTCATTTGGAAGTCATTATAATGAAAACATTTATTTAGGTGAACAGATTGAACCAAACAACAAAATAAATATGAATTGGTCCTTGAATATTGGTGTGGTGTGCACTGACCTAAAGACTCTTCAAAATACAGAACTGTTTAGTATATTAATACATTTTTAGGAAATGGAACTTTTATTTTTGGTTCGATGATATCTGGAATGAAGGCAATAGTCAAATGTACAGCAAGTGAGTATGACAAATGAATTGGAGTTTAACAATAATCTGCTGTATCAGGATTGTGTGGGTGGGGTTTAATCAGATTTGACTGACCATCTCCATGGCAACATAAAAAACATAAACTGTGATCAAATTTGAGTTTTTTACTGCTCAACTCTGGTTGGCGTGTGGAAAGTTCTCAAATAACTTTAACCAAATATGAAAACATGCGGAATGACTTATTACCAAGAATCACATGAGCATATTTCTGGTAAACACAAGAGATAATGAGGTTATTTTTGCTTGATATATTTAAAGATCTGTCAAATAAATTGCCTAATCAAGACAAAACATTTAAAAGTGGCTGTCGACTGAGGACAGCCCTAATCTGAATCCCAACCAGAGAAAATGTCAACATGACAAATCCGACTAAATATTTGAAGACTGTGATAGAACTATTAACGAAGCACTTTTATACTAATAAAGGACTGGCTTACCTAAAGCCAGTTGAGTAGCACTTGAAATGTTTGGCTCTATGAAACCTGATGTACTTATATGATTCTGTTTTCTTCAAGGTTGTGTCTTCCTGGTCGAATGTACTTATTGTAAGTCGCTTTGGATAAAAGCGTCAGCTAAATGCAATGTAATGTAATAATGTAATGTAATGTAAAAGACATCTTTCAGAACTTTAGTGAATCTTACACTTTTTCATGCTTACTAAGAAGTACTGAGCTTTAAAATACCCAGCCCTAAGTACTTTGAAAGCAGTACAAATAGCAGTTGTAGTAGCAGTAACATTACAGAAAAGGCAGAACATGCTGTTTTCTGACTGACTGTTGCACAACTCTCTGTTAATGCAACACACCCAGCAACAACTTGTCACACAACAAACTTCTCCAGGGAGGATGGGAAATACTTCTGCTGCTGTGTGAAGTCATATCTGCTCAAAAGTCCGTTTTTTCTGGAAGGAAGCAAAGGAAACTTCTTTTGTCCCCTGATGTCAATCCAGGGATCATACCAGCTGGCTTCTCACCAGGTCTGAAGGCTCTGGGAGTCACCACTCATGGAGAACAAACTCTTTTAATTAATGTTAGAAAAAGAGGAAAACAAACTAGTTTCTCTCTGACAGTGAAACTGCACATTGGCAATGTGAAACTCTTTTGGGTCACTCCACTCATCCTCAACATGCCGCATATTTCCATGAGTAACGTCAAGGGAGGTGACCTTTTGTTCCCAAACACAAACTCTGAGAGCACACACAATCACACACACACACACACACACAGATGTGAACAAACAAGTACAACATATTTCATGAGATACAGTCAGAAGCTACATTCACAAACGTTATGTAGTTGTTATATCCGGGTTGGTTGCTTGTATTTGTGAAGAGTTTATCGAGCGATATCAGATAAACAATTATTTTTGAATTACTTCACGATTACAGTATTTAGGAAGTGCCTTCAGTTATTTTCTGATCATTTCTTGTCTCAAAACAAAACTTGATTTGAGAAATGTTGCTCAAATCTTGTTATGTTGTTCCTGTGATTATGAAATGTTTTGAATCATTAAAGAAGAGTTGCGGAAGTTTGATTTATTGTGATCACAAAACTACTTACACATGACCAAGAAAAAATGTCTTTCACCCTCTAGCTTTCTGTCACGATCTGTTTCTGCTTCCTGTTTTATTTTGAAAAGTTTTCACCCCCTGTTAGGTCTGTTTTAACCTCCAGTCTGTTCACCTGGTGCCTTTGGCCCAATCCCAAACCACGCCCTACACACTTTACTGGTCTCACAAACAAATCTATTAGAAAGCTGCAGCTAATTCAGAACGCCGCTGCTCGAGTCCTCACTAACACTAAGAAAGTGGATCACATCACTCCTGTTCTGAAGTCTTTACACTGGCTTCCTGTGTGTCAAAGAATAGATTTCAAAATACTGCTGCTGGTTTATAAAGCACTGAATGGTTTAGGCCCAAAATACATTTCTGACCTCCTGCTAAATTATGAACCATCCAGATCTCTCAGGTCTTCAGGGACTGGTCAGCTTTCTGTCCCCAGAGTCAGAACTAAACATGGTAAAGCAGCGTTCAGTTATTATGCTCCAAATATCTGGAACAAACTCCCAGAAATCTGCAGGTCCGCTGCAACTCTGACTACTTTTAAATCCAGGCTGAAGACTTTTCTTTTTGCCGCTGCTTTTAATTGAACTATTCATATCTTAAACTGCACTGTAACTTGTATTCATGTATTTTTTCTTTTAATCTTTGCTTTTTAATAACTGTTTTTAAAAGGCCATTTTCTTAATGTCTTTCATTGTTGTAAAGCACTTTGAATTGCCTTGTGTTGAAAGGTGCTATACAAATAAACTTGCCTTGCCTTGCCTTACACACTAACCATGGCTGTATGAAGAGAAATTGCCTGACTCTCAAGAACAAAAACACTCAGATCTCCCTGGAACTTCCGGCGAACTTCTGTACTCGTGGTTTCCCTAAACCCCACCATGTAAACACAACATTTTGTCAAATCTTGGCTCAGTCAAATTAATAAAGGAAAATAACTCTATCTTCAACTATGAGCAAAGAACTTGGACTTCTAGACTTTTCTCTTCCAGTATAGTGTAAGTCAAAGAGCAAAAGTCCTTCTGGGCCCAATGGCATCACATGACTGACACAGACGTTTTAGTACCACCATATGACAACTATGAACATTTGCTCCAACACCTGGTGAACTTGCTGGGGGCTTGCCTTTAGTGTCTTACATTATGAGGCTCTTTAAAAAGTCTCTTTTTAAATGCCTTTTTTACAGAAAAAAAGGGAGAGGACGGTACATGAGGGATTATGTAGGAGCAGAAGTAGCAGTGACTGCTTGTTAAAAAAAAATTCCACACTATTAAAATATTTTCCTTCCAACAATATCATAAATGATATGGAACATTAACGGAACATAAACGGTCTCACGGTCTCACGGTACGTCCACACAGCAGCTTTTCAAAAATCTTGAAAATCTTGGAGCTGGGCGTGTCTGAAAGCTTGGGGATTTCGCGACCAACAACCAATCACATGAATCTCCCGCCCCCGACATACAAAGCAAAAAAACCCGGTTCTTCTCCACTATTTCTTTTAACATTTTGAACATTTATGAGATTAATGTCTATGGTGCTATTTTATGCTACATTCCATGCTGGCTAATGATACTGTCTATGCTTGCTAGCAACGAAGTAAACTAGCAACGAAGTAAACTGGATATAAAATCCCCAAACAAGCGAAAACCTACCAGTTTCACCCACTGCCTCTGCCACCTCCCTCCATGCCTGGTTCCTCCGGTTTGTATCCCGGTAAGTAAATAGGGACTGGTCATAAAGAACCGGGTGATTTGCTACCGCAATAACTAACTTCTCCTCCATTTTTGTGGAATATAGAAATGAACTGCGGGTCTGGTTCTCCCAGCTTGCACGCGGTTTGATTGGCTAGCGCTTGAACTGTCAGATTTGCATAAAGGGATCTGATTGGCTGTCGCTTCCAGCTCAGCCTCAAAGTTGAACATTGTTCAACTTTGGAATCCTGAACATCCTGGAAATCCTGGAAATCTTCGCCTCGCCCCCCCACAATGCAGTTCGGCGACAAGCGAGGGAAAGTGACGTCATCCCCATTCAAAGTCAATGGGCGGAGACGCGCTGGAAGCAGTGGACAAATCGCCAAAAGCTGCTGTGTGGACGGGCCGTAAAGGTTTATGTTATGGAAGCAGGATTGAATATTTTACACTTTTTTTGAGAAATCATACTTAATGAACCCCGGTAGCTGTTTCAATGGATACAATACCAGCCATAGGCACCAAAGTAACTGAATCAACCCAAAAGTGAGAGTTGATTAATTTAAACTGCAGAAGCTTCCATTAGCAATTATAACATACTTTTTAGCTCTGTAATTGGATGTTTTTTGCTGATGTTTTTTAAGACATGGGAGGCAGTGACAAGTAATCATGATGGTACTAAATTGTATTTATAAACCTTTATAAACCCCCCCTAACCTTAACCCTATGTCAACACAGGTGTTTAAGGCATTTTGGAAAACTCTACTTTTGCCAGTGACCAAATTCCACATATCAATAAGAGCATATGAAGGTGGGATCTTTCTGTCCTTAACACGTGCAACTGCAACAGGACATCAAGGAGCCTGTTAATTAAGCATGTCCTGCATTCTGAGCAGAAGTCTGTCAAATTAAGTGAACACACCTGTGTGGAAATGGACCTGCAGCTTTAAAAGTGCAACCCTGTGAGCAACATGGGAGTGTAAAGACTGAGGCGCTGTTTACACGAGAACAAAACGGGTTGTATCCGCTACTTTTCTCTTTCGTATCATTTGTATCATTCGTTCATTCACACGAGGCCGTAACGGAACCGCGGAAACGGACCCCGCAAACGATAACGGGTCCCAAGGTGGATAGATCTGCAAACATCATTTTCCTGATAACGATGAAGCCATAGCCCCGCCTCTCCCCACCTCTGCTGCTCACTGCTGTAGCATGGTCAGTAGCTACTGTCAGTAGCTACTGACCATGCTACAGATGTTAGTGCAACATCTACAGCTCCTCTACCACAACCATCAGCAACAAGTGGACATGGAGAACTACATGAACTATGTTGCTAAATCCACCACGGAGAATAAACAGAAGGGCAACCATGGCAACCATGCTCGGTGGTCTTCTTCACTGCTTTTGGTGTACTTTGTGGCGGAAGTACAGCGCCACTTACAGGCCCGGCATATGTACTACAGCATCTCCAGCGGGTCGAGCGGTCTTGTGTGAAGGGACACGTTTATTGAGCCGTATCCGTGTGAACGGAAGACTTTTTTGATATCGAATTTGGTTCGTTTGCGTTTCGTTTGCGTTCCCGTGTAAATGGGATCTGAGACTAAGTGTCGGTTGTCATACGAGGGCTGTCAGTGTCAATAATTCACGGTAATGATATTAACACCGCATGTAAAACGTTTTTTTTAATAATAATGCTATCTTATCAGCAAATGAAATACACTCTCAGTGGCGACTGGTCATTAGGCACAGCCCCCACCTATGGCACGTTTCCACTGCAGCGCAGAGCTCGCTTTAAGCGCGCCGAGCCGTGCGGGGCCCGTTTTTGGTTGCGTTTCCACTTGGCCTAGTGCCGGCTAGCGGGTCCTAATTCACAGTTTTTCTGGCCCCATAAAATCGTGGTTCTAGGGCCAGGAACAACCAGGCTGAGTCGGGCTGAGTATGCTAAACTAGAGAGAGAATCGCTGGCAAGGGGGCTACAACTACAACCAGATGAACATATTTGACCTTGATTTAATTGTAATACACGTTTCAAAATGATGCCGAAGTAACAACATACTGATACCGGTTAGTAAAAACCATGAATTAATGCTTTGACAAGTCTGCAGACAGACGGCAGGCGAAAAACCTTTTAAAATGTGTGTTTTCTAAATGGAGCTTGGCTAAGCTAACGTTGTAAATGCTCCGACCGTCCACACTCACAACAACGGCCTACAGACATAAATAAACCAGCGACTGTATTCGCCATGACACAGGCAGTCTGTGGTTTGTACTTGTTTAACTGTTGTCTAGTTTCTGAACAGAAATGATGAGCTGTGAGCTCTGAGTGCTAACAGCTAACGGCTGTGTTGTTTTTTTGGGGTTCTGCGTTACTATAGATACTAACCAAGTTCCTAAACTGTAATGGAAATGCGCCATAAAGTGAGCCAGTCCTAACGAGGCCTAGCCATACCGAGCGAGGCCGTGTAGTTGAAATGCACCACTAACGTCAGCAGAAAGTATTAAAAATAATTATTACAAAAATATATATATATATAAAATATATTTGAAGATCATGTTTAATCATCTGATTCGTCTGTACATTACTGTTTTAGTCTGTGCTCTTCTAATTAGTGTCTACAGTGTGTGCCTATTGAGCTGTTTAGAGCCATGTGGGACAAAACCCGATCATGCCCCTCCCTCTCATTGTCAAAGTGAATGGTGACTGTAAAAACTACACTGCGCATGCTCAGAATATGTTCCTATTTAATGTGTGTGGCAAAAAAATAATGACCATAGGGGCATAGAGCTGCCATCCCCACCATACGTCATCTCACATAATTCAGAGCTGATAGAGAACCGCAGTGACGCATCCTAAAACCCGGATGTAAACTCCTTCCGGTTCCTTCGTCAAAAACGCAATGCAATTTCTCCATAGGATTTTGGAAAATAGCTGGAAATAAGGTCTGTGGTTGACACACATTTAAGAGACAGATCACGTTTTGTTCAGCCGGATAATATCCACATGTCTATCCTACTTTTATAATTTTCGAAGCATAAATCTAGTCGCAAGAAGCAAAATGCTAACGTTATGCTATAAAGGAACTACAGCAGGGTCGCTGCTTCAACGTCACGCCAACTTAAGATCCATATTCAAACATACAGATTGTAAATGGTACAAGTTGAAGTGTTTGTTTGAACAGTTTGCAAGAGGCAGGTACTTGCTTTCAATCAGAACAGGGCAAACAAACTTAGCGGGAGTGTTTTACGTGTTCGGTGTATTGACGTAAAACGGCCTGGACAACTTCTGTAGTCCTATTCAGCCACATGTTAACAACCATCGTTTTTCAGACACGTAAACTCTTCAAAAATCACCAGCGGGGTCACTGCTGATGTATTTTATGTCGTAGAACAAAACGTGATCTGTCTCTTCAATTTGTGTCAAACACAGACCTTATTTGGAGCTATTTTTCAAAATCCTATGGAGAAATTGCATTGCTTTTTATCGAAGGAACCGGACGTGGTAAAAATGCTAACTTGACTAACTAAAAGTGTGGTGTGTAAAGAGGAGACGAGAGAGCTGCAGTGACGCGTCCTAAAACCCGGAAGTAAGCTGCGCATGGCTTCCCTCCCTTCTTCATAGGATTTTAGAAAATGGCTCGAAATAAGATCTGTGGGAAACATAGGCCTACCTGTTATATAAATGCACGTTTTGTTCAGCCGGATAATATCCACATGTCTACCCTACTTTTATAATTTTTTAATCATAAATCTATCGATTAGATTTATGATTCGACTTTTGAAACTACAAGAAGATAAGGAGGACTTTTACAAAAAAAGTAATAGAGATTTTTGTCCAGAAGGATAGGCAAATGGACTTCATCTTCAAGTCAAGGTCAGACCACCATTTTATTGAAAATGGGATCTTACTAAGAGAGAACAATTCAATATTTAAATGATAAAATTGCATTTTTTGGGTATCCTTCTGTTGAACTGTCTGTTTAAAATTAATCGAAGCATCAGACTAAAAAAGCTTTTGAAAATAATATTATATTTTGATTTAGGTCAAAATATAATATTTGTAAACATGAAGAGTCAGTGCCAGTGCCTCACCAGCCATGAACCTCACTGCAGAAGCTTATATATAGAGATCTACGTTTTTTGTGCCCCACCACTTTTGTACATATAAAAACGCCACTGTAAACTCTAAATGCAAGTTTGTGTGTGGGCATGCAAGGAATGGGACAAAGCAAGAACAGCAATACACATAAATGATACAAAAAGTGCTGGATTATAATAGCATGTTAACATAAGTGCATGTTATCATTATTTTCTTTTGCATTAAATGGTTATTGTCAGTACCGGTAAATCTTGACACCACTAGTTGACATTACTGAAAGTTGCATCGTAAGAATGGGGAAAAATATGTTATTGGAACATTACGGAAAACTACTGGCTTTATGTTTGAAAAATAAATATTACGCGTCACCGGCTTGAGCTTCAACATCAGGATACATATATTTATTATCCTTGCAAGAATGGAAGTAGTCATCACATACAGAGAGCATATGACAATTAGTTCCGTCCTTGCAAGGATAATAAATACATGTATCCTGATTATTGAAGCTCAAGCCGGTGACGAGTTATATTTTTCTAACACTTTACATTCATGAAACTCGGTGGATGGGTGAAACATGGGCCAAGGAGGAACCCATTACAATTTGGAGTGGATCTAAATCCCGGGGCGGAAACACAAATGATTGTTTAAGGCATTGGTCGCAAAATCTGGCTCTCCATGACCTTCTAATTATTTTGAGTTTCATGAAGGACAGCTCAAGATATCAGTGCAAAGATGACAGCAAACATCAGGCACAGTGAAATGCCCCGCTGTTTCAAAAGCACTGTAATGGTCTAAAGAAACTGCTCTGAGAGCCCAGTGAGGGGGAACTCCCTCCGCCTGGGGGCTGCGCTCCCCAAACCAGCATCATATTTTACAGCACTTCCTGCTCTTCCGGCCAGCAATCCTTACTGCATTGCATTAAACACACTTAACTTCCATAAAACACACACACACACACACACACACACACACACACACACACACACACACACACACACACACACACACACACACACACACACACACACACACACACACACACACACACACACACACACACACACACACACACACACACACACACACACACACACACACACACACACACACACACACACACACACACACACACACACACACACAGAGACACACATACACACACACACGTTCAGCAAATGTGTGGCCACATTGCTCCAGCCGCTGCGCGCCCATGGCATGAGAGTTTTCTTTTATCTGGACGACCTCATAGTCATGGCCAGGTCCAGGGAATGGGCAATGTTTTACACAGCCCAATTGATCCTAGACCTAACCAACTTCGCGATCAATTGGAAAAAAAAAGCACCCCCATACCTCACCAACAGGCGCTGTATTTGGGAGTGGTTCTCGATGCAGGCAGGCTACGCGCCACCCTGTCAGAGAGCAGACGCAGATGCGTCCCTACTCTGGGCGGTTCCCAGGCTGTGACAGGGGGCGACAGTGACAGCTTTAACTGTCATGCAGACTCTGGGTCCGAGCTGCTCACGTTGTGGTCCTGCTCGGGTTACAGCATATGCGCCGCCTGCAGAGGTGGTTCTCCAGCCTGCCTGAAGGCCTGAAGAGGGCTATAGGTGGGCGCTGGTCTCTAACAGAAACACGGCACAGCAACCTCCTAGAGCTACGGGTGGTAGTGTTAGTCCTCCAGCATTTCATGCCCCTAATTCAAGGGAGACATGTATTTGTCAGGAGCGACAACAGCACCACAGTGGCTTATATCAACAGGCAGGGCGGAGTCCACTCCGCCGCCTTGTTGGCCACAGCGGAGAGGCTGTGGTTATGGGATTCAGAGGTGGTGTTATCTCTGAAAGCCCTCCATATCCCAGGACTGGAGAACAGGGGGGCCGACCTCATGTCGAGGGGCGGGCCCCTGCCAGGCGAGTGGGCACTTCACCCGGAGGTGGTGAAGCAGATCTGGGCCCAGTTCGGGAGAGCGGAAGTGGATCTGTTCGCCAGCCGGCGCAACAACCACTGTGCCCTGTGGTTCTCCATGGCCCTGAGCGACGACCCGCCCTTGGGGGCGGACGCGTTCGCACACGAGCCATGGCCAAGAAAGCTGCTCTACGCCTTTCTACCGCTGCGTCTCATTCTCCCTCTCCTAGGGAGAGTGAGGCGAGAACGTCTGTGGCTGGGATTTTGGCGGCAGGTCAGCCTTTAGTCAGCCACTAATGTTGCGGTTTTTACAGGGGGTCAGGAGGCTGCGCCCAGTAGTGCACGGCACGCCTCCTCCCCGCAGTGGGACCTGCCGTTGGTGCTCGAGGCTTTGGTCACAGAACCATTTGAGCCTCTGGAGCTCTCCTCCCTGAAAGCACTGTTGTGGAAGACAGCGTTGTTACTTGCCTTAACGTCAGCCAAGAGAGTCCGAGTTAACCGCTCTATCGGTGAACCCAAGTTGCTTGTTGATCCGGGTTGACCAGAGCGGGGTGATACTCAGGCCGAACCCCTACTTTGTGCCCAAGAGCCTAAGGAGTGCGTTCAGGTCGAGGGCTATTCAGTTAGGGGGCTTTAGTCTTCCCCACCATGGTGGGGCCAGGGAAGCTAAACTGCACCTACTCTGCCCGGTGCGTGCGCTAGCATGTTATGTGGAGCGCACGGCTGCCTTTAGACGCTCTGAACAGCTGTTTGTGTGCTTCGGGGGCGGGGTGATCGGGAAAGCTCTGTCCAAGAAACGCCTGGCAGGATGGCTCTGCGAGTGCATTTCACATGCCTACGGACAGGCGGGGAGAGCCTTTCCCACGGGGGTCCGTGCACACTCTACACGGGGTATGGCTTTGTCAACAGCCTTATTCAACGGCGTGAGTGTAGAGGCCATATGCACAGCGGCGTCTTGGTCCACGCCAGGCCCCTTCATAAGGTTTTATCTCTTGGACATGTCTGGCTCTTTCTCATCGTCTGTGCTTGCTGGGGCAACACAGGACTGGTGAGGAGGGGGGGCTGTGGGTCAGTGGGCATTTGACCCCCTCCCCGGACATAATGCACTTACGTAGTGCGCACTGGGCCCATACAGGGCTCGAGGGCTCTCCTCGCCTGCCCAGGGGCAGGAGGGGAGAGCCTTCCACACTATAGTCCACACACACTCTGCACGGGGTCAGTGTCCAGGTAGAAGTATTTTTCTAGTTTATTTGTTAGTTAAGCATTAGTGTAGATTTATCATTGTATGTATTTTTCTGGACCTGCCGATCCTGTGTTTTTTGGTATTCATTATATATTTTTTACTACAACTGCTTTTCAAGTAAAGACTCTTTTTGATACTTGAATCCTGTGTCTGCTTTTGGGTCCACTCCTTGTACACTCGTGACACACTCTGAACCTACGACGATATGCAGTCATGTTAATCTGCAGAAAGTCTGGTGAATTTAAAGTCAGCTGAGGCCGATTAGTTTTCTGTCTGATGCTCTGAAAACAACATTGAATACCTTTTGAATATTCATTTCAATGCATTGGTTTTCCAAAAACGTTTGACTCATGACGGCTAAATTGTCCCCAGTAGATCAAAGCAAAATAAATCAATAACGAGAAAGCAAGAGAATGAAAGGGGTTAAAAGACACAGAGAGCAGGATGACAGAGAAATCAGCAGAAGAAGAAATACACGTGGTAAACACTAAAGGGAACACTGAGCTCTCGCATTGTTTAAAGACTGGTAAATGGAAAATAAAGTGTGAAGAGAATTCAACGGTTGAGGTAGAAAACCTTAACATAAGCAATACAATCATTTTTTTAAAGCAATATTTTGAGTCAACTCGTCTGTTTATTTTGTAAGCAGCCGTGTTATAAGCGGGATAATGGTCAATGTGCTTGTTTGGGTGCTTTTCTGAATAATGATGGGCTCAACACACATCATACCTTACTTATCACTGCATTATAATGTCTCAGACAGGGCAAACTGCATTTACCTACAAAAGGACAGAACTTACACATGTTTTCAACGTTGTGAGTTGCATTAAAAATACTTTGTTAGGTTAAGAAAACTAAACTTCTTGATTGGATTTATGAAACAGAACTACTTAGCTAGGTTTAGGCAACAAAATTAAAAAAACGTAAACATCCTCGTAGTGATCCACCTTACCAATAGATGATAACAGCCAACTTACCCAACTATAAGTAAGAACAGGGCCATTACATTTAAATTCCCTTAACTAACAGCATCCATTTCCACTGTTGATAACTTTTGTCTCTGATTTATGTTTTGATAAATCAAACCATAAAATGCTTGGGAAAGTCAAGGAAAGACTGTCGACATTGTTGAAAGAAACAATGTCTGTTGGTACAAGATGGGATGCAAAAAGCTGCCTTTGTTCATTCAACCATCTTTTGGCAGAAAGCTATGGTGGCCGACAGGGGCAAACACACTACGATGGCACAAAACACTTCCATTAGGAGAAACGCGCTGCATATAATATATAAAAAGTAAAACATACATGTGCCAAAACACACGCAAATGAAGAAACATCTTCACCAACTTGTTGAAACATGCAAAGTGTCATAAATAAAACGCAGCAAACACAAAACGGTGCAAATAGAAAATGCTGCAAGAAGACAACAACTATCCCTGTCACTGGAAGCAGACCTTAAATGTACGTTTTATTGGCATACTTTAACAATGTGCTTGCATGATTACTTCCGATATTATTGCAGATCTGCTGTAAGCGAGCTAGCTAACGGAGCTTACAAGTCATTTAAAATATACTGTCAAAACGTAAAATTATGAAACAGCCAACTCTGCCAACAGTGACAATGTTTTCTTTATTTTCATGTGTTTTTGCACATCTGTGTCTTTTTATTTGTGTTTTTCAAAGTGCAGCGCGTTCTTTCTAATGCAAGTGTTTTTGGCCGTTTAGGGCTGTAGTGTGTTTGCCCCTGTCGGCCAACGTAGAACCTCTCACTACACGTGACTTTGTCCTTCTTTGCTAACCACAAGAGATTACGTGTCAGAAGAAATTCATGACATTACACATACGTTTTTTGAAGTTTCAAATATTCATTCTATTGGTTTAGTCAATTCTGCAACTTGATTTAAATTATTGATTTATTGTTTTTGGACAAAATTCGAATTAATTACAAAAACACACTATTGAAAATCCTTAGTACTTTTTTTGTATGGATAACTTGCACCATGTTCTTTACTTTAATTGTTTTCGGCTACACATGAACTACACATGTCGGTTAAATAGCTTAAATTCCAATAGAAATGTCATATGTAATATTCAAGATGCTTGAAAACATACTTTTAACCCCTTTATTCTCACTTCCGGATTTCCACAAGAATGTAAAAAAGGTATTTGCAATATAACAATAATAATAATATTAAATTACTTTTATAGCGCAACGATGCAAGATATTTGACGAATTAGAACCAATCTTTTACAAAAGATACAAAAAATAAAAACTTATATTCAGAAACCATTTACATAACACACCTTTCCAAAAAGTATGCCAAACATGAACAATATTTTAATTACACATGTGCTGTATTTGCTATGTGATTAAGCACTGCGTCTCATTCTACCATTCACATTTTCTCTGATATTAGCTGAGATGCTCTTGAATTAAATGTACAGGTAGTGAACTACATTCAGGTGTGGTGATAGTACTGAAGAAAAATATCTGAATACTTTATTCCAGATCAGGTCAGACTGAAGCAGATAGGACAGACAGGCAGACAGGAACAAGTGAAACAGGGATCTGCATCTCTGCCAACAAAGCCTTATCACCATTCTGACTGAAAGCAGAGCAGGATCAAATTCCTCCTCTTGTGTAACATATAGTCCCGTCCAGTTTCAGCCTGCACTTCTCCATGTACAACACAGACACACAGCTGGTATCACACTGAGTTCAAAGTCAAATGTTTTACTAGTCAGGACCATACGTTTTTAATGGCACCAAACTAACCGAAAACGGATGTGTTCGCGGTCCTAAATACAGTAAACACAGACTACATGCAAAGTTATTTAGAAACGTGTAGTCACTGATTTGCTATGATTAATAGTAGTTATTTAAAATAAATAATATTATTTATGTTATTACTTTGTTCCCTCACCTTCTCTCTCGCTCTCCACAACGGTCTGACCGAGAAAGAGCGTCCCGGACTTCACACATCTTCTCCCGCACAGAGAGAGACACGCTCTGCCGAACCATCTGACTGGCTGAACCACAGCGGCAGGCAGGCAGCTACTGCGCATGTCTGCCGCTGCTGCACATACTACTCTAGCTTTTAAAAAATCTTTCTTGGTGGTAAAAGCCATTGTTGTTGAATATTGAAAATGCAGTCTGTATTTTAAAACGTAGCTATAATTTGTGTTACTAGAATAGTTTAAAATTGTAAGCTAAGGTCACAGAAAGTGTCCCCTTTGTTTAGTTGTAGGTCCTATTTCCAATCATAAACAAAGTTATATGCCAATGCTCAAATCTGATTAAATGTTCAACCAATATAAAAAAACGTTTAAAATACATATAAAAGTGTATTTTATTTCATCCTGGTGCAGCAATCTGGCTTATTTGGACTTGTATCAACATACTGATATATTATTCAGGTTTATATAATCTCACTGTAGTGGCAGATGACTTTGCAGTGTTGGTTTAAACCTTATAACTTAAGTTTAAAAGCAGGTTGAAAAAAGTAAACCCCACAGTCTATATTTGGGGTTGAGACCCTATATGTTTCCGGAAAAAGTCAATATAAATAATTCAACTTTCTCACCTGCACTTCACCTCCTGCGAGCCGTTCACAGTCTTCTTGGTTTCCTGTGTTCTTGACGTGACACCAAGCTGCGTCTCTGTTTGGTCGTCCACGTGGCTGCGAGCTGCTTCTGCTATCGGGTCCATCGGCACGTAAACATCCTGGTGCATAGCCATTTTGGTGCCGTTTGTTGCCACGTGTAAAGGTTCTCTTACATCTCTACTAGTTTTGAAATTATCCCTGCTCCTTTGCTGTGACTCTTGGTTTTGAATGGGGTCCACTGAAGGATCATTGACGCAGCCTTTAGGTACAAAGGTCAGAGGTGAAGCCCGGCTGGGAGTCGGGGTGGCTGGCAGCGGCCGGTCCATGCTGGTTAGACTGAGGCTGGACAGGGCACTGAGCAGAGGGGAGTCTCGGACATGGTCCCCCGCCTTCCACTGGCTCTGCCCTTCACTCACCCCCTCCTCCTTTTTCTTCTTCCCCTCCCTCAGCCCCTTCAAGCTCTTCTTCTGTTTCTGGGTGCGGGGCACAGTGCCCACATGTGTGTGCATCTCGCTGGAGCGGGCGTAGCTGGGGCTGCGGAGGCAGTCGTCCATGTCATCCACTGATTGTTCCCTTGCTGCTGATTTGGCACCGCCGAGGCTCCCATCATGCTCTGGGCCTGCCTTGATGTTGGCCTTCTCTGACGGGCGGCGGATGGAGAGATTAGTGAGGCTCCCAAACCATTTGAAACCTGAAAAGTAGGGGGAGGTTAAGCTGCATTCACATGATAGCCTACGCGGCAAAACACCTCTTTGCTGAAATTGCCATTGTGACATTATAGGTATTTCATGGAAATGTCTTGCATCCATGGTTTATAAGAAATAAGGTCTATTGACCGTGAACTCCAAAAATATACAACATTAGTTTTTTGATGGAATGACCATTTACTATATGAATCCTAAGCAGTAAAAACCTTCCGGGAGAAAGTTGACAACACAAAGGTTAAAATAACTGTGATACATGCAACCAACTGCTCCTCAGGTTTCAACATTAATGTTGTGATACTGTAATCTACTGGATGAGGACATAGAGGAAATTATAAAGGTTATTTTAAAATATGAGATGTTGTATACAGTAGCACAGGGAAATTCAACCTGTGAACGTTAACCTTAGATCTGAGCATTCTGACTTGCATTATTACACCCAGTGGTCCTGCAAATGAGTCACAGCACTATTGCCTTTGCGAGATGTGGATGTACATTTTTAAAGACAATTAAAGAATAATGTTGGACTTTAGGTCACACATGGGACCAGCAGCTGCAAACATTACATGTTTTTTTTCTTCTGTGAAACACAAAAAAAACGTTTTCTTTTCCACGGAGACAGCAGAGCAATGTTGTTGTACCCTCATCTGCTGAAACTCTCATAGTTTATATTATAATCGCTCCAGCTCTCAGCAGCATTTGATTATGTTTCTGCCCCGGGGACCTATTAGACTCTGACGGATATTTATTTCCTCAGCTATATATAGACTGAAGATTTTGTGGAGGCGAGAGAAGTGAGATGCTGTCTCTGCTCTGCTGGTCAGAGATTTCAGGCCCCTTAGCTTATCATGAACAATATGATGAAGCGTTAGCCAAAAGAAGCGCTAGTGCTACATAGTGATGTCCCTATGTTGCAGGAGTAAGCAAAGGAGTCCAATGGAGGCCTTTCAGACAATGTGAGTGTGTGGGAGAGAAACCCTCTGAGATTTTAGCCTTTGCAGACTGCACAACAAGTGACTTGAACCAGTGGCTAAATAATGTTTTAATTTGGACAAAGTAAGGCTAGCTGTTCCTTAGCTAGCTTTATGCTAAGCTAAGCTAATTGTCTGCTGGTTGCACACTAGCTTTACATATAATGGAAAACGATGAGAGTGGTATCCATATCTGATGTAACGACTCTGCCAGACAGCAAATTAAAATTACCAAAATGTTGAAGCGGACCAGATGTTTTATTCAACATTTGAATATAGGTTTGAAGTTTTAACAAATACAACTGACTTATCTTAAATAAAGTTAAAATCCATTTTGTTTTGGGGGTTATTTTTTTCACTTTTGATGGAGAAGGCTCGTCCATTCACTCTGCTTCTGGTCTTTGTGCTACGCTAGGCTAAATACATTCTAGATATGTCTCTGTACTGGACTCACAAAAGTGAAAATAATATCCAGAAAACTCTGAGAAGGACAGCACACTGTACAGCAGGATTTCTCCAAATCTTCCTCGTATGTGTTAACTTACTTGGCAATAAACCTGTTTCTGATTCTTGATGTGTTTCTTAAATTAAAACACATATACAACCAAACTGAATACAGTGTCAAGATAGAATCTGTTGCGTGGAAACAACAAACCTTAAATGATCAGAAGCTGTTATCAAGGGACATTTTTGATCCCTTTATTACGAAAATGTAAAAGTGAAGACGTCAACATGGCCGAAACTTTTCTGTGTCTATTAATCTGGCGCAGTGGGGGCAGATCCCTCATGGGTGAAATTCAACTTCAACTAGTGAACAACTATAGAGTCTAACAGCAGAAGAAGAGAAGCACAGAGCTGTCCTTTCAGCAGACACTCACTGTCTTTGCTTAAACTCTGCTCTCAGCTGGGACGCTGTCCATTCAAACTGCACAAAGACACATCTATGCTTCATTTACAATGCATCAAAAAACTGTGTGTGAGTGGGACAAACAGCCAGCACACAAACACACTCATTCACAGTGAAACAAGTGTCAATAGATCACTTTCTTTTAAAGGATACATATATAAACTTGTATCAGCCTCCTGTGTCTACTAGAATGTATTTTCATGGGTGGAAAGTCACTAAGTAGACCAACTCAAGTACTGTACATGAAACTGTTACTACTACTGTTTAGTACTTTTGCGTGATGTTACAGTCTTTACATGCACAAAACCTATATAACAATAGGAAGGGGGAAACCCCAAAAAGTATGATAGGGCCCCTTTAAGTTTACAAAACTGACGGTTTAAGTTCAGCAAACAAATCTGCTCAGCTGGTTTTGGGAACACGTTGGCAGGAGGTGTTGCGTGATGTTGACAGCTCTGCGGGGCCGTGGCTACCCTCCTGCAGCGGAAACACACTTTCTGTCTGTCAGAGGAGAGCTGGCTCACACTCAGCAGGATCTATTCTTCAATATGACAGCTAGAAAATAGGGAGGAAACTCCAGTCTCCATCACTTTTCTACTTCTTCTGAAAAAAATAAAAAGTACACTCTTTCACTCTTACATCAGACTGATGCTAAGAGTGAAACATTTTGAAATCCAACACAGATGCCAATGTTTTGGTGTTCATTTTTTGCATCTATTTCCCATTTGTGGCAGGGAAACAAATACATGTGTATAAGTCTCGTAAACATGAGTTAACAAAAGCCTCCAATACAATTACATATTCAATAACCTTAGTGTCTGCAACCTCAGTGCTAGATGGCACTTAATCACACCCAACCTTCATAAGTTCCAATGCAACAGTGTTACAGGGTTTGAATGCGTGTGTTGTGATGGAGTATTACAAATACTCCATCACAACACACACAAATGTCCTGCATTCAAACCCCTACTTAAGTAGGACATTTTTTTATTGTACTTAAAGGTTCAGTCGGTAACTTTCTCTAAAATGCTGTTTTACGATATTTTCTGAAACTGTCCCTCTAAGATATCCTATAGTCTTTCAAACAGACTGTAGTGCATTTTACAAGTGCCTCTAAAGGCATTTTGTAGATGAAATCGGGCCTGAAGGAAACCAACCAATCACAGCTGAAGAGTCTCTAAAGCAATGTTACTGTTAGCGCAGATAAAATGACCTATATAGAAAAACAGATCAGCCAAAACCAAGCTCCTCCTACGAGCTGGAGCAATCTCTCTCATTTGACAGCTAAATATTACACTCAAATATTTGGGGCAGAATTAGGCAGTGCAGTAACAGTGTCCTAAATTCATATTTGACACTGCATAAGAGACTACTCAGCTCTGATTGGTTGTATTCCTTAGGAGCACTAAAAGGAGGCACGTGAACATCCTTTTTTTCACAGATGATCTGTCTCGTGCCTTACTCTTAGGCTAAAGTGCCAGTTTTGGCAAATATCAACTTCCAGTAGGAAATACATATGTTCTGCAGTAAAATGTCCCCTCCAAGTTATTTTACTCCTGTTAATAACACAACATTGTTAGAGCAGCATTTAACTGTTACTGCCGCTCAGGGTGGAGATAGCTTTATGTAAAGTGTCTTAGTTTATTGCAGTTGTTTACAACCTGGTTGGGCCCCTCCAAAGACTCACAGATACATTGGAGAGGTTGTCGAAAGTTAACAAAAAAGGGAAGAAGGAAAAAAATAAGTTTAAGCCATATACGGAGGGAACTGCTAACTACTCAAAGACATCTGAAATGTTAAAAGGAACCCAAATGAAACGTGGTGTTTTGTCAAAAATGTTTGGAACCAATGGTTGAATCCTTCACAATGCATTGTGCTTTATACTGTACACTTGTATAAGTAAATACAATGTAAATGTTGTTCCAGGTACAATATTTGGTTTCCATATTCCCCATACATTTCGTTAACTCAGTCTTATGTTAGATTTGGAATGAAAAGAGTTGTACTTTTACATTTTAAATATTTTATTAAATAAAAAACTCTCATAAAAAGTTGTAATATTCCCTCTAAATTAAAGTCTACTTCCTGTTGTTTCGTCCAAAGAACTTAATTTACCCCCTAGCAATTGCACCATGGGTATATTATGAAGGTATTGTATTTTGTCCTTTTTGTGCAATAGGGACTTTGTTGAAAACATTTAAGGAAAAAAACACAACACATCAGAAATATTACAATAACAATATGATGAACTAAAATATAACTTACTCAGTTTCCGTTTGTTCATGGTTCAGATGTCAACTTCCTGGTGTATTTAGTGATATAAAACAGTTTGCTGCAGGGTGACAATGAGCCGCGTGCTCTTTACCCTTCAGAGTGACTCTGCTTCCTGTTCTCTGAACACAGCGGAAGAGTCGGGGTGCATTTCATGTCAAGTTGATGCCATCAGGAGACATGTCACTTTCTGACTACACAGCGGAAATGTGTCATTTGGGAGGAAGCCACAGTGGAGTTTTGACAGCTTTTTTATTTCCACTTAAAGGGCAGAAAAGGCAATTATTTTAAGGTGGCCGACCCATACAAACACACTTACACTTACATTAGGGTAAACATGCTGCACAACAATATGTAAATATGCAACACAAATGTACCAAAACACGTGCAAATGAAGATACATCTCCACCAACTTGAAAACACAGGCATAGTATTTAGAAATAATTCACCAACTTGAAGAATCAAGCTCAGCGTTTACTAAAAGCGCTGGATAAACAAACTGTTGCAAGAAGCTCAAAACACAACAGAAACGGGTCAACTCAAAAGTGACGCACACAGCTGGGACCTTAAGCGCCTGTTGACCTTTGGGTATTATAAAGTTGTCCAACTGTGACTCTCGCAGAGTCTGTTTATTACTTGTAAGTGTTTTTTCAGTGTATTTGAAATTGCTAGGTTCATCATTGATCATCATGAGATCACATTGTTAAAATAAAACTAACATTTTAGGTTAGCTTCCATTGACAGTTTACAGTTGGCCAACTTCCTAATCCCTGAACTTCAAATGAAACAATTGTCTCCTGAGTGTATACTGTCACTGAAAACCTACCTAAAAAGTTGTATTGACTTATTATAACAGTGTGATTGCATGATTCCTTCCGAAATTATTGCAGATCTGCCGTAAACTATAGCAAGCTAGCAAAGCATTGTCTGTTTTTTGTGTGACTGTGTTCTTTAAGTGTGATTTTTGTAAAGTGTCTTTGTTTATATTGAAAAGTGCTATATAAATTAAATGCATTGTTATTATCATAGCTAACCTAGTAATTGAATTGGAAAGTTAAATATTATAAAAATATTATAGTGTTTAAATACTCTCCCGTAAAGTTGTGCATTCAAAATCTTACCCCAAGCCTGTTTTTCAGGTCTCAGGCTCGAAAATGACATTCCCAGAACAAATGACCATATCTTTTTTCTCAAAGTAATGATAAACCTGTGAGTTGGATGTAGAAAAGTCAGAATCAATATAGATGTTTTTTATTTTAAAGAAAAATCAGATTGAACATAGTAAAAAACTGTAAGTTATAGTGTCCGTCCAAAGATTATTGTTTACTTATAGTGAAAACTACCCTTGGATGATGGTATGGTAGACTAAAAGCTTTAGGAATCCAAAGTACAACATATAATAAGTACCCTGTATCAAGATTGATGCAAAACAAGTGACATTTGATCTTTTTAGAGAGGTTTAGCAAAAAAAACTCAGTGGAAATGGGGGTTTTACCGTTTCTCTGGAACCCATCGGTCGATTTTGGTGATTGACATCTCTTTCTGACCGTTAGAGCCAATAGAATCGAAGGGGAGTTTTCACATAGACACCAACGTCAACACAAAAAGGTGGAGGCTTTGCGCTTTAGTTTTGCATGAGAGTGAAGCTATCTCTTGCTCTGACATCTGGAAACGGAAAAGCAGGTTTATTGCTTATGGATTATCATAAATCATTTCAAAGGGACACAGACACATTGGATTAACCTATGGATTAACTTCAGCAGCGTTTGTATCGTTTTAATGCCATTGAATACCACTTTTGACCAGACTACGACACAGGTAGGCCATGTTGCCGGTTTTGCCACATGTTCTGATGTCTGTTCTTGTTATTCTTGTTATTTCTTATCATAGAGTGATGATGTATGTACCCATCGATTCTGTGTCTTCTCACGATGCTAGTCGATATGTTGGATGTGCAGAAAAGATAAATAATAAGGGTTTTATGAGTGAGTTTCTGTGCATTAATCTGTTAGCATTTTTCACTCGTTGCTAATTCAGAGGCTCAGCATTAGCACCGTGGGTTTAAAAAAAAGATCAGTTAGCTGAGTTTCTTCCCGTTACATGGACGTAAAACATTCATAGTTTATTACATCTTAAGAAGCCCTCAGACACTTTTGCTTGCAGATGTTGTGATTTCGGCCCCTTTGGCGGGTCCGTGGGGTTTAAGAGGTGTTTAAATAAAAAGTAGAAAATTATTAGCATCAAAAGTTGAGAAAGTACTCATTATGCAAAATGATACATTTTTGGACTGATATATATATAGATATACATATTGTAGGGAAAATACTGAATGTGCTCTTCCAATATCAGAGTAGCACATGATAACAAAGGCCCTACGTAGCTGCGTACGTAACAGGATGTATGATTACCTAGAAGAGCATCAGGACTGTTTTAGGCATACGATAGCTATGTGATTAACATGATGATTCAGCCTCTATGGAGATAGACATATGACTGTCATGTTTATTGCTTACGCAGGCCTTAGCTAATCTGAACTAAACATTGAATACTGCTTTGAACCGGCATTCCTCCATCTTGTGATGTGTAACTCGCTCTCTTGTATATCAGCATGTCAAGGACACTGTTCTGGGAACTATTTGTCCCAGCAGCTGACTACTTCCATTCTTGCCAGGATAATAAATACATGTATCCTGATATTGAAGAGCAAGCCGGTGACGATTGATATTTTTGTACACACACATGTATTATTATTGTATTTGACCTATTGATGGATCTCATTTTATTTTATAATTAATAATATTTTTATTATTATGCTGGGTAGTTTAACCCAATTTATATAATCATGATTTTCTAGCTGATTTTAATTTTAATTTTAATAATATGAAATTGCAGTTGAATCTAAGTAAAAACAAAATGGGAAGTAAAAAGTGTAATATTTACCTCTGAGATGTAGTTGAGAGGATGTTATGTTTTACTAGAATAAAATGTAAAAACCCAAGTAAAATACCTCAAAATTGCACTATATTACTGAGTAAATGTACTTGGTTACATTCCAGCACTGTAGAGCTGCTGCTGTAGATTATTTTTGATGTTCCAGTCCTTCTCTCTATGTTTTATTCTAATATTAGATTTAAAACAAAGATTTGGATCACTTGTTATTTACTGAAATTGGATGATCCTGATATGTTTGACCACTAGGTGGCAGCAGAAGTCAATAATAAAGCAGGAAGTGATTCTGGGAGAATGTTATGGATGGAAACTCTCAATACGTTGTTATTAAGTAAGATTAGCATTTTGGTATTTCTACTTTTACATCAGTAAAGAATTTTTGCAAACATTTCTGTGTTTTCACGGAAAATGGTTAACTGTAAATTTGATACAAAAACACTATGATTTTGGGAGATTTACTGAAGCCCCATATGAGCTATAGTTGAATGCACGTTTTTGTTGATGTTGTGCCCATCTTTTACATTGGCATTACTTTAAAAACTGATAAACTGACTAGTGTGGCCATGACGAGTGATTACTGTCGGTGTCATTAATACTGGGGACATGACCCAACCACTTTTTGAAATGGCTGATTGTGTTCCCAACACTTTTTAAAAGTATAATTTGTTAAAAATAAATAAAACAAATATGGATATAATAAATAAAATATAACACATTTTTGTGGAGAAGAAACTCATTAACATTTTCTAAGAATGTGAAAAATATGGTGGCTGAAAGTGGCAAACGCATTACAACGGCCCAAAACAATTAAATAAACTGCAGTTTCAAAACGGGGGTTATAAACTTGGCCAACTGTTACTGTCACTGAACTAAGCTAAAAATGTACGTTTAAAAAAATATGAAATACAAGTGCAACCATAAGACAGGATGGAGACATGTGAAATGGGATACCCCAAGAAGCTATAGCTTGCGAACAGGTGCCAGACAATACATATTTACTTTATATATAGTCAATACATATGTGTTTGTTATTCAGAAACCCAAAAATAGCCCATGATAACCAAACATCTACAACAATATTAGATTCAACAGTCTAATAATTTGTTTAAAATAGGTTATAGACAAACAGACACTTTTTATGGAAAATGTGTGGTACATATACATGCATATCAGAGTAAGTAAACTTGTGTAGAAGTCCACAGCCATTCAGAATATTACCTCTCTGATATATTTGCTTAACAAGTGTTATTTGAATAGCTTTGTAAAGGTATAGGCCTACGGAGATAAACACATTTTTATAGTGTCATCAATTTCATTCAACACTTCCTCTGCAGACCACACCAAAGCTGGTAAATTAATGTTTGCGCTTTTTGTTTTCAAGTTGTTTTTATTTCTACACTGTTTTTGAAAGTGCAGCGCGTTCTCCTAATAGGTGTTTTGGGTCATTGTAGCTTGTTTGCACTGGTCGGCCACCGTAGATATCCAATATTTCCTCTGCAAAACTTTTGTCTCAAAATTAAACAATAGATTTAAACCTGTATCAACTCAATGTACAGATTTCTGTTCAAAAAAAGTGTGCAGCTTAGCAAATCAATCTTTATTTCCTATATTATTTTCAACTTTTACCAAAATAAATATCAAATCAAAGACTAGTAATTGTCCTGGCAGTTAGAGTAAAAAGGTGTTTTTTTTGTATTCTTACACATCATTTGACAAAAATTAGAACCAGGACTTTTAAAGGAATATCCCAAATTCAGACATAGTCCGTCCATACAGCTGTTTTTAGTGGCACAGATACTGAATAAGAAAATGAAATAAACATTATGTGCCGCACGACGAATACGTCAGAGGACTTCACTGTTTCAGGATTAAAATCTGTTCAGGAGGGAAGTCACCGGAGACTCTCCTCGAAACTTGGACGCGTCCCTGAAAGTATTTTGTGTTTGCTGGAGGGGATTGCCTTCCTCTCTGAGCCATCTGCCGGTAAAGAAACATGACGTCTGCCACGATGTTGTCAAGGTCTCTTTTACCACAAATAAACATGAAGAATACCAGGGCATCTGGTTGATCAAATAATGTGTCCCTCTAACTGACGGCACCATCTGGCCCACTGAGCTGTAAACCTGCACATTTTTATTCTCACTTCGCTCATCTGAATAAACGCTAAATCACTGCACATTATGTGACAGAGCCACCAATGTATTAAGATAATACATATGTTTATAGTATGAAGTTTGTTTGTATAAATGTCAACTCCCTGTAACTAATCAGTTGAGGAAAGCGGGTGGGGAACAAAGGGAGAGGAAATTGTTTGTTTAAGAGGCTGGTGTTTGTAATGCCCCTTTCACACCAACGTGGTTCCAGGGCCGGTTCGGAGCTAGAGCCTGAAAAGCACCGATTTTTCCTGTTCACACCGCAGCGGAGCCGCCACCAAGCTCCGAAACCCGGTGCTTTTCACGCACCAAAAAATGGTCGGTCTAGAAACAAGAACCGCATACGTCACGCTTACGTCGGAGGCGGGGGGCAGGATCAACCTGAGCAATAACAGTTTATGGCGAGTACGGCAAATGAAAGTTAGCGCTGTCCAAAGTGACTAGAACGCAACCACACACTTCTTAAAAAAACGGCACTTTATAAAGTCAGGCAACACTAACCAGGCTTTGTGTGATTCTGTTTTTTTCTACCTTACTTTGACCATCCATTCGCTGTTATTGATCATTGTGGAGAGCAGGCAGACGTTTTGTTTTGTATTATAGCAGCTATAGGCTACATGCTATCACAAGTAGAATCATAATGAAAAATACGCCGGTAAAATGTGCCGGCTTATGCCACAATAGGATAACAACAAGTAGTCAAGATAGTCAGTTTAGCTTCGGTTGCTATGCTAACCCATTTTATACCAGAGAAACTTTCATTACAGCGTTGTGATGCCAAACAGCGGGCAGCACTGCAGCGGTCGGTAAATGCCGCTGAAACACATTAATAAACAATGAACCACGGCACTCTGGAGAAAAGTACAAGGGTTGAGAAGTAGTTATTTAATTTAATCTGGCTTCGTATGATTAAAAGCAACACGATCATCGACCTGACGCCGTTGGGGAGAAAATCAGCGACGTAAACGGTGACGTCATGACGCAGCAGCGGCAGCACCAGTCGGGCTCTGGGCGGTGTGAACAAAACGGGGGCTGAAAAGAAAAAACGGTCCCGAACCAGAAAAGCTCTAGCACGGAGCTAGAACGGGAACCGCGTTGGTGTGAAAGGGGCACAAGAGGAATACAAAGAACATGCCGGGCCGGTTGCTGGAGGGAATTTGTAGATTTTGGTAGATTTTGGTAGATTTGGAAGTATCAACAACAAGTAGGCTACACAATCCCCGGATGTGAGAGGACGCTGGCGTCGGTTGCTCGCCACTTCTCTGTCTGGATTGTTTTTACTCTTTTCTACTCTTTCCTCAACATTTCTTAGCAGCTTTTTGGCTGACCAGTCCGGTTAAGATATATGTCAATCTTCCACTGCCTGGATCACTGAGATGTGTGAAAGTGTCCGTGTTTTCCTACCTGAAAACACCGGCTCCGTTTCGCCGCTCCACCTGCTCTCCTTCTGATCCTCCCGGCTTCACCTGCCTAGCTCCTCCAACGCTGCCTCCACCCCATTCCCGGACTTTTCAAAACGTGTCCTGCCTTTGGCTGGCCTGGACCCCTCTTCCATGGACTACCTGGAGCTAGCTGCCTGCATCTCTGCAGTCATCAAGCTGCAGGATACCCGCTAGCTGCTAATGCTAGCGGCTGCCCGGCTCACCTGTCCACTCAACGCTCCGTCTCTCCTGCCTGGCCTGGCATTGAGGTACTCCGCTGCGAGACTTCTACAACTCAACAACCATTCCACACCGTTATGCATCTCTGCCATCAAAAACCACGAACTTTTAAAATGAACCAGATACATCCATAGAGGCTCCGGTCGCAAGTTTGTTTACTTTCACACAGGTCACTCCATCCCCGTACTCTGGTCAGCTGAGCGCACACCCACCTTTCGACTACGTCATCACAACCCCTGTCTGCAAGCCCTGGCAATGACACCTGAGTCAATCCTCACCACACAAATAAATATGAAGCTCACTCTGTTTAATACCCGGTCCCTCAACAATAAATCCTCAACGAATTCATTCTGGACAATAAACTGGACTTTCTCTGTCTGACAGAAACCTGGCAACAACCTCTGGATTATCTCTCACTCAACCTCACTACACCCAATGGATACTCATACATAAATAAGCCACGCTCGGAGGGCCGAGGTGGTGGAATTGCCGTAATACACCGACAGGACATTAAAACCAGCCTCATCCCCATCTCATCTGCTCCTTCACTTGAACACCTGGCTTTTAAACTCTCTGGTCACACACAGTCACAGAACTCTTTAGTTCGCATGAACTAAGTACAGATCGCGTTCACACTGGAATAAATCCCTGGGGGTGGATTAGGCAAATGAAGCCGCTCACGTCACTTCTTCTTCTTCTGCTTTGGGTTTACTGGCAGGCCGCAAAACACTTCACGGCGTATACTGCCGCCCAAAGTCCCCGGCCGGAAGTCCCCGGAGTTGGGGACTGGCTTCAGTAGAAGCTGCTGGGACTCCCAGCAGCTTCTACTGAAGCCTTCCGAGTAAATCGCCAGAACGCCGACACCTCCTCATCTCCACCGCTCCCATGTTTTATTTTGTGTTGCCATAAATTACCCCCTAATCCCACCAGGAGCGTCTGCGCTGCGTTGCGCTGCGTTGCACTGCGTTGCGCTGCGGCTGCAGCGTTTTTAGCGATCGCGGCCACTCTAGTCAATGGGTGCTATTCCACCAGACACGCTGTGCCGCGCTGCGCCGCGGCTCGAAGCGTCCCAGAAGCTCCTCGCCGCAAGGAATTTCTAAAATATAGGATGAATCCTATTTTTGACGCGGCGCAGCGCGGCGCAGGCAGGAAGTGGAATGTTCATCCAACAACTGTGAGGCTGCACACAAGACGCTCCGCTTCCGCAACGTTTTGAAATGCGCCTGGTGGGTCAGGACGCAGGAGGAGGTCGCAGCGCGGCGCAGCCGCAGCGCAGACGCTCCTGGTGCGATTAGGGGGTTAGTCTCTCTGCGTTTCTGCGCGGGGCTAATGCTAATGCTAATAATGCTAATGCGAGGATAATAAAATGGTGGCTTCACAAAACTTTTTGGGAGTTTTACGGGGCGTGGTTTGCAATCCGCCCAGCCAATCAGAAATAGGAACCTTTTTCTCCCACGAAAGTCCCTGCTCTAGCAGGGACTGAAAAGGGGGTGAAAATGTTCTCATGAACTAATTTTAGTACCGGCTCTTTTTGGTGTGAATGCGACAAAAGAGTTCTCATGAACTAAGCTCTCATGAACCTTTGTGGGAAAAGTACTGCGGTGTGAATGCGCCTATTGAGTCACTTCTTCTTTAAGTGTTTTTCTTATTTTTGCAAAGATTTGTTTGCCTTGGATTATATAGGCTATTTGTTGCTTTATTTTGTGGAGTGACCGAATAGCATGCTGTTTTAAGAAGACTGGCTTTTCAGAAACTGTTTACATCTCCAACAAAATCACAAACACAAAATATATTTTGAGATGGACATTACCTCAGAGCCCTCAAAGAGACATTACTCTAGGTATATTTTGTGTTTGCGCTTTTGTTGGAGTTATTTGAATGTTTTTTGTTAAATAAAATGTTTCAGAGATGCCCGTCCAAGTCTGTCTAGGCCTTTTAGTTTGGGTGGTAAATGTATTAGAGGACACACCAATATTATCAGCTCCTATTTGCCTTGTTAAAGAACCACAGTAGCTCCTAAATTATTTTAGTGGTAACTAGGCTTTAAATATGAGCTGATTGTTATCATTAGTTAAACGCACCTTCTATAAAGAAAAAAGTGAGCATTGTTCATTGGCTGATCCAAACTCTGCTCTCCTTTTTATAATTGTTATTTCTGATTGTCCTTCTATCCATTGTCAACCGCTTATCCGGAGTCGGGGCGCAGAGGCAGCAGTTCCAGCAGTTCCAACAGAAGGCCCCGAACTTCCCTTTCCCTGGCCACATCAAACAGCTCCAATTGGGGGATTCCAAGTTGCTCCCAGTCCAGCGTGGAGATACAATCCCTCCACCTGGTCCTGGTACTGCCTCGGGACTCCTCCCAGCTGGATGTGCCTGGAACACCTCCCTATGTTGGCACCAGGTTCCCATAACCCCCTCAATTGGCTCTGTTCAACACGAAGGAGCAGCGGCTCTACTCGAGTCCCTCCAGATGACTGAACTTCTCATCTTATCCCTAAGGGAGATGCCAGCCTCCCTCCAGAGCAAACCCATTTTGCTGTTGTATTCACAATCTTGTTCTTTTGATCATATTAGTGGTTTTTGTTACAACCCTTTTATTAATTTTTCAAGCCATATTAAGATGACTAACTCAAACAGGAGGGAATTTGTTTGGGACTATTTTCAGTTGAGGATTAATTTGTTTCGGCATTGATTATGTCGTTCCTGACTTCTTTGGTTCTATTGTTTTAATCCAGTTCAATATTGTAAGAGTGTATTCAATCCTTTATATTGTAGCCAAACTGGGAGTCACACACAGCCCAGGGGCCTCATTTATAACGCCGTGCGTAGGATTCACGTGGGAAGGTTGCTTACAGTAGAAATCCAAAAAATAGGTACAGAAATGTTCCGACATTTTCCGATTCACCAAACATTGCGTACCGGCGAGGAAAGTGCGTACAGCACTTCCTACGCCGGTTTCCCTTTATAAATCGACTCGAAATGCGGTGCAGCTTTTGCAGGCTTCACGTAACGCCCATATTTGTCTATAAACAGTCAAAGAAACGCCCATTCATTCATTCATTTTGACTGACTGCATGAAGAAGATCGCAGGAAATGACGACAGAACAGCTAAAAAAGACATCTCACACCGTATCAGATTTTGGTTATTTTGGGGAGGTCGAGATAAATCATATTGTTTGGTGGATGCCGTTTGAACCACACTGTAAAAATATCCACCGTGAATTCACAATAATTACCTGGCAACTTGTTGCATGACTTTCACAGTAAGGTTCACAGCAATTTACTGTGAATGTCTTCACAGCAATGTATTGTAATTTCACATCCATGATATTACAATGCATTGTTGTAAAGGTACAACTGTATACTGTAACTTCACAGCTTCAATTACTGTGATATTACAGTATGTTACTGGGGAATTACATTATTTTGTTGTACATTAATTACAACAAGGGCCTGTACTTTTACATTTCTATTGTGAAAGTACTGCAGGAGTAGCCAGTAATTTACTGTGAATTTACAATATGTACTGTGAAAGTACTGCAGGAGTAGCCAGTAATTTACTGTGAATTTACAATATGTACTGTGAAAGTACTGCAGGAGTAGCCAGTAATTTACAATGATACACGTGCATAACTGTAATTCCCAGCTCCAGTACTTCCTGGAGGAAGCTCATACAATGGTTTCCTGTCCAAGTTTAACAGGAAACCAAAGTGTGAGCTTCCTCCTGGAAGTACTGGAGCTGCACTATAAAAATGCACTTAATGTTATTGTACAATTAAAAACAACACACCAAACGCACAAATGAGGTAAAATCAATGGAAGCCCACTGGCATATTTATTGACAAAATAAACAACAGAGTAAACAAACAGGAACATGAACTAGTTCACCTCAACTATCCATAAAAAACAGATGAACCCTTAACGGATCCTTTAAACAAATAATCCCTCGCAGGTGAACTGACCGTAATGCTTCCCACTAAACTTGTCCCCGCACACCATGCAGTCTATGCAGACCATTCCAAGTCTATCAGCTTCCGGTGAAGGGTGCTCACGTGAGGGTTAATGGAGCTTCGCTTCTTTGCCTTGGAGCCTTTCTCCGGGTTGATGCCCAAGAAGCATCTGTTAATAAGCAAAGATAAGTTTCAGTTTTAAATACACTCATGTATTGCAGGCAGCATTTATCAAGGTGTTCACCTGTGTCTTTTCCCACACCGACTGTTACTAGTACAAACCTGTTGGATCATCCTCTCACAATAACATTATTTGTAGCCTAGCAGAGTGCCTCAGGTACCTCTAACATAAGGTTTACTTACTTATCTGAATTTTGAAGCCATACTATATTGTGAATTAAACCATTATGTCAATTTTTTAACAAGCTAGCCCAGCAACATCAAGTGATGGTGTGGTCCCAATTCGCATATTTGGTTCCAGGCTTCATACTCAAAGCATTTAATCTACTTTATAGCCTCTGTAGAAAGGCATGGACTTAATAGCAAGATAGTGAAACACAAATTTGCATGACAAGTCTTACTGATGACATTGATCATGTGTTTGAGTGTTACAATACCTTTGGATGAACTCCAGTGTGCATGATCCAACGGGATATTTGAGGTTGAAGACATAGTAGCTGCTGAATAAAGCAGCTAGCCCATGCAAAAAAAATGGGTGTGGGCCCATTACCACTTGTCCCTCGATGGATAGCATCCACCCAGAAGGCTTCATTGTGTCACCTGAAATGAACAGATACCCCGTCATGCGTTATTGTGGATAGGTACATTCCTAGAATCAATCAAAAATAATACTTGAGCTGGAGATGTCAATACCAGATCCGAGTAACATTCATGATTGCCAAGGACCAAAAAGCAGGAAAATATACAGTGCAGAGCATGCAAGGACATGACACAGAACCCTCCAGGTGGACAGCACTTTTCTACTCCACCATCAGTGAGGTAGGCTACTTAACAGTCACTGTAAAAGCATCAAAGGTGTTTGTGCAGATAGGAGAATCTGGCTGAACGACAAAGCAACTCCCTAGCCCTCCTCCCTCTGCCTTTATGGATAGACGGTTTAACCTCATTCCTCTATGGGTAGATGGTTACGAGCCCAGCTAGAACGAGAACATGTCAACTCGTCAGACCCCTGAATCATTGAAACAGGCTATAGATTTTAACTAACGCGAATCGCTGAAACATATGGCGTCAGAGTATCGTAAGTGTCGTTTCACAGACTGGACTTGAATGGAGTGCAGGAGAGATGGAAGGCCTTCAGTCAGATTCTCCCCTTGATGCAAAGGAACACTTAAGCTCTTTAGAGTAACTATTCAGTATCCTATACCTCATCGATGGTGGAGCAGAACAGGGATGTCCTAAGAGAAATTATATAACTAGAATAAAAGCAGCAGTGAAGTCTAGCCATTCAGGTCAGAAAAGCAGGAAATCCAGTATAAACAGGAACAATCCCAACCCTGAACATTACATTACCTTGAATGATCAAGCAGGGGGTGCTTGGGAGTGCTGCAGTATTCACTACATCAGCAGCAGTGGCACAGGTCTGAAACAAAGTAACACACAATAGCATAGATTTAACATTATGCAAGGATGAAGATCGTTCATTGGTCAGAGGTAAATCAGAACATAATAAATGGTCTAATAATAATAATAATTACTTGCATTTATATAGCGCTTTTCAAGACACCCAAAGCGCTTACAAATGGACGTCCGCAAACCAATGTGTAGCCCCCGCCTGGGTGATGCTAAGGCAACAGCTAATCCGCGCACTACAGCTCAACACAGATCAGCTCGGCCCATTTGGAGCAACTTGGGGGTTAAGTGTCTTGCTCAAGGACACTTCCGACATGCGGACAGTCAGAGCCAGGATTCGAACCACCAACCCTACGGTCGATGAACGACCAGCTCTACCAACTGAGCTTCAGTTGCCCCTAATGTAATCACTCGTTTAGCATTTTAAATATTTAAATACATTTTAAAAAACTTACATCAACTTCGAGCATCAGTTTCTCCGTAGGCTCCTTAAAGTAGACCATAAGGAGCTGGAGGATGCAGGCAGCCTTCTCCGAACCCTCTGGATCATAGCAGGCCAGAAATTCCCTGATCTTCGGGTTGTCCAGTTTCTGACAGAAATGCAGGATGGTCTGTCCTCTCTGATGACCTAGAAAAAAGGAGACCAGAGAAAGGAGAAATTACAAAGGCAACCAACAAAAGGAATTTTTCAGTTTGCATGCAGATTATGAACATGAGCATGTTGTAAAGGTGTTCAAGGTCAGGTAGTCGAGCATCCCATTTAGACGAGACAGCAGTCACAATCATATCGAAATGTTAACTACCTTAGCTGCAACAACACTCGAACAGTCACTAGCAATTTCCTCGAGGATGGCGCACGCACACCAGGATCACGAGGATGTCAAATCTGGAATAGAGGCAGTAAAAAACCACCACAGGGAAGCAAGAGAGGTAAGCTCACATAAATGTACTGTCAAACAGTATTGGATGAAGTGATTAATCTCAGGTGTGCTGCACAGGTAACAAATGTCTGAGCTTCAGTACTTCATGGAGGGAAGCACTGGAGCTGGGGACTGCAGTTATGCACAGTCTATAAACTACGGTCTGTGTTGCATACTAGGCCTACCTCCAACTAGGAAGCAATCCGTGGATTGGATTTAGGCAATACACCTCGTCGCGTCGGTCAACACCAGGCAGGCAATCAGTAGGCCTAGAGCAAGATACAAGATCTGTTTATTCGCCATGTAGTTTTACAACATACTAGAAATGTGTTGCTGGTAGGTACTGACATAAAGACAACATTGGACAGGGTGCAGGGACAAGACAGGACAAGTGCAAAACAGGACAGTGTACAAAATGCAGGTAAAAGTAGAAGCTAATTTAGGCTAGAATAGTATAGAAGTAAAATAAGATTTAAAAAATTGTGTTTTCAGAGAAATAACATTACGCATTGCAATAACCTATAAACATTTCAAACCTATAAACATTGCGAATCTGTAAACATTGTGAAGAGGCAAGAGAGTTTGGTAATCCTTTATCATCCAGAGTAGTGTTGATGAAAGTATTGAGTGATTGAAACTTTGCTCGCCACAGGATGGCGTCTGTAACGCACATATTAACATAGATACGCTCCTCTGAAATGATTGTCCCCTGCAATTATTATTATCCCTCAATCGAGATCGCTATTCAGCTAGCTAACGTTAGCTTAAACAAACGTAACATGCAACGTTAGCCTAATCTAAAATGCTCTACTACGGCGTACCTTTCATGTGGCTCGTCAGCTCAGACTCTCGCATCGTTATTTTTGCAAACTTTGCAGGAGGCTACTCGTGGGCTTGACCCTCGTCTTAGCCATGGCTTGTATTTGTCTTCTGCTAGCCAACGCTCGTTGAAACTGCAACCTCCTGGCACACAGTCATCTATCACTCTCATCAGAATGCCCAGGTCACACGTAACACAAACACTTGCAGGTCGCGCGCATAGCGCGGGAAGGCCGCAGCGGAGCTGTTTTATGTAGAAGCGAAGCAATTCTTTTCTTTTAATCTAAAAAGCGAACTATTCAGTCAGACAGCAATTTATTGTAAAAGTAAAGCATTTACATTTTCAAGCACTTTATCTCAATTTCAAGCACCATTTCCAAAATTCAAGCACTTTCCTAACCTTGAAAACAACACGTCAAATGTCAAGCATTAACAAGGATTTCAAGCACCCGTACGAACCCTGAGTAGTACAGTTAAAACCTTAACGATCCGAATAATCGATGAATCGATAGATTCATCGATTATCAAATTAGTCGTGTGTTGCAGCCCTAGTGATGACACGTGGTGACACCAATGTGCAATAGGGTCTGTGACGAATTCATTAAGAACATTGTAAGAGCAACTAACGTTACCAACTTTGACACCGATTTAGATTAGGTCTAATTTGATTAGACAATGTCATGAAACCACCAAGCACCTAGCACAAGAAACATTCATTAGCTAGCTAACATCAGCTAACCTACTAGTAAGTTAGTTAGACCATGGCGTCAGAATTCAAACTTAGCAGCAATGCTAAGCTAACTAGCTTATACCAATGGCAATTATACCAGTCTTACCGGTTAAAATATTCATTGTTCGCTCTTTCATTCGAATACAGCATAAGCCTTCTGCCAACAAATGGAACAGTCAGCAACAGTTGGCTGGCTAGCACCAGAGCCATCTACCATAGCCATATACGGCGCTGGCTAGCACTAGCTAGGCTAACGTTAAGGCCACCTGCTTGAAGGTGGACATGGCTGCTATCAAGCTAATGTTACTAGCTAACGCTAGCTATCTATTCGCTACCATGTACAAACCAACACGACACTACTCCACTGGCGTTCACAATCGAAAGCACATAATATCCACCACTAATCCACATTATGGGCAGTACTTACTTGCTGTTTACCGATGGTAACCGCTTTGGAGAAACTCACAGATGTTCACCTTGACTGTTGCCTCCGTGCGAATTTTCGAAAGGATCGAGGCATCTCTGTTAGGAGGCTTTGGGTTCCTCAATGCGCGATATGATTGGCCGTTCGAGCGATGACGTTCCGTTTCGTCCCTTCAAACGTGACACCTACGGTTAACAGGCAAACCAGTGGACAAATATCCAGAAATGACGTTTTTTCTGGCGTGTATGTCACGTGATCTTCAACTTTCTCAGCAGAATAAAATAAATATAAATATATCAGCGATTAAACAACATATTCCATTTCTTTTCACACAATACGTCTCCTTTCAGTATCAACACTAATTCGGCTGACTTATATATTTGATCCAATTGGTAGATAGGGACACCTAGTGGTTAAAGCACGTTATTGAAATATTTTGTTGAATAATCTTTCATCTTTAATAACCTGACTTTGGAAAGGGCTGGAAAGATACTTTTTTCACCAGGGGCCTCTAAATAGGGCCCAGATAAGAAATATGAAATATGGGAACCGTAACTCACCCAGACATTTTTTTTCAATCTAATGTCAAACTCTCACAAAATCCTGTCTAGAGCTAAAGATTGGACACCCTTTGGTGAGGGAGGGAGAGAAAATTGAAAAAAGGTGCTTGGCGCTTCGAGACTTTGAGAGTGTGTTGCTTCACTTGTGTGGAACCCGCTTGCAAAATTTGGGGCCGCGGTGACCTTCAACCAAGTCTCAAACTAAGGTTAAAGGCAGTGCTGGAATTGGGCCGGTACTCACCGGTACGCAGTACCGGCACTTCTGGTTCTGACCCATGGAGTACCGGCACTTCTTGCTCAGTACCGGCATGCTGGCGGTACTCCGGTACTCATGCACCGTGCCAGTACTCAACACTCTCCCGCCGTTCTTATTATACATCCATATATATATATACAGCCGCCCGGTACTCAGTAGATGCGTCATGAGGTGCCGAACGGACATTCTCATCGCTCTAACCGCTGGAGTTTCACAGCGGCTGTCAGCTGTTTACTCCTGTCATTCAAACAGAACGTGCTGTTCAACTTTGGTTCTTAAAACAGATAAAGTAATTATCGTAGGTGACTTTAATATTCATGTTGACGATGATAAAAATAGCCTTACTGTTGCATTTAACTCTATATTAGATTCTGTTGGTTTTTGTCAGAGTGTAAATAAACCAACCCACTGCTATAATCACACTCTCGACCTTGTTCTGACTTATGGTATTGAAATTGAGCAACTATTAGTCGAACCGCATAATCCTGCTTTATCCGACCATTTCTTAGTAACTTTTGAAGTACTGTTACGAGACTACAAAGCATTAGTCAAAAGCTCCTGCAGCAGAAACCTATCTGTTAGTGCTATAGCCAAATTTAAGGAAGAGATTCCACCAATACTTAACTCGATAGCATGTCTGCATGTAAGGGAGGAAACTTATACAAAATGTACACCACCCCAAATTGATCATGTTGTTGATAGTGCTACAGATGCGCTGCGAATACAATTAGACTCTGTTGCTCCTTTGAAAAAGAAGAAAATAAAACAACATAGATTAGCTCCATGGCATAATGCCGAAACCCGCAAAATAAAGCAAAAGTCGAGACAACTTGAAAGGATATGGCGTTCTACTAAACTTGAAGAATCTCGTTTAATTTGGCATATTACTCTCAATGAATATAAGAAAGCACTGCGTAAAGCGAGAGCAGCCTACTACTCTTCATTAATAGATGAGAATAAGAATAATGCAAGATTTCTTTTCAGCACTGTAGCCAGGCTGACAGAGAGCCACAGCTTGATTGAGCCTTCTATTCCCATAGCACTCAGTAGTAATGATTTTATGTGCTTTTTTAACGATAAAATTGTTACTCTTAGAAACAAAATTAATGACCTCTTGCCTTTGACCAGTATAGTGTTATCAACAGCTCCCGGAAACGTAAGTTCTAATATTACACTAGATAGTAAACTAGAATGCTTTTCAGCCATAAACCTTGAACAATTAAATTCAATGATTCTCTCTTCTAAACCATCAACGTGTATGTTAGACCCAATTCCAACTAAGCTGTTGAAGGAAGTTTTTCCATTAATTAGCACTTATTTATTAAATATTATGAATATGTCTTTATTATCAGGCTATGTTCCACAATCATTCAAAGTAGCAGTGATAAAACCGCTTCTTAAAAAGCACAACCTCGATCCAGAGGTTTTAGCCAATTATAGACCTATTTCTAATCTTCCGTTCCTCTCAAAGATTCTTGAGAAAGCGGTCGCAAAACAGTTGTGTGATTACTTAAAAAACAATGATTTATTTGAAGACTTTCAGTCTGGCTTTAGAACACATCATAGCACAGAGACAGCTCTGGTTAAAGTCACAAATGACATTCTAATAGCCTCAGACAAGGGACGTGTCTCTATTCTTGTTTTGCTCGATCTCAGTGCTGCATTTGATACTATCGACCATGATATCTTATTGCAAAGACTAGAGCACTTAGTTGGCATACAGGGAACTGCTTTAGACTGGTTTAGGTCCTATCTATCTGAACGCTCTCAGTTTGTACGTGTCAATGATGAATCTTCCACACAAACCAAAGTTAGCCATGGAGTGCCACAGGGCTCAGTGCTCGGACCTATTTTGTTCACATTATATATGCTTCCGTTAGGCAATATTATAAGGAATCATTCTGTAAACTTTCATTGTTATGCGGATGATACTCAACTATATTTATCAATCAAGCCTGATGAAATTAATCATCTAAATAAAATTCAAGACTGCCTTAAGGACTTAAAAACGTGGATGACCTTAAACTTTTTGATGTTAAACACGACCAAAACTGAAGTTATTGTACTTGGCCCGAAGAATCTACGAAACAAATTATCTAAGGATATACTAACTATGGATGGCATTAATTTGGCCTCCAGTGAGACTGTAAGGAATCTTGGTGTTATATTTGATCAGGATTTATCCTTTAACGCCCACATAAAATCAATTTCAAGGACCGCCTACTTCCATCTACGTAACATTGCAAAAATCAGGCATATCTTGCCTCAAAACGATGCAGAGAAACTAGTCCATGCATTTGTTACTTCAAGGCTGGATTATTGTAACTCTTTATTATCAGGGTGTACCAAGAAGTCAGTCAAGTCGCTTCAGCTGATTCAAAATGCTGCAGCTCGTGTACTAACCAGAGTTAGGAAAAGGGACCACATTACTCCTGTTCTGGCTGCCTTACACTGGCTCCCTATAGAACACAGGATAGAATTTAAAATTCTTCTTCTCGCCTACAAAGCCCTTAATGGGCAGGCGCCATCTTACCTTAAAGAACTCATTATACCCTACTGTCCTACTAGGGCATTGCGTTCCAAGAATGCAGGGTTGTTGGTTGTTCCTAGAGTCTCTAAAAGTACAATGGGAGCCAGAGCCTTTTCTTATCAAGCTCCACATTTGTGGAATCAGCTTCCAGTTTGTGTTCGGGCGGCAGACACCCTATCCGTTTTTAAGAGTGCGCTTAAGACCTTCCTTTTTGATAAAGCTTATAGTTAGGGCTGATTAGATCCAGCCCCTAGTTTTGCTGATATAGGCTTAGTTTGTCGGGGGACATCTTACTTCTTCCTTCTCTCTGTCTATACCTGTGTACTCTCATGTTCCGATTAACCCAGCTTCCCCAAATGTCTTTCTTTTTGGTGTCTATATACGCCGGGATCCGGAGTCATGGATGATCCTGCGCTCCTCTGTCCTGGATCGCGAGCCCTGGATCTTGAGTCGTGGCTGTGGTCCTGGACCATAGGTCCTGGATGGATATCCTCGTGGATTCATCTTCCTATTATACACACATGCATTTCCAAACATTTGGACTACCTATGTTGCAAATGTATTATCTTTTCAATTTACACACGGCATCTATTGCACGTCTGTCCGTCCTGGGAGAGGGATCCCTCCTCTGTTGCTCTCCCTGAGGTTTCTCCCATTTTTCCCTTTAAACTGTGGGTTTTCTCCGGAAGTTTTTCCTTGTACGATGTGAGGGTCTAAGGACAGAGGGTGTCGTATTGTCATACTGATATTTTGTACAAACTGTAAAGTCCACTGAGACAAATGTAACATTTGTGATATTGGGCTATATAAATAAACATTGATTGATTGATTGATTGATTGCTGGAGAGGGGGCGGGGCTTATCTTCTCCATGTAAATACTGTGGTGGAAACGACTATGTCAAAATTAACCTATTTGACCGTGATTTAATAGTAATACACGTTTCAAAATAATAATAATAATAATAATAATAATGCCGAAGTAACAACATACTGAAAACTGTTAGTAAAACCATGTTTTAATGCTTTACAATTTACATACCTAGATGCACGTGTGTTGTGTTTATGCAGTGCAACTCCCACCCAGTGGGTGGCTATGTAGAGTGATAGAACAGAGCAGGCACGCCCCCGAGAGAAGGAAAGCAAGTCACGTCACAAATTAGCATTTCTAAAATGTTAGCGTGGATTAATAAAAGTGCAAAAAGACAGCGGTTGTCGCCGGAAGAAACTTCAAATACAGAGAATGCTGTACCTGTGTTGGAAATTGTGTCTGATGCGGAGCTTTCTTTGGTTGATCCTCCTGCTCCAAGTTCTAGTGCATTAGCATTAGCACTAGCTCCGCCGCCTCCTCCAGAGCCTCTAACGTTAGCTGCTGCTGGCGCAACTGCCACCACCAACACCGGGCAAAGCGATGCACCTGACTGCTGGACAACGGACCAGGTGCAATATTTTTGCAAGACCAATGCATGGCTCCTTCTTAAAGATAAGAAGCTAGGATGTCGGATATGCAGAGATGTCAAATCTTTGGGAATACACACTGGACAAGGACTGAAACTGTCAACTGAATGGGGTGAGTGTGCAGTGTCTCATTTCGGTGTTGACAAGGGCAAACAACAAGCTAGCCTGAGAAAAAAAATCAAAGAACATAAAGAATCACAAGCCCATGTAAAAGCTGCTGACATCCTTACATCTGCTTCACGTGAAACTATTCAACATCAAGTGCAGTCTATGCATAAATCTGAATTAGACACCACTATCAGAGTTTTTTCGAACGGCATATAAAATTGGCAAACATAGCCGGCCATTCACAGACATGCCAATTGATTTGAATGTACAGAAACTGAATGGGCTGAACGTGGACAGGGTTTTGCACTCCAATAAAACCTGTGGCGAAATCATCGACCACATAGCTCATGAGCTGAAGAAAAAAATGGCAAAAGACATTACAGAAAACCAAAGAAAACTCTGTGTTTTGGTCGATGAATCTACCACTATTAGTGGTAAAACGGTGCTTGTTGTGTGTCTACGCTCAGCATTAGCTGATGCTGAGCCCGAAACGTTTTTTTGGGAGCTGATCGAGTTGGATGGAACAACGGCTGATGACATCACAAAGGCGTTAATGGAGTGTCTTGGAAGAGATTTTAACGAGGACTTTTTAGGTCAGTGTTTCGTTTTTTTTGCATGTGATGGGGCTTCAGTCATGCTAGGGAAGAGAACAGGCGTTGCTACCCAGTTGTGTAGTAAATTCCCAAGCCTGTTTGTGTGGCACTGCTCCAATCATCGTCTAGAGCTGGCAGTTGGGGATGTGGTCAAGGAGGTCTCAGGGCTCAATCATTTCCAGATCTTTTTGACAAACTCTATTCCTTGTTCCATGCCTCCCCCAAAAATCAGAGGCAGTTAGCGCAGTGTGCGCAAGCAGTCGGACAGCGTCTCCTGGTGATAGGGCGTGTTTTGTCCATCCGCTGGGTGGCTTCAAGTGAAAGGAGCGTCAGAGCAGTCTGGGAAAACTACCGAGTGCTTCATGATCACTTCACAAATGCTGCAAACGACACGAGCAGGGATTCCAGAGACAGAGCAAAGTACAAGGGCCTGGATGATGTGCTCACATCTGCAACGTTTGTCAGCAATCTGGGACTGATGTACGATGCGCTCACAGAGCTCAGCGACCTCTCTCGGCAACTCCAAAAAAGAGAGATGACACTGCCTACAGCAGATAGGCTCTTAACTCGAGAAATACGAGTTTTTGAATCCATGGTCACCATGCCTGGCCCACACATGACTACAGTTCATACAGCTCTAGCTGAGAAGTCCTTCAAGGGTGTTGCCCTGCGTGAGAATGGCAGGCTTGTACAGATCCATGCAGGTCAGTTTTTCCGCAGTATGGTAGAGAATCTGAGACACAGAATGACTTCCACAACCTCCTCTCATGTCAGCACAAGAGAAATCCCATTACATGGCCGGGAGGCCCGGGACAATCAGCTAATCCAGGACATGAAAGTGGAAGTTGGCCTGAAGAGGAGTTAGACGTACAGTATGGGGACGTAGAGGTGCTACGTTTGTGCGAAGTGCTGAAAGTGGACAGAAGAGAGACTGTTCAGGGCTTTCGCGAATACAAGGAAACCAGGGCATCCCGTACACCTGCTGCCATGGAGCCTCTACTGAAAGCAGTCCGAACCATCGCTGTCTCCACTAGTGAGTGTGAGCGGGCATTCAGCTGCATGAACGATATCCTTACTGCAAAAAGGAATGCTCTCTCTGTCAGCCGACTGTCCAGCCTGGTTTTCATTAAATGTAATGGACCATCACTAGGACAGTTCAATCCGGAACAGTATGTGAGGTCCTGGCTGGCAAAGGGAAGGAGAAGTGCTGATGAAAGAGCCTGTCCAGCTCCAGCCCCTGATACTGATGTCCCCAAGGCATTCTGGAGCCTTTTCTAACAATGTGAAGTATATTGCAAAGCAGCTCACCCAGTGAGAAGACTTTTGGCATAATGTGCCGATTTGTACAGATCCTGGAGATAGAAGGACTTCAGACCAACCAGGGAGTTATCTGATCAGCTTGGTGTTCAATGTAACTCTTTACCATGGCTCAGACTTTGTTACTTGCAGTTACAGTTTCTCATTTTAGATTGTGCACATTTTGCATTTGTTTTTACATGTTCTTTGTTCATGCTCTTTATCATTTTTCTGAGTTGGAAAGTTAGATTGCATCATAGTTTACTTTATACATATTTGTATTCTTCAGTGGTGAAGTATATTGCAAAGCAGCTCAGCCATGTGAGAAGACTTTTGGCACTTTATCGTTTTTCGTTTTCTGAGTTGGAAAGTTAGATTGCATTCAAAATGTACAGAAATACTTAATTTTGTTAAAGCTTTTTATAAAAAATGCTTCTGACCAGAGCTTTGTTTCCTTGTCATTAATGTTGAACACCACCAGAGGGGCTCTCACCTGAAAGGTCTCTGCTTCATGTGTCTTCAGCAGAAGATCTAGACTTTGATTGCTATATTTTCAGTTAATATTGACCTTACTGAGCTTTAGCCATATCCGCTGCCTATCATAAAAAATGTTAAGTACAGTGAACCTTTCTAAAATATACAGTAGTAAAGAGACAAACCCACCAGCATTATAGTAGCCAAATTCTTGTTTGTGGGCTGTATATATAAAATTGACTTGAAAAAGTTGCTGATTTTAGAGTACTGGCACCTTTTTCATTCCAATTCAAGCACTGGTTAAAGGTCATGTTTTCATGGCTCTCAGTACTCTAGACGGCACAAAGAAAGGTCCGACAGCTTTGAGCTTGGTGTCGTTGGAATCGCCTCGAAGAGTACATGCAGATTCATCCCTCTGCTGCTCCGAATGTCAAACGTTACGGCTTAAAACGGGACAAAGCCTTCCATTATGCCGCTTTCACTCTCGCTCTTGTGGTGACAGAGCACGCCAATTTTCCCGCATGCTAGGCAGACAAGAGTATTCTAGTTAGCTTTGGTTTGATGTAGAGATGTGATTTGATGTGTCGTTTGTCCCCCAACTCCTCTCCAAAGTTGAGATATGTAATAAAATACTCAGGGGAGTTTCCTGAATTTTCATGCCGAAAGCCAAGCACTAGGCCCTGGGTAAATTAAGACGCTGATTTGGGGCACTTTTTCCACTTTCCCTGGTGCTAGAAACTCAAGTCAGGCATCCCTGGAATCGTTGTAAAAATACATTTCTAGCTAAACGTAATTGAGAATGCAGTTTAGTTCTGTGGGAACGTAATTTTTAGGAGACAGGGTTGCCAGGACACACGCCGATTAGAATAGTCTATTCTGCACATGTGCAATAGTGCACAATTCAAATTTTACAGTAATGAGTTGTGCTCTTTATATACAGTCTATCATGGTTGTGCTAAGATGATTTTGAGTACAGTGCTTTACTGTGAAATAATAGTTAAATAACGTGAAATCCAATTCTACTGTTTTATAGATATTTTGTTGTGATATTACAGGGGCTTTTGATTACAATATTTCTCTGTAATATGATACTGCTAATAATAATAATAATGCTGTGAAATCCTTGCAATTTTTACAATGTTGTTGTGATATTACAACATTTGATGTGATATTACAGAGGATTTTGATTGCAGTATTTTATTGTGAAATAATAGTTAAATGCTGTGAAATCACAAGGATACAGTCCTTTTTACATGTATTTGTTGGGATATTACAGGGGGCCTTGATTACAATATGTCACTGTAAAATAATACTGTTAAATGTTGTGAAATGCTGGTAATTGTTTACAGTGCAGAGTAGCAGCATGGAGGTCGGATCATCACCAAAATAAATAAATAAGTGGTCCGAAAAAGGTTCATGACAAAAAGAATACACATAGCCTTCCTCAGGCAGTGTGTTTGTACCGGGGACAGGAGACCCCCCCTTGATGAGAAACTGTAAGAAATGATCGGGGAATCCCTCCGGAGTGGAGTCATGACGACTGGATCTGAATTATGTTTTCGTATTTGGTGGTTTGTGTTCCAGCTGTCGATCAGCTGTGCGCAGCGTCTCCACTGCAGCAACTCTATATCCACCAGTTAAAGGAAATACAACTAATGTGTTGTGTTATATTAGCTGTACAATTTACCACATATGGTGTTCTTAGTTTCCATACCTCCTGTGTTTTATGAGCGACTTATCAAGTCTTAGCAAACGGCATAAAACATGATTAAACATGGTAGTATATAAAACCATGCTCGTACAACCTATATAAATGCTAAACGGCGTCATTTATGAGAAAACATTTCATAACATTAACACAAATTTCTCCAAGTTATGTTTTTGTGTGCACTGAGGAGTCTCAAACAGGCGTTTGTTTAATCATTTTAAGATTGGCTTTAATCAATGTTTGAAAATGAATTCTTCATATGATAAATGAGAGGTAACATTTTATTTATGGTATTATTTCCACATATTTCTCTCCATTCTTCCTTCTGCCAACGGTGTCGCAGTTTCTCGTCTCTCCCGTTTTTGTGCTTAGTGCGTACGCATGGGTTAGAGTTTGCGTGGAGGACCGCACATTTTCCCGTCAAGTTAGTATTTTATAAATCGCAAACATTGCGTAGAAACTGGCGTACACCATTTTTTGAGCGTATATCCCTTTATAAATGAGGCCCCTGATCTGTACGTGTGTCGTACCCTGAAGCTTTAATGAACACACAGATCTGATTCTGAAGAAAGACACAAATGTCAGCATAAAGCCACTGGCCTCCTTTTTGTTATCGTGTGCACTGAAATATTGATGATTGATTGATGTCACTGTCTCAGATACTTTCCTCTGACTGTTGAACACTCTGGTATTTGTTACTGCAACATATCGGATTACAGTTAACAAAAGCTGCAGTGCAGGCCATGTATTATTTATTTTTTTAAACACAGGGGGAGAGGATGGGTGAGCATCCTGCAGTGTGAACAGTTTGTCACTATTTTTATCTCACTACCATCCGTGCCCAGTCTGTTGCTTTCCTCAAGAGTCTTGTTTTGGATCTTCGCAGAAACACTAATTTTGCCCCCCTCTCCCTTCGTGCTGAGCACTTCTCTCCGGTTGTAATTTCTCACCGCTCCGAGGCTTTCAGTTAATTCCCAAGTGATGCTACTTGTCTTAACCACCGCCCAAAATAGAAGACTTAACACACAGAAGTAGGCTACAGAGGACATGTGTGAGGCTCCCCTCCCCTGCTATCAGAGACAATGTGTTCCTGCAGATTCACACTAAGGTCTCTTCACTTGTTTTACACAAAGAAGTGTTCTTGAGTCGATGCTGGATTAAAAAGGTTTCTCTACATAATTAGTTTGATGAAGAGCAAATACTGCAGATAACTGACCGATCATTCCCTGCAAGGTGCACAAACCATCCTTGGTCAATTAAGGTTCTTGTCATAAGGAAAAGAACAAGGGATAATACTGTCTTATCAGAGGCCCTTTCAATATATAAATACACAATCTTATTAGAGTGGTGCAGTGATGACGTATTTTTGTAGGTCGTCCCAGAAGTTAGCATCTCAAAGGGCTCCCTTGACAAAAAGCAATAGGATTTTTCCATTGGATCTTGGTATATTGCAAAACATAAGATCTGTGGCCAACGATACGATGATACTTACCACGTTTTGTTCAGCAGGATAACATATTAACGCCAATTTGTCATTTTTTTTTTAAGCGTATGCAATCGGCAGAAGTAAAATGCTAACGCTAGGCTATAAACGGACTACATCACGGTGTCATGGCTGTCCATCACCACCGCTAAGCTAAAGGTGGTCTCGTGTCGGCATAATGACGTTTTGTAGCATCTTTGTGTCACTTGTTAGCAATCGTCGTTTCTATGACACGTAGAATTTTTCCGACATTCCAAGTGGGGTATTTACTGACATATTTTCAGGGGGGCCAGAGGGGTGTGTTGTGGTGGATGTGTTGGGGGGGGTCTCTTCTGCCTGGGCCCCCAGAGTGTTTTGCAGCACCCCTGCGTATTTTATGTAGTGGAAAATCTCTTCAGCTTGTAACGTGGGAACCAGAAGTGGTAAAATGCTGCTGATTTAGGAGTTGTTTCTGCACCACTTTATAGATTATGTCTTTAACTTTGTCCTTAACTTTCTTTGTTATTTTGCAGCCACATGATTAATATGTACCCTACACAGACTCAAATACATGTGAAGAGCTGGAGTCAGGACCATTTTGAATGAGGGTATTGTGGAGATGCAGAGATTACCCAGATCCTCTTAAAAAATTCACACCATGATCATTTTATGTTATTTTTCAATAATAATGAGAATGATGATGCAAAATGATTTAACTCTCCAATAATGTGAATCATATCACAATTGCAATATCAGTAAAATATTTTTGCAATAACTCATATTTTCGAAATAATGCAGCCTTATATATTCAAAAATATGTTGCTCTTTGTGATGCCCTGGCTCGGGCTTGTGTGTTCCTTTTTGCTATTTTATGACCCCAGAGGCCTGTACTACGAAGCAGGATTTTCGCTTAGCCGGCTAACTTCAGGGAAAACTCGGGCTCTCCGGTCCTACGACGCTGGTTCTTTTTTTAGCGGGCTAGATCTCCATGGTAACGTATGCTGTGCGGCTAACCTGGTCCGGAGCAGGTTAGGTTGCAGGCTAAGAGCTCAACTCAGTGAAAGCACCGCCTGCTGACCAATCAGAGCTCAGTGTGCGGAGTTTAAAGCGATCAAGTCATATTACAGGAGAAAGGAGAAAAACTGCCGTTGCAGGAAAGACGGCCGGCAAAAGTCACCGACTGTGTGAACGTGAACATTACTAGAATATCACCTCCCATCTTCAGAGCAATCTGACTATTATAACATTAGCATTAAGAAAGCTTACTTAAATATCTGCCACAACATAAGTAGCCTACACTGAGTGCAGACGTCGAGGTGTCCCATTATCATTCATATCACATCATTCATATCACATCATAATGTAGCCTATCATATATCTCCTTATCTGAGTCAGCTGAGCCGTATCTGGCCGTGCAACACTCACAGTGTCACATAGGCCTACTGTATGCAGAAGTATTATTTTAAGCATCACATTAAGTTGACGAAACACTCGAGTCAAATGTAATTAAAGTCAGATCGTGTCTTATAAACCTGTTAATGTACGCATTCAAACACTTGTTCTGTTACCAGCTGTATTCACCTTGCAGGTGCAGCTATGTGGCTTTTATCCTGGATAAAGTGTTTAAATCATGGATGTTTAAAGTTTAACTTCTTCATATTTGACTAGTATTAAAGTTCACTTTTCATTCAGGAAGTATGACGCTGCGCTGTCAGTACGCTTGTCCATGTTTGTGATTGGTCGAATGCTCCAAATACCACCCCTTTCATGTGAACGCGCACCTAACTAGATAGGACACGGCTTGCTTGAGCGACCCACTTGATAACCCGCGTCGTAGGACCGTTTAGCGAGAGCGCGTATGTTTTGGATTAGGCCAACCGGCTAACTCAAACATATCCAGGTTAGGTTGAACCAGCTTCGTAGTACAGGCCTCTGGTGGCCTTATAATAATGCATCATTACAGCCATCATCTGTCTGACGTCTCAGCAAACATGCGGCAGATGGATGAGATGCAGCGACTTGTTTGGACTGACGCTAGCAGCAGAGAGACGAGGCAGGGTGTTTAGTGTGCCTTCAACAGGCCTAAGTGATGACATTTTTGTAAGGTAAATACATTTTGGGTCAGTTAGGCCATTTTTTTTGGGTTAGTTAGTTATTTAGTTAGTTATATCAGTCAATGAAGACAACTGAAAGATTATCACACTTCCTTTTTGTTTGTTTTTCTATTATTACTTACAAATATTTGAGAGGAAGGACTTGGTTTTTGCACTTGTAAATGTCTATAACTATGTAAATGTATCCTGTAAATATAATGTATGATGTCCTTTATTGTTTTATGTTTCATGTGGACCCTATATGCTGCAGGTCTCCCTTGAAAAAGAGATATATGATCTCAATGGGACCAATCTGGTTAAATAAAGGTTTGAGATGAGATGAGATGAGATGGTTTTAGGTCAAAGGTCCGATTTAGTTTTAGAAAGCCAAGAAAACACAATTTCTTAATAAGGGACCTCACAAAGATAGAAGCAAACAACTCTGTGCAGCCATGTGTTTGTATTATGTCCACATTCCTCGGTGTGCATGTATTGTAAACACACATGCACATATATGAACATGCTTGTGCTTGTCCCTGTGTGTTTGCGTGTGAGACTGCAGATTCTTCTGACCTTGGACGCCGTTAAGCGGCTGGAAACACGCAGCAGCTCATCAAATATTTACGGCTCCATCTAATTCAGGACTTCATGTGGTCTTTGTTCCTCGGGCTGCTGGCCGCAGACTGGCAGAAAAAAGAGGAAAACAGTCCACACTCACTATAAACACGTGAAAAGCACCGTTCATCCCATAATGAGCTGTTAGAAAGTCCTGCATATAAAAATATATATGAGCACAGTTGTGCCCAAACACATGCGAAGAAAGAAACATCTTAACCAACTTGACAACACGTGCACAGGGTTTACTAAAAGTGCTACATAAATGAAACACTGCAAATACAAAATGCTGCTAATAAAAAAAATGCTGCAAGAAGCTCAAAACACAACGGAAAAGTTGGATGTTGGCAGTTAGACTGTTTCATAACTGTAAGTGGTTTGTCAGTTTATTTGAAATGACTAGATTAGCTACATTAGCTATCTACGGACCCCCCCTAGGGGACATGGAGAAGAAAAAGAAAAGAAAAAATGTTTTGCGAGATACCGCAAAATCTTTGCGAGATCTCGCAATACTTTTGTGAGATCTCGCAAAACTTTTCATTTAGCTTAATGTACTTCCTGGTCAGTTCGGCTGCTACAGCAACACAGAAACCACAACAATGGAGCGGTTAATTGATTTCACTTTGAGCTTGGCCTTAAATATAAAGATATAACATCAGTGCTTGGCAATAGGCACGGGTTATTGACAGATTCGAATTTCGCGGATCAATAACTCATGAACATAACGTTGTAAAAATACAAACAACATGACTTTACAATCATAGCAAGGTAGACAACGAGCTACAGAGTCGTTTTTATCAGAACAGTTCGATATGCGCCGTCATCCGAGCAAAACATCAAGAATTGGTCACAATCTGGGTTTTGCGAGATCTCGCTAAAGTATTGCGAGACATGGAGAAGAAAAAAAAATTATTTAAAAAAAAAATTAGATCTCGCAAAACACCTTTGCGAGATCTAATTTTTTTTTTAAATAATGTTTTTTTCTTCTCCATGTCCCCTAGGGGGCACCGTAGCTATCACATTGTTAAAATAAGCCAATAAAACGTACATGTTCGGTAAGTTTCCAGTAACAGTGACCAACTTCATAATATATGACAAACATATAACAAACTAGATAAAACGTTAATGCCCTGGCAGTGGCAAATAGATTTTATTTTATTTTTGATTTGATTACATTGTACATGTACAAATAATTTGAACTGCTACTGTGTGAAGAGAATACTGCTGTTAAAAAGCACCTTATTTGTTTAAAGTGTTTGCAAACCAAATGTTATTGCACTACTGTTCATATAGCAGTACTTTAAAGGTCCCCACTGTTTTTCCTCAATATAATATAGGTCTCATAATATATACAATATATATATATATATATATGTTATATAATTTTTCAGCCCTGATTCAAAGTGCTGATTCTCTGTCTGTTACTTTAGATGAAAATAAGGAGCCCCTCCCCACGCCCCTCTGCGAGATATTTGGTTAAAAAGAACACAATGGTGCTCTAGGAGGAGATTCAGGTGATAAGGTAAAAATTGTTATGACATCATAAAGTGGCCAAAATCTGATCAGCTCATTTTCAGGCAGGTTTATATATAAATGGATCAGGACAAAAAGTGAGGGAATCTTTTTTCCTGAAACTTTCAGAATCAGGGGGGACACATGTTTATGTATAAAAGATGTGAAAAAGTGGATTTTGCATAGTAGGTGACCTTTAAAATAAAAGTGCGCAATACACTACTTTTGAATTCATTATTGAGTTTTGCACGATTACTCGCAGAAAATCATGCAATTAATCGCGATTAAAAGGTTAATCGTTGCCCAGCACTAGCTATTATTTGGCATCATTTTCTGAACGTTTTCCCCTGTCGGCCAACCTACAATATATAACGATATGTCTCATAATCTGGCATCAAATTTGTGCTCGAGAAAAAATGAATACAGATTATTCCCCTTTGTTACTCGACATACGCAGTTATACCCCCACAACTTTATTCTATACGTGCAGCACATACATTACATGAGAGCTAATGTCACAGTTGCTTATAATCATAGTCATAAGGTATTAGGAGCACAGTCAGAGGCATGAAGACCAGCATGTATCCATTTATTCTAACACTGCATCATCCACAAGTGACTGATGTCGCTACTGTGCACGGCTGCTGTTTCTTTTCCTTTTCTTCCCCATCCTGATCCCTTGATTGTAATTCAGCGGTGGAGGTGAAGGGCAGATGGAGGCGATGAACAGATCTGTTGTGGGAGAAACAGAGGAAGTGAGTCCCTCAAGTGAAAGGAGTGATTAACAGTGAGGGTGAAGGTGACTCTGACAAAAAGAAGGAAATGAGAGAGTGTAAACATTTGAGTGGAAGTGAAAGTGTGAAACGGATAGGCGGAGGAGGGAGGTGATGATGCTGTGCCTAAAATCATGTTTTTTTTGTGAGCAGAAATGAGGATACAATGTACACCAGCATCAAACTGGTGGTGCTCTACCAAGATAACGTCTAGAAATGTTATGTTATGTTATTATGTTATGTGATCTTTATTAGATTTCCTGATAAGAATTGATTCAGTTTAGCAGTAATACTCATTCAATTGTAGATTATTAGTACATACTGTACGTTGACGTTATTATTTATATAGGAGCCCTGTAGACGAATCTCAATAAACCCAACCAATCGTTGTAGGGTTTTATATGTGGTAAACTTGACAACTGTTGCATTGTGGTCCGTAATAGACTAGGGTGGTAATTTTGTGATCCAACTCGGAAGTTAGCATCGAAAAGGCCACCCTCGACAAAAAACATTGGATTTTGGTGTAGGCTATTGGAGAAAATAAGCCCTGTGGCAAACATACATTTATGATACTTAACACCTGTGTGATTTTCTTCATTGTAAATGCACTTGTAAAAGCTAACGCTAGGCTATAAACAAACAACATCACAGTTGCATGGCTGCGCAAGACCAACGCTAAGCTAAAGGCGGACTTGTGTCGGCGTGATGACATTTTGTTAATCTTCGAGTTTAATCACAGGTTTCTGCATCACTCTATTATCCTTTAATAAAATGCTGAAGGGCCTCAGTATAGACATGTTCCTGTTTATTATACATGGAGCCTTAAGACTTTCTGTCATGAATCCTTGAAAGTTGTTTCTAAATATTTGTTGGCACCACCAGAAGCAGAGTGCTATCTAGTTCAGCTTCAGAGAATGCATACATCTGATCCCTTCAACAATCTTCAACTCACATCATTCCGTTCTATTGAGTCGAAACATGTGCAGATTTATATGACACACAGTCCCTTGACCCTCCTTAGCAACGGTCTGTTCTCATTAGCAGCAGACTGTTCGCGAGAATTAACAACCTCTGAAATGTCTAAATTGATCAGAATTGAGTAATCAACTAAGTTGAGTAATATATAAAGATACAATTGCCCGTTGATTAAAATACTTTGATTCATCCAACTTACAAAAAACGAAATGTAGCCTGGCTTATCAATGTTCTGATATATTCAAATGTTTCATAAAATGTAATCAGTTTGTCAGTGTCTTCTGGAAGAACAATTAAATAATAAAATAATAAAATGAAATGCAACCAAACAAAGCAGTGTGAACTACTACTTATACATACTGACTAAATACACACAGTACACCATGAAAGACTTGCCACGAGCTACGGTTTTCTTGTTAGCAGAGAGCAGCAACTCAAACAGATGAATGCTTGGTGGAATGTATCCAATTATATATCATGGTCAGTGAACACGATCATCTGACTGAATATGAGGGTCAAATCAGCTGAGACTGTGAAATAATTGTACCTGGACCAATATTAGTCATTATTCCTCTGCACTAATCATCTCTGGCCAAGTCAAGGTAGTACACAAATGAATTGCAAGCAAATTAAATGAGTCAAACACTTTGTTTCTAGAAATGAATACAATTAAATCAGTACTCTCTTGAGACTTACAGAGTGTAGGAGAAAGGTTGCTGGCGTAATAACATTTTGGCACTTTGCAATGGAATACAAATTGCGTCCTGATTCTTTGTGCTCATCAAATGAAGACTTAATGCCAAATTGCTAATTTGCATTTGAATTATCAGGATTATAAACCCATTAATTTGATCTTTTGTTTGTTTTCCATTTATACATTTAGATGTACTAATCCAAAGTGTGTGCAGGTGACACATGCTCTGGCTTTGTACAATGACCCATTCATGTTTTTAATAAAGACCCTGGGTCTTCAAAAGTCATTAACTAAAGCTGGTTTCACTTGATCAGCCACATGTTGCTTCACATTTTATCAAACAATTTAGTTATTCATGAGTAAGCGTTGAGGCATGATTCAGCAGTATTTTTGTGCTTTTAAAGGCCTTCCATATTAAACATTATATGACACCTTCTGGCAGGTGTGGATCTCCATCAACTGATAATCAAACAGCAGCAGCTACATGATGAACCTGTGGTGTAACACTATAAACACTGCAAACAAACTACAATGTCCAATTCTCTGTGAAAATGCACATGAAGCCATAAAGGTGCGAGCCCTGAAACCCGAAATGAGTTTTGCCACTTTCAGTTCCTTAATCTCCAAATTCACCAGTTTTTGTTTAGGTCCCTTGAATAATAATCAAGTTGAAGAGATTTTGGAAAACAATTGATGACATCATATACGTCAGTAAATACTCGGTACCACTTTACAATAAGACTACCCTTATAAAGGATTCATAAAGGGTTTATAATTAGGTTATGAATTAGGTTGTAAACACTTTATTAATCATTAAGAACCATTTATAAACCACTTCTAACATACGTCAACACAGGCTCACTATTTGGCAAGATGACTAAGCCTTATATTGGCTACCTAGCTTACTTCGTCTTCTTCATCAGCCAGCATCCTTGGTATCTGTTGTTCACTGAGTTCATCCATCTTGATGTGTCTTGGCATCTCTTATGACCATTTATTCATGAGTTACTAACATTTATAACTGCCAAAAGGGAGCCATGGGTAACACTTTATATTGAGGTACACAAATTAACCATCAACTAGTTGTTAATTATCATGCATATTAGCAGTTTATTGGCTCTTTTGTAGTCATTATAAAACACTTATTAATGCCTTATTCTGCATGACCATGTTCTACAAGTAATAAGCCATTAGTTGAGAGTTTTCCTCAATAACCCTCTAATTAGTGCTTATTTATTGCAAGTAAGGAAGTTGTTGTACATGAGTTTTGTTCTTAATATGCTCTGCTCAATATGGGCCTAATAAGGCAGTAGTACCACAAGAATAGTAATTCTCCCATAATAACACTTAACAAATATGATCTATTCTTATGTAACAAGACATGAAACTATAAGTGTTAATTAAGTCTAAATAACTCAAAATGAGGTATTTATATCTAAGAACATGTTCCCTATTCTAAAGTGAAGTCTTGTTCATAACCAATAAGCTAGTAGTTTGACTCTAATTGACCTGCACAGATTCCCTATTCTAAAGTTGCCTCCTCTTCACACTTTGTAAATACATTATAGCACACAACTACTGAAATTAACCTCAACACTACATGAACAAAGTAGGCACACATTGAAATATCTGTTTTATTAATGAACCACTAAAGAGAGGTTCACACACATACCAAAACATGTCAAGTTTCTCCAAGGCTGAGAACACATAATGCAGCCTGTACTTTTTAATAAAAACAGATTTTTAACAGAGTTTATGTATTTGTGATCATACTGTGTGACCTGCTTGTATACTTACACAATAGGTGTACTGTTCTTTAGTTTTATGTTTGGACATCCCTTTAGCTCCTCACTCAAATTGTTCCAGATCTTCACCCCACAAACAGAAACACAAAAACGTCTCTTTGTTGTGCAAACATTAGTGAATATAAATGAACCACGTACATGTAAATAATAATTCCCTTGTCTTTCATTGAACAATATCTGAATATTCCCAGGTAATTGAACGTTTTTTGCCTTAAACATGATTTGTGCAATTTGGAATTCTACAAGATCTGACAGTACATATTACTAATGTAACAATACATGTTACTAATCCTTACAGTGTAAGTGTAAGGCTCACACTTACACTTACAGTCATTGCTTTCTGACGGACTTGACCCTTATACTCTTCAGGTTGCATAGGGAAAATTAGTAGCAGTCTACTCATGGATGTCTACTGCCATGCTATTCAGTTCACTTTCTCCTACTTCCTGTACCCGGTTTCCTGGCTAACCTTCAGTACACATTTTACAAAAATATAAATGTGTAAATATGAAACATACAGGTCAATATCACCTTGCTATTGGTAGCTGAACTATCAATACCCCAACACATATTCTTAGATATAAATCCTACCTAATGTTGAGTTATTTAGACTGAATTAAAACTTATAGTTTCATGTCTTGTTACATAAGAATAGATCATATTTGTTAAGTGTTATTATGGGAGAATTACTATTCTTGTGGTCTACTGCCTTATTAGGCCCATATTGAGCAGAGCATATTAAGACCAATACTCATGTACAACAACTTCCTTACTTGCAACAAATAAGCACTAATTAGAGGGTTATTGAGGAAAACTCTCAACTAATGGCTTATTACTTGTAGAATATGGTCATGTAGAATAAGGCATTAATAAGTGTTTTATAATGAACAAAGAGCCAATATACTGCTAATATGCATGTTAATTAACAACTAGTTGATGGTTCATTTGTGTACCTTAATATAAAGTGTTACCAAGCCTTAAAGTAATGCATAAATTAGGGCGTGGTCACATTGAGTTACAGGTCTGTTCAGTGACTGTTGCTGATTAGCTTTCTGCTCTGCTAGCAACTCCGTGATGCGACAGGGGCTCTGCCTGTTCAGCTCATCGGGGGAACATAACTTGAACTCGGACGTGTTTGTTGTGCTGGTGCCTTGTGGACTATTCTTCATGCTTATATCGGACTATTGTGACTCGCTCCGCGTTTAAAACAGACGGTGCATGAACAAAGTTTTACGGTAAGTGAAATTCGAGTACTTCATTTATGTGTTGCTTATGTTTTTAGTCAGCTAACGTTAATGAATGTTAAGGCTTGGGTTAACATGTAAGCAAGTGGTAGCTACGATGCTAATCGTAGCCTCCAAGTTAAAACGTAATAGAGAAGTGTTAAGCGTTAAGTGGGATAAAACTCTAGATCAAACGGCTTCTGTGTGAGGTTGGTAAAATAAGGTCATCCTTGTAAGCAGGGGCGCCACCAGGGATTTTGGGTCCCATGAAAAGATAATCACATTGGTTACTTAAATTTTTTTTTCTTAATGTTCTTCAATTGTTTGGGTCCCTGTCAGTCACGGGCCCTTAGAATCGTCCTAACTTTTCACCCCCTTACGGCGCCCCTGCTTGTAAGTTAGAGAGATATATTATTAGGTAACTTTATGGATAAGGTTAATTTAAATTTGCTATGATCGATTATGTAGACAAGCTAACGTCAAAGTAGTGTTGAAGAGCGGCGTAGTTTATGTGAAATCAACCTCACAATAAGATGTGTGTATGCTACAAATATTAATGTCATATTTTAAGATGATTACTTAGATATTACAATCTGGTTGAGCTGGAGTTCATTATTGAGCTTACACGTTAACGTCACAGTCATATCTGAAGAATGAAGAGAATACATTTTTTTTTAAAAAAATCAATATGGACCATTACTGTATAATTATCCTTAAATTATGTTATACAATGCACCTTATAAACAAGTATGTTCAAAGCTTTTATGTTTAAATAGTGTATCAGTCATACTAAACAGTCATTACTTTGAGTCCTGATTTTCTTCATGTGTGAATAAAATGTTTTGCTTTGCTCTTTTGCATCTTACTTTGCATTTCATGTGAAAAATGTGTATTAGGTCAGCGTGAATGTTATAACACATTCATAAATGGACATGTGTATTCAACTTAAAAACAACGCACCCTTTCAGTAGTTATAAATGTTAGTGACTCATCAATAGATGGTGATGTGTTTCACACTTTACAATAAGGCTCCCTTTTGGCAGTTATAAATGTTAGTAACTCATTCATAAATGGTCATAAGAGATGCCAAGACACATCAAGATGGAATGGGGGGAGAATCAACTCAGTGAACAACAGATACCAAGGATGCTGGCAGATGAAGAAGATGAAGTAAGCTTGGTAGCCAATATAAGGCTTAGCAGTACAGATAAATGTTGGCTCACTATTTGGCAAGCAACCGGTCACAGTTGCCCTGTTTATCTCATGTCTTATACAAGCTTCTTAAGCCCCACGGACCCGTATCCGGGCCCGAAATCACGTAATTTGCAGGAAACAACGTCTAAGGAACCTTCATATTTAATAAACTATGAATGTTTTATATCCATATAACGGAAAAAAACTAATTTAACTGATCTTTTTCATTTAAAAAAAATAATAAATACTCAAAATGCTAACAGTGATCCAGTGACCTTTGCTTGTCAAATGCAACTTTATTAGCGAGAGGACCCTCTGCACTGATATCCCCACGATGCCAAATCATTAATGTCATTTAAAATGAAAAAGGAGGCTGTTTGTCTGCTGTTATCGATCAGAAAACAGCCATATAGACAAGTCAGTCACAACGAATAAAGGAGTGGTAACATAATTGCAATGAAAGGGGCCCTGTAATGCTTTTTGGGGTTTTCCCTTTCCTGTCGTGTTATGTAGGTTTTTGTGCATGTAAATGGTCTGCAAAGGCTACAATCCCTGTGTTCCCTCCAGAGGGAGTTTTTTCCCCACACACTTCCCCCCTGCCTGAAACATCTCCATTGGAATCCTTTGTTTACTTCCATAACATAGTGACATCACTATGTAACACTTGCACTTCTATTCGCTAGCGCAACACATTGTATGTGACAGACTAAGGGGCCGGACATCTATAAGCGGTTGACCAATCACACCAGAGCCGGCAAGCGTACCAATTATAGCAGACTGGGCTCTGGTTTCAGACAGAGGGTGAAAAGAGGTGCTGCAGCACAGGCAGTATGAGAACAATAAAGATCATTTTTAAACGTTAAAGTATAGATACATGTCACAGTAGAGGCACAAAATACAAATATGAACCTGAAAATTAGCATTATAGGACCCCTTCCAACACATTGCAAAACAATTTGGTTATCAGAGAACGTATTATTATCTTCGCAAGATTGTAAAAGTGTGAAACCAGAGAAATTCTTTGTGTTAAAATCACCAAACCGTGTGTGTGTTTGGACGAAAGCAGGCAGGAGGGCCGCTGCAGAGGCTCTCTTACTCTCCAGTCCACCTGCTGCTAAGTGATGCAGACAGAGCTCACACACACACATGCACACACTTACGCACGCACACACACACACCACACACACACACACACACACACACACACACACACACACACACACACACACACACACACACACACACCACACACACACACACACACACACACACACACACACACACACACACACACACACACACACACACCACACACACACACACACACGCGCACACTCACCCCTGTAACCCAGCACTCTGCTGATGCAGCAGAATAACAGCCAGTGTGTCTCTCCATCTAAACAGGGTCACTTGAGCATGCAGAGCCACAGAGTGGTGCAACATGACAGATAAGATAAGCGCCGTCCTCCTTTGCTGCTTGAAAGGCTGAGACGCTGCTGATGCTCGCCGGTATAGATATGTGGGGGACCTGACGTCTGTGGTGTTAAGCACATACCAGATGGAGAGCGTCAGCTCTCTATGTGTGTGTGTTAGAGAGTGAGATTGTGTGTGTGTGAAAGAGAGGAAGCCATAGTTGAATTTGAATGTGAGAAATCAGAAACACATTACATTACATTGCATTTAGCTGACACTTTTATCCTAAGCGACTTACAATAAGTGCATTCGACCAGGAAGATACAAACTTGAAGAAAACAGAATCATATAAGTACATCAGGTTGCATACATAGAGCCAAAACATTTCAGGTGCTACTCAACTAGCTTTAGATAAGCCAGTCCTTTATTAGTATATAAGTGCTTTGTTAGTTGTAAAGGAAACTTCTGCAGCAATGGAGAGTCAGGACTCAGAGAGACACGAGGAGAGTTGGAGCTTTGATGTCAAACACTGATAGTTTATTACAAGTATCGGCCGGAGAATTCATATCACAAGTCACAGCAGCCAGAGGTTCTGACTGCACGGGTGGGTTGCCATATCAATTCTGATCAGCCTCTCTCTCGATAGCCCTTTGAACTAGTTTACAGAGAGTTAATCAACAGCCGGGAACACTGGAGATATCTCCAACATCTGGAGACACTGAATCACTTGCCTGACTCTTAGGCTCTGTGACCAAGAGTTGACCGGTCATAAAACTGAGAATAAGTGCAGCAGCACATTCTTTAAAGGAGATAACAGAGTCAGGGTTGGTTATTAACATCAACAGGCAATAAGGTTAAATATCTTAGGAGTAAGGAAGAATTATTCTCTGACATTAGTAATTCTATCGCTCGAAGTGGAGTCGAAAGAGATGAGTTTTCAGTCTGCGCCGGAAGGTGTGTAAGCTATCTGCTGTCCTGATGTCAATGGGGAGCTCATTCCACCATTTTGGAGCCAGGACAGCAAACCCACGTGTTTTTGCTGATGGGAACTTGGGTCCCCCTCGCAGCGAGGGTGCAGCGAGTCGTTTGGTTGATGCAGAGCAGAGTGCACGTGTTGGGGTGTATGGTTTAACCATGTCTTGGATGTAGGAAGGGCCAGATCCATTCGCAGCATGGTACGCAAGTACCAGTGTCTTGAAGTGGATTCTAGCAGTTACTGGAAGCCAGTGAAGTGACGTGAGCGGAGGAGCGGTGTGGTGTGGGAAAGAAAACACAAAAAAAGAGTGAAATGTGTGTGTTTCTATGTTGTAACATTTATAACATGTGAGAGGAACAGTTTCTTCCCATCCGCTACAGGCCTCTTAAACAAGGCCCGGCCCCCCCACTGACACTTACCTCAGCCACAACGTAGTCTCTATATGCATTACATTAATGCACACAATGTTCATACTGCTTACTGCACATATTTCATATTTCATATTTTATATCCTATAATTCATTCATAGCATTCTATTTCCATGTAAATTACTGCTTGATTTTATTGCTATTTAAAGGTGGGGTAGGTAATTTTGGAGAAACCAGCTCGAGTGCGCTAGAATTTGAAAATACACAGCCGGAAGAAATCTGCCACTTCCTCACAGAGCCCCTCCTCCAACACACAGGAACGCGCACATGACCAATGAGGGCACGAGATAAGTTTGTGCACAGATGGAAGGCTGACAGGCAGGTAGGCCATCCAGTTATTTTAGCCGGGCCGGCTAAAATGATTGGTCGTGCTTTTTACAGTATTACGGCTTCCACGGATGACATTTTAGTATGGATTTTTTGTCAAAGCACTTCAGATATTCATTGCTATCGGGATGTTAAGAGCATTCCATGGAATATAACAAAAAGTGTATCTAGAGCCGGTTTCTCAAACTTACCTACCCCACCTTTAACTATATTTTATTGCGGTGTCCTTAAAGATTTTTTGTTTTATATTAGATTTCTTGTTTTATATTTGATGTCTGCACCATGACATCAAGTCAAATTCCTCGTATGTGTGAACCTACCTGGCAATAAACCTGTTTCTGATTCTGAGGTGATAAGAAGAATAGACTTTATTAATACCAACTGGGGGAATTCAGTTTTCACTCGGTTAGTACACAGTACACCTGAAATACCCACATGCGATACACTTGACATAAAGTATATAAAACACACCTGATTTACACAAAGCACAAACGTGACCTATATATAATAGCCAGAAATACGAACATGCACCAACACATGCATTTTATGTAGAAGTGTAAGAACAAAGGGGCTGCCATGTTTCAGCGCCCAGTTGTGGGTTCGGTGTCTTGCCTAAGGACACTTTGGCAGAGCAAAGGAGGTCTACTGTAACCTCTCCTGCTACCAGTCCACACAATGTGTTTAGCTAAACAAAGGATTCTCAAAGATAAGCTGTCACAATTCATCTTATCAGACTATAGTGCAACTTCCAGCTAAATCTGTTTGTGGTTATTCATTCATTACTTAACACAAAAAGTCAACTCAGTGTGCAAATTTGCTGCAATTACTGTGATTTCTGACATGAGCTAATCCGCTCTTCGGCTCATTTGGTTAATATGTGATGTTAGATATGATGCACTTCTTAGTGCGTTAATGTGCACAGTGGTGGTGAGTCACCAGCAGGATTCATTCAGTATTACCTGGATTGCTTTGCTCTCTGCTGGGGGACAGCAACTGTGTTTTTGTACCTGAGAGGAGTAAATAAATGAAGAGGCGTCACTCTGCTGCTGTTTCCCCGGAACCATAAACACCACTGAAGCCTGTTATAACTTCCTCATCTATGTAAACCAAGGGTGGAAGTACATTTACTCACTGTACTTAATGACACGTTTAGTCTCTAAACGTGTCATTAAGTACATGTGTCTAACTACTTTAGAAACATTGCTGTTTTACTTCTCAGAAGTATTTGATGGCGCTTTGACCACCAAAAGCTGAGTGTCATAGTTCCGTTACATTGGAGAGAAGGCAGACATGTTTACGGCTGATATCGCGAACACCCTGCAACAAACACCCAAAACATCTTGACATTGAAATAGCATTACATGTAACGGGAAATATATTTATTTTAGATTTTGAGGTGAACTGTGCCTTTAACACTGAATATGAATTGCATTTTTGAGTTTTCGACTGAATTTCAAGGAGCTTCAGATTAATTTAACCCTCAGTCTTAAATCCCCTACTAAGGATTGGAAGACCCTAAAATGCAGTTAAAAGCTCTGAAGAAAATTGTAAGAGCTGCCAGTTGAGACATTTTAGTGCAATGTGGACAGGTATTAAGAATATCAACGGTCAATTATTCACTTTGTTACATACCTTCAAGTTCAGAACGTTTTTTATAAATGTTTTCATTTTGAAAGAAATAACAAATCAAAGTTTTAGTTGCATTACTGTGAAGATGAAACTTCATCAATCTTCACGCCTTGGCTGTGAATTTTCACACAGATCTCACTGTCCTTTTTTTCTCATATTCAAATGATCTTCACATCGCTGCAGCCAAACGGAGTTAGATTTCCTAAAACAACTGACTTTTACAACAACAGTTTAAAATAGATAAATGCAAGTGGACTGATATTGGAGGAATTTGAATTTGACTCAGAAAGCATTCCTGAGAAACAGGATCCTGACAGTAATGTACATGCTGCACATTTTACAACATGGGTGCCTATTTATAGTGCACAGGGTATATGAGGTCAGTTAGGCCCGAACTGACCTCATATACTGACCCTAACTGTTAGTGTATACCAAGCATGTATGCTAGTTGTGTAGACATGGACGCAAAGCATTATTTACATTGTAAATATGTATTAGCATTCTGATTGTTTTTTGTTCAACATATAACAGGACATGCTTTGATTTAATGTTTTAGTTCAAATGTGTAAAGTTGCCTTACCTTTACCAAACACGCTGGCAGTATACAAGCACAATCCTTAAAAGACAGTAGCATAACTGTTATCACACTGTAATCACAGTGCAAATTAAAGTGCACTAGAAAAACACAGCATGTTGCTTTCAAAGTGGATAAAAGGAGCCCTATTATGCTCAGATTCAGGCTCATATATTTGTATTTTGTTCCTCTACTGTGACATGTTTCCACGCCTAATGTTCAGAAAGGTCTTTCATTTTCTCATACTGGCTGTGCTGCAGCAGCTTTTTTCACCCTCTGCCCCTAATCATATCACTTACAATGTGTTAGAGCGCTAGCCTATTGGACTCACTCTGGATCATTTACATGCATACAAACACACACTATAGGAAAGGACAAAACCAAAGAGCATAATACAGCCCCTTTAGGTTTGCAGATTAAGTCAAGTTTTCTCTGAATATTGTTGCACATTTTAATTTTGTAACACAGTGATTCACAAGCTAATTGTTATGTACAGTGACTGACTTTCTTAGTCGTCAATAAATGTTCCAGTTTGAGAAGCCTCAGAGGCTTGAGTTGTTTTTTTTCAGCGTGCTGGTTTTGGCTGCACATGAAGTAAACAGAATGCAGACATACGGGGTAATGGCACGGCAGTGTTCAAATTAGAGGCTACAGATGGAACATGCATACCAACCTCCAGTTGGCTCCAGACATTTAATCAGTTGAAGGAGAAAGCTTGTATACAGAGTAAAAATAGTGGTGGATAATCATCCATTTATCTTGAGCTCAGCAGAGACATATCTAGCATTCTTGATGTAGCTGCATTAAAGTTATGATTATTGTGCGTATATTCAGCACAATTTCAATAAGTTCATCAAACAAATCTTTACTCGCTGTCACATCTGCAGGAAATTCCCATCTCTCTATGTTTTGTTGTGAAATAAATATATCATGGTTAGACGCATTTCACTTTTTGATGATATTTTCTGTAGATTAGGGTTACTCCTCTATTATGTCTGTTTTGCTATTTTCAATTCATTTATCAAATATAGCATTTTGGTAATTAATTCTTAGAAATCTGTACAAAAACAACAATATAGCCTACTGTGGTCTCAAATATATTACTGAGGATATGACCTCAGGTTGGCATGTCTCTAAAAAGCTTTACTTGGTCCATCTTTGCTTTAGACGATCTTTGTTTCACAATTTAATTTGGTTGGTGCATGCGCAGCCGCAACCTCCACTCCCCCCTGCGTTGGATGAGCGCTGACAGCAGGCTGGCCGGAGACCGTCAGCAGCCGCTGTTGTTGCCACTTCCACTCCACGTTGTGAGACCGGATACAAACTGACACAAGTACGGTAATTCATTTCTGTAACGGACAACAAAAAGTGTTTTCTGAAAGCTTTTGGACACACTGAGCGCCGAGCCTACTCCTCCTCCTCCTCCTCATATTCCCGGTGCTGAGCGGACTGTCAGTGAAGGTAAGTGTCCGCTTTTTGTGACAGTTTACGGTGCGGAGGGAGAGAGGGATGCACCGGTGTGCTGCTGCCGTGTTGACCGTCCCGCACGGCTCGGTTAACTTCAGCCTCCATGTGTGTTAGCTCTATTCGCGTGTTTAAATGTGTGGTTTTACTGAAGTCCGCTCTTGTTAAGGATATGAACACAAAAAGGCAAGTTTTCAAAGGGCTGCATCTCGACCGTGCAACCCGCGTGGAGCTGATCGTCCTGCACGCGGCTTTTTAACATTTAAATAAATACCTTACCGATTAGATATACTTTATTGTTTGCAAATTGGAGATTTCTTTCCGTCACAGCAGCATGCAAGTAAGACATTGCACATGAATTAAAAGTGAAATAATGATAATAACATAAAATACAATAAAAAAAAAAACAGTAAAGATATATCAGCAGAAACAAAACAGGCGAACAAAACCGTGAGTAGTCGATAATGAAAGATATATCTATACAGTATATCTATTGAATACACCAAATAAATATACACATATACAGGATTGTACATTATGATCACAACATCACAAAATATGCTATTACAGGTAGCCCAACAGATATCCAAATTAATTTCCCACAGTTTTTATGTTAAGTGCACTTGATTGTTTGTAGCCCCTGTGACTCTGTAACTATTATCATGCACAAAGACCTATAACACACTACAGGAAAGGGAAACCACACGAAAACAACCAATCTGACTGAACCTGGTTGCTGTAACTGTGAGGAGTTGCTTTCTCTGTAATAGGATTTGTACAGCTGTGTACATTTCATTCACACTCTGCCACTTTTATTTTTTCTTTCTTTTGATGTTTTTCACAGATGTGAATGGAAACCATGTTATTTTCTCGGCCCTGGCTTGTATTAAAATAGTCCAAAAATGATACTGCTGTATCATCTACTTAAATTTCAGTTCGGATGCTTTTAACTTTTTACATGAAGGTTAAATGAAAGCAACTCTCAAGACGGTTGGTTAGTTAACAAAAAGGCAGCATGGTCCAAGAGAGATTGTCCCATAACATAATGTGTCCCCTGGTGTAGTGTCATCAAGACCCTCACACGGTCCCACCCCCATCTGCTTAATGAGTGAAAGTATTTCATATTTTGAACCTCATAAACACTGAACAGTCCAACCTCCAGTGGGAGCCCGGTGTGCTCGGTAAGCAGTCCTAGCCCCCAGATCCGGAGCAGGTGGCTCCTCTGAGGCCGAGGAATGGAAATGGAAACGGTAACCAGAGCCTAATGTTCGTCGGCGGGTAGCCTCGGGACCGGCTTTAGCTAAAAGTGTTGACGAGGATGCAGGACGAGCACTTGGTAATAAGGATCAAGTGTGTGTGTGACATTTTCTTTTCAATTAGAGTTGTCCTGTCCGGTGTGTAAGGAATACACCAATGTTTTCTTAACAGTAAATCCTCAGCAAAGATGCTGACAGAGGGTCGTACCAGCGTGTTGAAGCTCAAAGTCAGATGAAGCTGCTCAACCCTTTCTGTTGATCAAAGTAGCTAAATGAGCCTACTTATCACCATCTGGAACATTAGCTACTTTAAAGAGCCTGTGACACGAGTTTCCCCCATCATCCAAACCCATACATTTGAGTAAATATTGTCCCCTTGAAAACCGTTACTGAACTGATTTTGGATATTTGTACTTTGATAACCATTAATCTGCCCTTCAATGTTGACCATTTCCTGGATCTGCTCGGGGATTCTTCAAGTTCCGCCAAATTACGTGTGACGTCATTGCGGGCACAGCGCTCCAGCTGCACCGTTCAGGATCCCAGCATCTGCATGTAAACGCACGATGGCGCTCACAGCAGCACATCCGTGCATCTTATCCATTAATTTCCCCAACATTGTGGTGAAAAAACACACGTTTAATCCATGTTGGTGTACTACAACTACAAAAAGCATCGGTTTGTTTTCTCATCAGGAAATGCAGACCGGCTCAAACAAACGATCATTTAATGTATCATATGTTCGCCGAATTGACATGAAAGCACTAATAAATGTAGTTTCATCCACTTGAGTTTACAACTACAAAAATAATCGATTTGTTTTTATATCACATCCTACGGGAGGAAATTCAGCAGCTCTCACTACCGATTTGTAATCCTAATGTAATCATCATCTTCACCACGATCATTTATGTTTATGTTCACCGAATTGACATGAAAGCACTGACAAATATGAATATACTGTAGTCAACTTCATTAAAACGTTATTAACGTGCCTAAACTCAGTAATTCACCATTTCTACGCATGACAACACACTTTGTCCGTGTTTGGCTCTCTCGCCGCACAGTGAAGCGTTCCCGCATTGACGTCACTTCCGGCTTCCCCCAAAACTTCAAAATGAGTCGAAGGAATTTCCCCGCGATGTTCGAAATGATTGATATTTAACGGAACGGTATCGCACCTTCTTTTTTAAGCTGACGGTTCGAGATTACTAGTAGCCCAATATTTCATTGCACAACAGTTGTTGGGATGCTGTCACAGGCTCTTTAAGCTTAACGCGAAGCCTTGTGACCGTGATAGTTTGTTTATAGCCTAACGTTGGCTTCTTACTTCTGCCGGTTGCATCTGAAGCTTTATGGGTTTTCAAAAGGCAATTTCTTAAACGTTTGTTTTCCAAAGATTGTATTGTACAGAAAATACTTGTCTGCAATATTTACAAATCCTATTAAAAAAAAAATCCCATTGCATTTTGCCAAGGGAGCCCTGTGTAGTTGCAATATAATAATTGAATTGATCGAAATGTTGACATGCCTTGTCTTTTTATGATTGCATCATTTGTTTGTATTCATAATTGTTAACGTTTTGTGCATCAAGTTCGAAATGTGATGGATTATATGCTTTTGTAGATTTCTGGATATTTTATTGTGTCGTAGATAGAGGACAGGAATTCAACCCCTATAAACATTGTGGCATTGATTACTGATGCCGATGGGAAATATGAGATAGCATTTGATGTCCAGAGCAGGTAATTGTAATTCCGATAACTGCAGCACCAGAACAAATACTTGATGATTCATCTATTTGTCAGTAGACAGAAAATGACTCAACAGTTATTTGGATCATTTTAAATTGTAGGATGACAGATGTTCCCCAGCTGTGAGGTTGGAAACCAATAACAGATGGACGATGAAAACTTAATTTCATCACCATGATAATATGATCTTGCATGTGGTACATAATAACACTTTATAAAACGGACAAGTCTAATCAAGCAATCTCATTGGTTCTTAGCCGTGATATAATGAGCGTATATCACGGGTAGAATTGTAGTTACTTTTCACAAGTCAGTATCCCTCCGCGTCTGAGAAAAGCTACAACCGTTACAGCTGTTACATTACGTCCGTTACGAAACTAACTAACTTACAAAGCTTAAGATGGAAACATTTAAGGTTAACTTCGACCTCCGGGGGGGTCTTACTACGGAGGAGTGGATTGAGGAGTGCCTATCTCCAGAAAGAAAAAGCACCTAAACGACGACATGCAGAGCTACGTGAAGAGCAGGTAGACCAACTGGAGAAGTACCACCATTCAAAAGCTTTCTGATGCGTGTCTTGAAACAAAGCAGAGACATTATGACCGTTAGTGGCCACAGGTGCGAAAGCTCTCTCCAGAGCTACTGGAAGCCGAATCTCGGGGACCGGAGAAAGTGGAGCAATATTCTGACCACGCCAAGCAACAGCCAGAACAACCTCAACCTATGCAAGTAACCACGTAAGCCATGCTACTGATGCTGGACAGTTTTTCAGTGGGTGCATCATAAACGACAACATACAAATGAATGTAAATAAATAGCCAAATAATGGATCAACGCTCTCTGTCTAATATGTTGGCGTCGGGCCGAACCACGCCCCTTAGCTGTGATAATGAGCATATATCACGGCCTGTCGTGAGCATTGCTTAATTATATCGGTTTACATACCTTTTTTTTTAGTATTGATTAGGCTATTGCATAAAGATATAAGGCCATTTTTCATTGTAGAGTTACATCTTTGAAACACTTCTGGATTTATGAAGTTGACCTGAAATTGGCCTGAAAACAACCCGAGTCCCCACTTTGTCATTCTACAACATGTCCGCTGGAGCTTCATCACCCCCCCATGATATCTTGAGGTCTTTGATAATCGCTGTTGCTGCTCTTCAATCTTAATGATGAGAAATAAGTATTCTCCAAATAGTTTCTGTCCTTTTAGCATGAAGACCCAAACACATTTAGACGATGATGTGAAAGTCAAACCCACCATGGTAACCAGACTTATGCGCTGCATGTAAATGGTCTGCAGAGGCTCAAATCTCAAAGTCCATGCCAGAGGGAGTTTCTGTCCCTCACTGCCATATTTGAACTAAGAAACAAACAGGAACAAACTGTTTGTTAATAAAACGATAAGTAAAACAACAGAACAATTAAAATACAATATTTAAATAATACATTAAGGTTTAAATCAATTACCCAAAACTAATGGCAAATGTGTTCTGATTCTAGCTTCTCAACGGTTAGGGTTTGCTGATATCTTTTGATTTATTTATGATTTTCAATAGAATATATTTGAGTTTCAGTCTTTTTTAGCTGTCCAAACTGTGTTGACCAAAGAGGTTTGACATGGCTGAGACTGAATAAATATGTGTGGCCTCTATCATTATTTAGTTTTGAATATAATCATCTCATGCATCAGACACAGGATTAAGACCATTGTGTTCCACGGACTGTGAGTTCCAATACCAGTTCTGCTGTACCATTAAGTATGCTAGGGAAATAATCATTGTATGACAAAAGCAGTATTCCAAAGAACACCTGCATCCCATACTGCATCCGGCATCCTTTTGATTTATTTCTGTCTCATTTTGGCATGACCTTACAACAACATTTACATATAGTGGTGTAAAAACCTGGGAAATATCGACCACATATAACATCGCACCCACATTAATTATGAGTGGATATAAATATTTAGTGATAGCCGCATCAGCATATTGTTTACTTATCCTCTCATGCGTTTGCTTCAATAGCACCTCTTCAGTGTAACTGAACAGATCTGTTGAGGTAAGGCAGTGAAACCTGAGCAGAGGTTCCTGCTGCCATCGCCTCCATCTTCTCTCATTTCAGCTCCACCCTCCCTCTTCTTTCACCCACCCTTAGAGCCTGGAGAGCTCAACTCATCGTGCACTTTAAACGTCTGAAAGTAGCCTCGTACTTAGAGCTTGTATGATGACGGAATAGATGGAATCAGATCTGATGTGAAATAACTACCTCATCATCCGGGACACGGTGTTTTTCCCAGAGGATTTCTCTTCTCCTGAGCTGTTTGATGTTCTCAGAAAACACAAACCCTGCAGCCCTCTGGTTTTTGGAAATGTGATCGCTGCCAGTCGGCTGCTTCTGCCAGCACTGGGACTTGTTTACAAAACCCCTCGTGGACTTCCATCATAGGGCCATGAGCTCACACGCTACATTTGACCCTTTAAGACATGCTGTTGGATCACAGAACAATCCCAAATTCATATTGAAGCTTTCCCTCCTATATCAGAACTGAAAACAGAGAAATCTTTGTTGATGTTTTGCAGATCAGTGAAGACGGTTTAAAGGGTGCTTAGTGAATTAATTAGCAGACCGAACCTTCCCAGTAAGAGATAACCATTTGCAGTGGCGAGCCGTGACTTTTATACCTAGGCCCCCCCCCCCCCCTTCCCTCGAAAAAATAAAATAAAAGAGGAGTTATTACGTCACAGCGTATACTTCAGCGGAATATCAAAACAGCGGCCCAGTGTGCAAAACGCATCTATGACAGCGACCCTCTACCACACAGAACAACACCATTTATATAAACACCTATCATGACAGGGCACCCACAGCCAAGTAACAATTATAAATGAATTAAGTCGGCACGGCGGCCCGCATTGAAAATGACTTAGGCCTACCTTTGATGATCAAATCACTGAAACACAAAGTCCATCCTCCTGTCCTTTTGGATGAAGCACTTGATGGCGGGTCATTCAGCTGATCCTTTGCCACTCCAGTTTATCATTGTAACTCAATCTTGAAAATGACTCGATTAATAATTTCGCAACAATGTCATCACTATCACTGACATGTGCCATCATGAACGAACTTAAGCTAATCATAAATCTATCGATCATAAATCTATCGATTAGATTTATGATTAAAAAATTATAAAAGTAGGGTAGACATGTGGATATTATCCAGCTGAACAAAACGTGCATTTATCTAACAGGTTCGTTCCACAGACCTTATTTCCAGCTATTTTCTAAAATCCTATGGAGAAATCCCATTGCTTTTTTGTCGAGGGAACCGCGTTTTAGGATGCGTCACTGCACCACTTTATACATGTGTATAAACCTCACAGCGGGCGGAACTTGTCATTTAGAGGGTCAATTATACTGTCATTTGACATTACTCTCATTGAGTTACTATAGCTGGCCCTCTGTGAATATACAGCAGGACCACCAATCAGCTCCTGTCTTCACAGTAACTCGCAGAGACTGCTAAAGGAGCTTCTTTAACCCTTCACATTCCAACAGAAACTGTACAGGCAGATTTTAAGGATTTATTTCTTTGGACATTTTATATTAAATACAATTAAATCAAGTTATTTTGGTAAAACTAATGACAAATATAACTAAAAAAAAATTTTTTTTCTTTTTTTCTTTATGTTTTCAAATATTATTTTTTTGAATATCTTAGACCCTCAGAGGGCCCTGACCGCTCGCCACTGACCATTTATGTAATGTATAAATAATTGGTTTAATGTTGCCATTTTTGTTTAGGCATCCACCAAGCCAACATTTTCTTTGTCAAACCTCCCATATATTCAACCTACAGTAAGTCAACCTGATATATTTAAGTCCAATATTATCTTTCTCTTTTAGCTCTGACTCCCGAGGAAGGTATACAGGTATACAGTGATGCGGAAATGACTCTTAAAACCCTAAAGTGACTGAGCATTTACCAACCCGGTTCAGTTGTCTCGAACTCAGCGGTTTTTTGAACACGCTTGTTGATAGAAGCCTGAAATAAGTTCTGTGGTTAACACAACCTGAAGAGATTTAAACGTTTTATTCTCTGACATACAATCCATCTGTAAATATCCCACTCGTGAATGTCTGAAGCTTCTATGTATCATAAAAACGGCTGTTGCTAACAATTGAATAAAAGAGACTACAAAACGTCATCATGCCGACACAAAACTGCCAAAACAGTAAGCTGAACAATGCCGAAAAACTCGTAGAGCTGATGGGAAGTCAACTACAGAGTTAGGGGATAATCCTCTGGGACTTAGTCATTTTGAATATCCTCTTTTACTAAACACATACGACATTGATGTATTTGTAATTTAAAATATTGATCTGTCAAGCTTTAATATTCGGCATTAGCAACAGTTGAGAATTCACTGGTGCAGTCTCTACACTACCAATGCTCTGAATAATAAATGAACAGGTAATACTCCTTTAAGCAGCTCAGGTAATCTCTACTTGAATCACTATGTGCTGACTTTGAAACCACACTAAGGTCTTATTAGGTTTGAGCATTTTAAAGTTTTGTTGCAACTACATTATCAGTACTCTAAAGGCCGGTTCAATTCTGGTTGTGGTGTGGTAAAAGTCTGACATCCAAACCAAATAAAATAGGCAAATAGCAACAACTGTCGAAATGGATTATTGGTCATCATGTCATGACCAATCAGCAGACAACCAGTTGGTTTCAATATCTATACAATAATGATAAACTGTAGATTCCCCGCACCAGGCGCTGTCACTCCCCTAAGATATCCCTCTCATCTCTTTTAAGTTCTGTTCAGCTCGAGGAACATGAGTGCTGCTTGCTTGAGGCTCGCAGAAAAAGAGACCCACAGGGAAGCAAAGCACTTTGCCAGCAAATTCACAGGGATGGGAATATACACAGGCATTCTGCTCCGGTAGCATTCAGCCAGGCCTCCGAGGTGAAGGACAACTTGTACAGTCTCATAAGCATAAAGAATGGATTTCAGTTTTCACTGATGTATTGAGTCAAATGTGGCCCTTTTATTCACAATCATCTCTCCTGCCAAATCCCTGAATATAACTTTATGAAGAAACCTGCAATAACTTTTGTGCTTTACAGATCGTTTTGGCAATTTAATGTATTCGCAATATCCAGTTACTGTTTTGAAGAGGTGTTGACCTAAAGAACATTTGACTGGTCTCAGTAGGGAGTTTTATTTTCTTACTGAATCTAAATTATATTCAGCTTTTCCACTCTCTCAAGGCGATCAACATTTCTTTGGCTTGAGAAAATGTTAAGTAGAGAGAGCAACCTATCCAGGTACTTTCCCTCTATGTCATGGCCATGCCCCTTTTCCGGGTGAAAACATTCCCTCTGATTTGACTGCCGGTAAATACAGATTTACATACATTCTTAAGTGTTCAATAATCACATCAAACATTTAAGAATAGTGTGCATTTTTCTAAAATGAGCAAAATGAAGATGGTCATTCAGTGAAACAATTTCACAAAGTCATTGGAGATTGATGATCGGTGCATATATATAGTTAAATTACAAAGCTATAGAGCAGCGGTTTTCAAAGTGTGAGGCGCGCCTCCCCAGGGGGCGCCAGAGAGCTTCAGGGGAGGCGCAGCGTGAGAAAAAAATAACGAGAAACAGTGAAATCTAGCTGGTTAACTTCAGCTAAGTTTATGCGAGCGGCAACATGGATCGATTTTTAGTGAAGTTACCTAAAGGGAGAGAGGAGACAGTGTCTGGCAGAAAACGTGTGTCACTTGCACTTTTGGCTGTCTGTGGAGACCGAGTTCCCCCACCTCGCCAAAAAGGCTGTAAAAGTGCTCATTCCCTTCACCTCCTCCTACCTGTGCGAGTGCGGGTTTTCCGCATTGACTTTGATCAAAAGCAAGTAGCGGTCAAGGCTGCAGCCAGAGGAGGATCTGCGTTTATTCCTGTCTACATTGCATCCCCGCATCATCGGCCTGTGCGCATCGAAGACGCAGACTCATTGTTCCCACTAAAGTAGGGGTGAGTGTAATAAGGAGGCAAAGTGTGTGTTGCCGGGAGCATATAAGGATTTATCCACAATGGTGAAAGTTATTGTTTAATGTTTTAAGGAGGTGACGCTACTCAGCCAATCAAATCGGTGCAGTCAGTGAGTCAGCACGATAGATTCAAACACACACAGACAGGGGCGGCGGGTACTGTAGGCTAGGGAAGGCTCAGCCTTCCCAAATATTGTTGTCACTGCATCCTGGTAAAATAAAAATATAATGTTTGTGTCTTTGACATTTGCGCTGCTATGCAGCCACCTGTGCCCTCTAGGCCTACTACGAAGCCAGTCCAACAGACCCTGGATATGTTTGAGTTATCTTCACTAACCCTAACAAACGAGATCTCGCTAAGCGGTCATACGACGCTGGTTATCAACTCGGTGAATCAAGCCAGGGATTCTCTCTCCAGCTGAGAACGCGTTCACGTGAAAGGGGCGGGGTTAGCTACATTTGACCAATCACAAACAGGGACAAGTGTACTGACGGCGCAGCGTCATACTTCATTAATGAAAAGTAAACTAATATTAGACAAATATGAACTTTAACCATCCATGACTTAAACATATAATCCAGGATATAAGCCACATAGCTGCTGCAAGGTGAATATAGAACAACTGGTTAAAAAATAAATAAACTACAGAGTGTTTGAAAGCGTAACAGTTTTATGATATCACTCTCCCATCTAAGACACGAGTGGATCTGACTTTAATTACATTTGAGTTTATCCTGTAATATAACTTGATATATTTAAACTCCGCACACTGAGCAGATCAGATAGTTGACACTGAGTACGTGGGTTGACTGCTGCAGGTGATAGAGCTGGCTAAAAGATCAGGTGATATTTTGTATTGCCGCACTGGGTAGCAGGAGTGTGTTGAAGCAGTACGTGAGCTGTGAGTGCGATGAGGAGGAGTTCAGGAAGAATGTGTGCATCCTGAGCTACACTAATGAAAGCCATTGGTCGACAGTGTGGCTTTAGACTCTCCTGCTGCACAAAGCTAAATCAGAAAATGCTCCTTGAAACTATCACACTAGTGGTTTTAGGTAAAGATCTCAGTCCGTACTGAACATATAAAAAATAGTATAACGGAATATTAAACGGAATAGTAAAAAGCCTAAGGCCGTGTGTTTAGACGGCGCCATTTTCTGGCAGAAAGGCTCTGGCAGGGTGATAGAAAGTTCTTCCTTTAAGCATTGCATAACACTTTTTTTCAAACACAATGTCCTGACAACCTACCAACGCTTTTATAAGACCGACTAGCTTTGCCTCCTTGACTGTTATCGATCTATTTGGGATACTTTTGTATTTTGTTGACATTGTCCCTCACTGTGGACACAAGGTAAAAGGGTCTTGCTCCCAAACTTTGTATCAATGAGCTACAACTCTCAATGTCACAGCCTTAGAGCAAGAGGGACGATCCGCATTCAGGCCCGTCGGCCGATTTACAAAAAAAAAGAGCTTTTAATCTTAGTTTTGATAGTTAGCGTCTGAAGACCAATGTAATAAACAAGCGGCTCCTCCAAATTCTACAGTGACGTCAGCAGCACACAAAAAGTTAAATATTTGTAAGAGGTCGCAAAAAAAGTAAGGCACGTTCACGAGGCGTGGAAATGTTTGTTCTCAGACAATGTGATATGTGGCCCTAAAACACATTTTTCTTTTTGTTTTCAGTTGACAAACACCTAATTTGTGTATGGAAATATAAATTCAGCCAAGACTTACAAGACAAGCGTTTGAGCTCAAGAACACGTGTAATGTTCCCAGGTTAATCTACTCAATAAACGTAAAGAATTTTCCTTCCTTAAAATAACATTGTGTACCAAATCCACAATTCCTTTTCACGGACATGACATGTGTTTGTTTCTCTTTCTGTTCTGAGGCTTTCTAACAAATGAAATAAATGCAGGATACCAACAACACTTGAAATGCTCTGTGATCAGCTACTTTGAAATTGAAAAACAAGTTATTACAGAGAGAAAATGGGGGCAACAGAAAGTTGGTTTTCTGAACACTTCTATCACTCAGCTTCTACCAGAGCGGCCCTTTTTTTCAAAATACTTAAACTTGACCACCATTTTCAGATTGATCAGATTCTGGACCAAAACAATGCTGTCTTACGGGCCGTCCACACTACAGCTTCGACAGCTTCAAAAACGGTTTCCAACGCATCTGCCCATTCACTTTGAATGGGGTGACGTCACTTTTCGCCGAACTGCATTGTGGGAAGCAGAGTGGAGCTTTCCTGGCGTTTCAGGCTGCAAAAGTTGAGCAATGTTCAACTTTTGAAGCTTCTGAAGCTTTCAGTGGAAGCGTCAGCCAATCAAATCATATGCCAGTACAAGCTCTAGCCAATCAAACAGCTGCTTGTGTGTCAGGGGCGGGAGATTCATGTGATTGGTTGTTGGTCGAGCTTCAGACACGCCCAGCTCCAAGCTTTTTTTGAAGCTGTAGTGTGGACGGGCCGTTAGAGTAAAGAAAATGCAAATCGGAAACTGTTTTCTTTTGTGTGCTATTAGCCTTAAAGAGTGTTTTCACACAGATTTCAGGAGAAGGAAAGCATGCACTGGCACGTATTGGTAGAATGTAAACCTCTGAACAGCTGGGTATGATTTGTACACACCTGTTTTTTCTCCTTGCAAACCTAGTGTGGCGTTGTTATTTTTAAGACACAATGAAATGGCATCTTCAATATGACAGTTTTCATGCTGAAACAGGCTGTTGGAGAATGAGAGAATATTCCGACTGCCCCCCACCTGCTGCAGTCAATAAAGAGGCACTATAGAAGTATAGAAATGCACAGGTCGAATTCAAAAGTGGCCCCTAGATGCACATTTTCGGGTTCATATGTGTATTTAATGCTTTAATGTGACATGTTTACATGCTTTAAAGTTGAAAACTCCCTCTGGAGGGAACTTTGGGATGTTAGTCTTTGCAGACCATTTACATGCACAACAACCTATACAACACACTACAGGAAGTGGAAACCCAATAAGAAAGTATAACAGAAGGTATTAAAGGCATCTAACTCGGACAAAAGAGACAAGGGGACCAGAAGTTGAAACAAGCTAACTCATCTCCAGGTTTTAGGACTTAGTGCCACTCTATCCAACACAGAGGTAGCTGGCTTGCCTCTGTGAACCGGACTACTATACGCTTTGAAAGTGGATTTAAAAGTGCAGGTTACAGCTTTATTTGGCCCCTCAGGTGTTGTAGCAGCGGGTCTGCTGGGGTACGCCGAGGTGCAGAGTCTGATATCTCTCTCTCAGGCTGTGGATGGTGAGAGGTGAATGGAGGCAGTGAATTGGCCTCAGCCCATGAAGCCTGTCTGGACTGAGGCCTAATACTACGCTGCTGGATATTATAATTAGCTTCTTGCAGCGGGACTATATTCAGAGTTCACTCAGGGCTGGGAAAGAAATGTCATTCTGTGCACGTCCTCAGAAATCTGTGTAACTGCACAAAAAAAAAAAAATGGGATCCCTGTGTAAGAGCTGTTAAACCAATTGGATGAAGTTCATTAATATTAAAACCCAAAAATGTAACAGTAACGATACGTAGCTGTTTGGCTCCTTATGATTTTGTCAATATTTTATGTTGTGGTTAATATTTCACTATATCTATAAAGTTTCAGTGTAGCACAAATTCTTCAAACGTTACATTTTACATTTCAAGTATTTACCAAATGCTTTCATTGCCCCTGGCTCAACATATGATGTGATGTTTCCATTAGGAAAACAAATCAATACTGAAATCATAAATAGCCTGTTAGATAAACATTTATTGATAGCGTTCATTATGTGTTTTTGATGATATTTATTATGATCACACATTATGAACATTGTGTCGAGACAGTGACATTGACCATTGACTTATCATTCAATATCATGATGTGGAATTTCAGGTCTTGAATGAGCTTATGGGTCAGGTTTGAATGCTGATAGAATCAATCAGCATGAATTTGAATGGCTGCGATGCTGTGTTTCAACCTTTTGACTCAATTATATTTCAGATCGGTGTTATCAGCGACGTAACACTGCCTTAAAAACATAAACAAGAACTGAAAATGGCTGTCCCCCAAATGGCAAATTGCTTCTGTAAAAATAGCAAGTAATGAGTGAGAGCATCCCAAAAGAAACCCTGGAATGGGTGCACTTAAATTTCCCGAAATATAAAATCCTGCAGCTTAATACAAATGTAGCAGCCTGATGGGAAGAAGCGGAGAGGGTTGAAATGAAAACTACTGTAGGGCTCAGGTATCCTGCCCTCTAAAGTCCTCAGTGCTCAGCTCAGAGTGGACAGCCGTGCCCCGCCTCATGATGTCTCCATTACCTGGCCGAGACACACACACACACACACACACACACACACACACACACACACACACACACACACACACACACACACACACACACACACACACACACACACACACACACACCACCTGCTGCTTGTACCCACCGCAGGAGACTCGCTTCATATGTCACTCTATTCTGATTGGTTGTGGACAGAGCAAAGAGCTGAAGCTGCATCATCTCCTGATTGCCTTATTTGTTATTCTTTATTGAGTGGACACTGGGTATATCATGATGCTGCTATTGGACATGGAGTGGTTCAGTCATGACATTTCATCTCTTTTTGCAATGGATTTTGGAATATTGTAGCAAATAAGCTTTGCGGCAAACACACGCTTAGTTTAGTCACACATTTTATTCAGCATGATAATCTCCAAATATATATACCACTTTTATGATCTTGAAGCTTACCACATTGTAGCAGCTGAGGCCTTAAGACATGTTTAAAAAAAAGGAATATAAAGTCACAGAACAGCTCTGTTGTGATTGGTCAACTGCTTAGAGATTTCCCACCCCTTAAAGAAATAAACCAACATAAAATAAACTTAATTTGCAGTATATACAAATGTCCACGGTCGAGCCTAAATAGCTTTACAAACACAGTAAGGATAATAAATAAAATGGTATGGCAAGCAATAAAAATGCAAGGCAAGCTCTTTCTGTGGACTAGAATAATAAAGCAGGTCTGATGGAGGCAGCAGCTCTCTCAGCTCTCTGTTCTTTCTCATCATTTCCTGGCAAAAATCCTCCTTTGAGTCTTTGTCCATACTAAGGTGGTTTTATCTTTGAGAAGCAGCGACCACTGCTCCATTTCTAAGTAATGACGATATCCAGACATTCACAGTTTTGACCCAATATTGCTCTCTTATAGAAAAATAGTTTGGGAATATGTTTCATTCATTCACTGTCAGAGACACAGGAAATCTGTCTATTTTTATTTTCTTATCATGTTTTTTATTCAGTCCAACATTGTGTTGTTCATTTTCTATTCAAGAGCAGTTTGCCCTGATCCAAGACCACAAACAACTTATCACTGTCTGCATGGCTATCTGCCAGAACTCTGACATTTGAGTCACTGATGCCAAACATCAGATAGGATAAATAGTGGAGGAAGTCGGCCTGTCGCGATAATCGATAAATTGACTTATCGTACGATAAATAAAAATGGACTCGATAACTTTTCTGAGCTCGATAAATTGCCATTTATATAAGGATGTGACCAGCATTTTAGCCACGCGCGTTGTGAGGGGGGGGGGCTGACTGACACACAGCCAAGTCAGGAGTCAGACACTGCGTGCACGTGCAGCAGTGTAGCATCCAAATTAATAATATAGCGACAAGCGGGAGACAACGTGTGACTTACTCGAGGGGAATTGAAAGTGAAATGGAATTGGTTACAAAACCTAACTACACATCTCCGGTGTGGCAGTATTTTGGATTCAAGCCAAATGAACGAGGCCAACCTACGGATTTGAATGAGCCGGTATGTCGCATTTGTTTAAAAAAAGTAGCGACAAAAGCAGGCAAGACCACAAATCTTAAACTACACCTAAAACATAACCACCCCATTCCGTTTTCCCAGCTGGGAGCAAACACGGCAGCTGGAGAGGGAGAGCCCCCACCTTCCTGAGTTTTCAATCAAAGATGCATTTGCCCAACAATGCAAACATGTTGGTGTTCCTTGCTCGAAAACTGCATCTGGGTCTTTGTATGGACAGTGGACTGTAAACTTGAGTGTTGTTTTAAGCAGGGTTTTTTTTGCTTGTGAGACAATGTGTGCTCATATTTATTTATATATATAAATAGATAGAGAGAGCTCTGTTTTCCAGCCTGAGTCTATTTAATTGATTGTTTTGGTTGTGTGTGTGACTTAATTAATTTATTATAATTTAATTAATTTGTTTTATTTATTATATATAATATATATATTTGAATATTATTTCACATTTCATTTGCAATGTTGAATGTTCAATAAAAAGTTCTCTTTGAAAGGATGTACTTGAATTCTTATTATATATTATCATTATGTCAGTGGTCTAAAATGGTCTTACAACAGTGCCGACAATATTATCGTTTATCAAAATAATTTCCAGGAAAAGTTATCGTCCAACAAAATTAATTATCGTGAGAGGCCTAGGAGGAAGTCTTATTGTCGACTTTGCAGATTCACTGCATTTGCGGGGTGAGGAAGAAATCCTGCACCAACAATAATTTGACATGTTCAATTTAATGGAACAGACCTTCAAACCCAAATTAAGAGAAAATAAGAACCACCAAACGGCTGAAAAAACTTGGAGCGGCTTGTCACATCAGAATGGCTGTTCCACCTTAAAAGCCAGCTGTCCTTAAGCTTGTGCTGGTGTTGTGGCTGCTAGCTTTGAGGCTTACCAGAGCCCATCACATATTTCAAAGGATTTTAATTTAAAGTTGCTCATATCACATGGGGTCTAACTGCCTTTATTGAGACACAAGTAGGGACCATCACGAATGGGGTATTTACTGACTTATTTTATGGCATTGAACAAAACATGGAAGTCGCACAAACTTGTGTTAACCACCAAAAACACGTTAAAGACTGTTGACTTAGAGATTAGGGAAACTGAAGTAGTCAAATTTAACTCATTTCCATTTTTAACGACTCATTCCTGCTCCAACTCTATAGGGTAGAACGACGGCCCAGGCCATTCAACCTAAAGTGAGCAAGGGAATGAAGTTGTTGCTAACTTCGACGCTTACCCTTTCATTCTAATTTTCAGGTTACATTAGCTAATTAGCTAGCCGGCTCTGTTGTGAATGGTCAACTGCTTAGAGATGTCCCGGCCCCTATTCTATAATGTACAATGTGTTGGAGCGCTAGCTAATAGAAGCGCAAGTGTTACATAGAACTAACACTAACAACACTAACATAGCTTTTACAATACGTCACCCAATGAAGATCCAAGTGAGGGAATTTATCTGTCACTCTGTTGGTTTTAGGGCTGCCCCCAATTAGTCGACTAAATGTTAGTCTGCTAAAATAGTCTTAGTCGTCAAATGTTGTATTAGTCTATTAAACTAACAAACACTGGGCAGCCTGAGATTGAATCGGCTGACTTGAACAATCTTTATTCGAGAGCAGCCCTAGTTGGTTTGTTCATGAAGCGTTGTTCCGCTAGTACATGAGGTTATGAAGCCAAAGAAGGAGGACATTAAATGCAATCTCTACGATGTATCTAAAAGTAAAGTGTGGAAGCCAACCATCACCAGGTCAAATGTTGTTTTCCTAACTGAAGACCTACTTTGGCATCAACAGCAAACTCTTTTCCATGACACGTTTGATACACGACCAAACAGAATGTTACCCCTCACTTTGAGAGAGACCCATACACCCACATAAACAAGCTGCTTTTAGTGTTAGACAGGGATGAGTGTGTTGTGCTTACTTGGATGTTTTTAGGCACCACAGTGCACCACTGATCCATTAATGCATTAATGAAGGTCTAATCCTCTGCTGAAAAAAAAGAAAAGCACAGAAGCCGCTGTTTCACAACAAAGCAACTGTGTTTCCTGAGCCCTCTGTGTGGCCGTCGCCCAGCTGGGCTTCAAATCTGGCTTTAGGGCCCGCCCAACCTTTAGCTGCAGCTTTCTCCACAGTCTGAGTTGGACTGCTCTAGATTCCATTTCCTGGTTTATACCCTCTGTGACCCGTTTATTTATTTGTAGGATTGCACCAATGCACATTTCGCAGCCAATATCAATGTTGAGAATTAGGGATGCACGATATTGGTTTTTTGAAACCGTTACCGATACCGATAACTTCCTGCTTCTCAAGACCGATACTGATAATACCCTTTTTTTTTTTTTTTTTTTTTTTTTTGACGCCACTAATTATTTTAACGCGATTAACGCATGTGTATTTTTTTTCCTCGGCCGCCCCGTAGTTTCAGAGCGCATCGAGTTTAAAATACCATCTACAAGCTGATGCTGACAGCCCCGCTCCTGCCGCCCGCTTGTGGCAGACCACACTTCCACGCTCACCGGCAGGCACCGACTGGCCATCTGGAGGACCGGGAGGGTGTGTGTATGTGTGGCCCGAGCGAGCGAGCGAGAGAGAGACCTTACGTGCATTGTTGTTGTTAGCATCAGGTGCTAGCTAGCTGCGCTAACGGATATACGGAGCTGTTTAAATTAGAACAGAGGAGCGACATTTCGCCACAACTGCGCCGAGCACTTGACTTTATGCAGGAAGCCAGACAGTGGGACATTGTACGAAAAGTCAGCACACTCAGCACGGATAGTGCGCAACATGATTGCAGCGTCCAGGCAGCTCCGGTTCGAGCATATGCCTTGAGTTGCACATAGCTCCAACGCCCATACCACCGACGACATGTTTGTTTACTGTCCTGGCTTCACGGCCGCACACCATTTACGTCACAGCCAGGCATGAGTTAGGGAGCGCTGGATTTGTGAAGAACTCCCCTCTTCCTAAACCACTAATACCACAGTACTGGCCAAACGGGAGGAGCCGAGTGAAAAACAAGCGCCCCTCATCCCAATCCACCCACACCGCAGTATCTTTTTCTTTTTTTTTACCCAAAAAATATATTGTATATTATCGGGGCAATTAATACTTTTATCGGGTTTATCGGGATGACGTCATAATTCCTAATATCCTAATTATCGTGCATCCCTATTGAGAATATAAATGTGGAAGATGGCAATGTTTTTCTCTAAATGTTATTGTTGTTGTTATTATTGATTCCCCTTTTGTGCCAGGGAAACAAACAAATCTTTAATCTAGCACAGATTCATAAAAATAACTTAAAAAGCCTCTTTAGTCTGCTATACAAATACCCACTCCATAAGAAGATTTGAGCATTCAGTGATGGTGTTCAACTCTGTGTTCAACGGATTAAAGTGAGCTGTATAACTAACTTATAGGAGAATTATTATGCTTTTGGGGGTTTTCCCTTACCAGTAGTGTGTTACCTAGGTTTTAGTGCATGTTAATGGTCTGCAAAGGCTAAAATCCCAAAGTTCTCTCCATATGTAGGTAAACTTCATACTAATGAATAATATAGTCGATTATAAATGTATGCCACTTAAAAAGGTGGTTTAGAGCCAGTGTGGTGGCCAGAGAACAAGAAGGGACACATCATTTACATATTATAATGGGCCGCTGTGGCTCAGTGGCTAGTGTTCTGGACTTTGAATCAGGGGATAGCAAGTTCGAGTCCCACTGCACCCCAAATTGCTCCTGTGGGGATTGTCCACAGTACTGATTGTATGTAAGTCACTTTGGATAAAAGCGTCTAACAAATGACATGTAATGTAATGTTATAAAACCAAATGCACACAACTATGAGGAAGAACAACATTGATCTTGCTGCGTCACTGATATACATTGCCCCAGAGAAAAGAAAGTAATGCGATACACATACAGTATGTGTTAATGTAACTGCACAGCTTGGGCATTAATGTAACGTGACTGCTGCAGTTTACATTTATAAAGTATTCCCTCAGTTGATACTAATCTGTACCCCTCATAGATTGACTATAAAGGCACGCTACTTCCAAGAAATGTAACATAACCTGGTCCAAGCAAGGTATCATTGCAGCATAAGTTGCCATGGCTTTCTGCACAACATAACTGGCTAACTCTCTAATCTGGCCTCCTGCTTCTCACTTAAAATAATTTCTGGCCTAATTATTTTGAATATATTAATACATATATGTCATACTCTGCTAAAACATGTTGAGCAATGGCTTAAGCTTGTTATACAAGATGTATAAACTGAGAAAAAATAGCCTGTGTTTTAAAGGTTTAACAGTTGATCCGCTCTGTTTTTAAATTCTGTTTGTTGGCCTGTTACAGCAGCCGTCAGGACTGTCAGGCTTACAGCGTTGCTTCGCCTGCTTTACCCTCGATGGTCCCTGATGTTTGGAGCGGCCGTTCTCCAATTATCACACTTCCAGACCCGAACTTGCCTTGTCTTTAAACAAATGTGTAGAAAGTGTGCAGATCCAAGCCTAGGAAAAACAGCTTCTGTTGTGTTATTTAGTGTGCTTGCTTTGGATACAACTTTCTGCCAATTCAATGTGAAGTGTATTTGAGTGAACCCAGTAAGAGGGGTGCATAATAGTTTTTTATTGATAGTTTGGACCTAAAGAAAATGTGACACACTCACATTAAACCTCGTCTATACTGAACTCCATACATAATACTCTGGCTCTGAGAAATGTGCCGAATCTAATTTAGTGAGATGGGCACACACACTGACATATGTTCTCTGCCGCTAACACTCATATAGGTCGCTGTCTACACATTGTGCCTTAATGCGTCAGGCAAGGCTCCAGCATGCTGCAAATATATTGGGTCATTTGAACAAAAAAAAACGTGTCCATATTAAGGAAATATGTCATTAACTGAAGGGCATTCTGCAATTTAGGTCAGAGTATCTATTTACCTGCTGTCCTATTTACAAGTTTAAGTTTGATATATTCCTACCAAGTTATTTCGATTATTTATGAGTTTATTTGTCACACATCATTTGGGATCAAAAACACTGCAAGCACAACGCTGCAAGCACAACGCTGCAAGCACGACGCTGCAAGCACGACGCTGCAAGCACGACGCTGCAAGCACGACGCTGCAAGCACGACGCTGCAAGCACAATGCTGCAAGCACAACGCTGCAAGCACAACGCTGCAAGCACAACGCTGCAAGCACAACGCTGCAAGCACAACGCTGCAAGCACAACGCTGCAAGCACAACTCTGCAAGCACAACGCTGCAAGACGCTCCAAACGGAAACAGGGACACTAAAAAGTGATGCCCACATCTGGGACCGGAGCGTTTGTTGACGTTCAGGGATTATAAAGCTGGCAAATTGTAACCGTTGGCAGAGTCAGTCTGTTTCATAATTCTATGTGTTTTGTCAGTATATTTGAAATGATTAGGTTAGCTACGTAGCTAGCTAGCTTACAGCAGATATTCAATAATGTAAGAATGAATTATGCAATCACATTTTTTAAATAAGCCAATCAAATGCCCAAAACGTGCCCAAACGTCAACAAGCGCTCCGGTCCCAGCTGTGTGCATCACTTTTTAGTGTCTCCGTTTCCGTTTTGTTTTGAGGTACTTGCAGCATGTGTTTATTTGCAGCGTTCTTTTAGTAAACACTGCACATGCCTTCTCAAGTTGGTGAAGATGCTCCCTCATTTGGGCGTGTTTTGGCACATTTGTGTTTTTTATATTTGCATCATCTTTGAAAGTGCTGCGCGTGTTTTGTGCCGCTATAGCGCGTTTGCACCTCTCATCCACCGTACAAAACTCCCAAGTGTTGGAACATTTGAGATTCTCTGCATCTTCACTATTATTAGAGAGTTTGCGGCTCCCCTTGTTGTCGGAGTGTTAGTCAAAAAAGCTTTCTAGAGAACTAGGCTTTTTTCTGTCTCCCACAAGGCATTATTTGAAGTCTTGTGTGAACATAAAAGTCTGCTCATAAAAGTTCCCTGCAGTGAAAACTACCTAAATAAACACAGCCTGTGAAAAATAGTTTATCTACCCTTTCTCAATATGGAGGCCAGGGAGGCATTATAGGGAGAGGATACCTGAGGAAGGGACGTTGTGGAGTGGAAGAGCGCAGCCATTTGCTGGATGTTTCGGTCCAGAGTGCATTCCAGCAGCATGAGTGGATGCATTTTAAGCAAGTCTTCTGACACTGGTAATGTTACCGCCTTACTCTACTCACTGGGAGTGGGACTAATAACCCCAGTGCCTTGTCACTCACCACAATCACAGCTGTCAGTCAGATGTTAAGCCGCTTGTTGTAAAAAAAAGCATCATTAATACTTTAGATTCTCTGTTGCTTTTGCAATACTGGCACTCTCTTACATACTTAGTTTGGCTGCCAGTGGTGCTTTTGACCTCCAGTCTTCACGCAGATATTCGATCAACTCAAATATTTTATATATATCTTGCATAATGAAAACAACTGTAAAGAATGTGTCTGCTATTCTGGGATTTACACCCTACTTTCGTGTGGCAGTTTAATCTAAGTTTGATCATATATCCAAATATTGATTGAGCTTTATTCATTTAATTCACCTTATCTTTTGAGCTATGGAAAGATTATAAGACATTTAGCTGCTGTAAACAGAAATCCACTCTTGAACCCATAGCTCCATCTTACCTTGAACCATCGAATATAAACTTCCACGGAAATAACACATAAAACAGTTGGATACTATACAAAATAACTAGGGCCGGGACTCGATTAAAAAAATTAATCTAATTAATTAGAGGCTTTGTAATTAATTAATCGAAATTAATCGCATTTTTAATCGCATATAAATATTTGACCTAAGAACAGTGAGAAGCAATTTTTTTCACATGGATTTTAGTATACCATTAGGCGCATTCACACCGCAGTACTTTTCCCACAAAGGTTCATGAGAACTTAGTTCATGAGAACAAATTAAGCCGCTGACGTCACTTCTTCTTCTTCTGCTTTGGGTTTACTGGCAGGCCGCAAACCACTTCACGGCGTATACTGCCGCCCAAAGTCCCCGGCCGGAAGTCCCCGGAGTTGGGGACTGGCTTCAGTAGAAGCTGCTGGGAGTCCCAGCAGCTTCTACTGAAGCCTTCCGAGTAAATCGCCAGAACGCCGACACCTCCTCATCTCCACCGCTCCCATGTTTTATTTTGTGTTGCCATAAGTTAGTCTCTCTGCGTTTCTGCGCTGGGCTAATGCTAATAATGCTAATGCGAGGATAATAAAATGGCGGCTTCACCAAACTTTTTGGGAGTTTTACGGGGCGTGGTTTGCAATCCGCCCAGCCAATCAGAAATATAGCTATTTTCTCACAAGAGAGCCGTACGAAAGTCCCTGCTCTCTAGCAGCTCTCTGCTCTCTAGCAGGGACTTTCGTGGGGGTAAAAAGGTTCTCATGAACTAATTTTAGTACCGGCTCTTTTTGGTGTGAACGCGATAAAAGAGGCTAACGTCCACGCTAGCTTCCACGCTAGCTGCTATATGTTTTGCATTGAGGTGATACTTGAGGCTTGATGTGCTGCGGTGATATGCGAATTCCTTTTTGCATAATTTGCACACAACCGTGCTCTTATCGACGCTTCCATCCGTCCGTTTTTTAAAACAACATTTCCCACTGTTGTTCACTGTGGTTTGTTGTTGTCTGAAGTCATGAACGTTAGTTGGTGCTCCAGTATAATCGGTACGCCTGAAACTCATCCAGTGAGAAACGTTCCGCGGTGCAAAAATAAGTGCGATTAAAATGCGTTAATTTTTTTAACGCGTTAATTTTTGTGTAATTAATTAATCTTAATTAACGCGTTAAAGTCCCGGCCCTAAAAATAACATATTGAAAATAGACTATGTAGTCAGTATGACGTTACCCACTGGTTTCGATTTGCGTTTGTAACCTATAGTTTGTTATTTTGGAACCATAAATGACCAGAGAAGGTGGAGCTAAGTGCAACCAAATGCTGGACAAGACATTTTAGGATACTAAAAAACCTTAACCGTCGATCGAATGGTTTGAAACCAAACCAACCTTTAGTGGCTACCTGTCACAATTGAGCCATTTCCAAAACCATACCCTGCTTTATTGTTTATTTTACTCCAAATGGAACCATCATTTACAAAAACAACAACATTCTGTATTGAAGAAGGCTTGAAACTACTTGGGACCACAAACTCATAAGGACATTTTTTGCAGGATAAATCCAAGTGAGAAATATGTTCATTTTCTCCTAGACTTCTATTCAATATGCGTTATAAAATATGCACTGAAAAGCTTAATTATGGGTAAAAATGTACACTTGTTGACACATCAACATTTAAGGATTCAGGATATAATTGTTGTAATGGCACCAATGTCTAAAAATGTCAAACAATACCTAATTGGATTCTTTATGTCGACTTAGCATTTTACCACTTCCGGTTCCATCGTCTCAAGTCAAAGTTTTTTTTTAACGTGTTTGTGATTAGAAGCCTGTAAAAAATTGGAAATTCTACAAGCTGAAGAATTTGTTCTCTGACATAAAATAACTTGCGATACTTGCGAATGTCTGAAGTTTCTATGGGTCTTAAAACTGTGACTAAATGGGACTACTAAACGTCATTACGGCGACATGAGTCCGCCTTTAGCTTTGCGGTGGTGTTGCGTAGCCATGCCATAATGATGTATTTGCGTTACGCTTCAAAAAGTCTTAATATGTGAAGATTATCCAGCTGAACATAACGTGTTAAGTATCATAAACATGTGTTTGCCACAGAGCTTATTTTCTTCCATATACGGACATCCAATGGGGAAATCCAATCCTATTTTGATGAAGGAATCCCTTGCCATGCTAACTTAGTGAAACCGTAGTTAACCTTATCTTTTTCTTGTGGATTAATTGCGAACATTTATTTCTGACTGGGGTTTAATGATCCTAATTGCCGTTTGGTGAAACAAAATGGAAAGCTCTCGCAGGGTTTTGTTTCTCACTGAAGATCTGAGGTTGGAGAGTGTCCTTTTCATTTATTGTCTCATAATGTGGGCGTACTGAAGCCCTTTGAGACTTTACCCAGGATAAAGGGCTATGCAAATACAGTTGACTCAGAGGGAGTGGATGTGTTTAAAGCTCCCACTCTTCATACCGTTCACTGTTGTGGCTTTTATTTATGTAAAGCTTGTCGTACGTCTCCTTTGAGTTGTGTTGAGATTCTATATTTATTTAGAGGGGAAACTCATCCTTGCTGACATGTACTCTCTGTCTGGCTTTTTTTTTAATCAGCGTTGCCTTTTTGTCACATGCTGAGCTCACCATCTGCTGCTCCTGCAGCACCATCAACGTCCTTAAAAAGTCATTGCTGTATTTTTAATTATCTTCGTTTAATCACCCCTCTCTTCAGGGAGATGAAAGGTTATTAAAAAATGAGGCCGCATGGGGGAACTATTAGAAGAGCAGCAGAATACTGTATGCTAATGTAGACAGCCATGACTGTTACGTCTAGGTCCTGTTGTCCTTGTGCCATGTGTTTTACCATGAACTGTTGGCATTTATTCATGATTAATCACAAGTTGAACATTCTTGTATTTTATTGGAAGATAAAATGAATACATGTGTTGTGTTGTAAAAAGAAAATGCATGACAAACTCGTGAGGTAAATCAGAGTTAGGTTTACTTCATTACAACATGATTTATGAATTATTGGCGTAAAGTCAAATCATTTTTCTCTTAGCAAAAGCATCGATTAAGCCGCTGTCAGGGAGAGCCGCTGTGATGTTGTGCTTTGGTTTATTGGCGCGTGGTTCGGCACACTTCCGTGTTGGTATTACAGGAGGATGCTAAGGTCAAATTTGGTAATGTGATTCATTTGCGTACATTTGTATTACGGTTTCCAGATTGCTTTAAAGTGTGTTAACAGGAGGGTTCATTCAGGGCTATTAGAGTGTTCATGCTGGGTAGTTGATTTTGTTCCAAAAAAAGATGCGCTGATACAGGTATATAGATGCCTCTTCTCAATGTGAGTCAACGGGAAAAAGTCCCAATGATGTCACAGACTGACAGAGGATTTGCAGTACCATCGTTTGGCCCCTACGGACATTTGCTTCACCATCTGGCCCACTTCCTTGGGGCTTGCTTACACCCTCTGTCTTGAAGCAGAGCCCAGTCTGCTCTGATTGGTTAGCTGGTCAGCTCTAGTTGGTGATTATTCAACCGCTTAGGCTAAGGAAGGGTTATTTCTATCGTGTACAATGTGTTGGAGCGTGGCCAATCAAAGTACAACCTCTTAATTCAGGTAGGAGTTGGGACAAGATTGCTATATTGCATTATGTTTGTTTTTCCATATTTTAGGATGAACAATATCTTGTCACATGTTCAGCAGGACGTGCTCAACATATATTTGTAGCAAAAGTGAATATCCTTTGCATTCATCCCAGTAAATTGTCTGTGGCAGTGTGGAAACATCTATCTAAGAATCAATGTATCTTTCTTCTTAGCTACCGAATGGATTTACAACTTTCACCTTTTCTTTCCTTTTTTTTCTTTTTACAAAAGATTCTACTGTACTTTTATATTTATCCCTCAGACCAAGTTCATCGTTAAGTAAAGATGTATTTAATTAAAAAATATACGTTTTTCAATGTTATTTTGTGTAAAAAGTATTTTTGGAAATTGGCATGTTTTGGGAATAAAAAGGCAGTAAGCCCAAACATGTATTGCTTTCATCCAATAATTTGCCCCATTGCCTTTATCATATCAGACTGGAGATGACCCTGAAATAAGCAGCCATACTATATGTACTTTAAGCGGCCATATTATGCTTTTTGGCTTCTCATTCATACCATTCACTTCGATGTCTCACTATGGGATGCGCCTCCCTGCGTATACCCCAGAAGCATCAATCTCATCACTCCAATCCTGATTGGCTAGTGAGTGCGTGAAGCTAGTCAGGACAATACATTTTCTTGTCTATATATATATATATATATATATATATATATATATATATATATATATATATATATTTACATCTGCAACAACATAGATCATACAGATCTGGTATCAACATTTAGAATTTCTAAAGGAAATGTTCCAAACTGGTCACTCAAGTTGTTATCAAAAGAAAGTCATGGATCTATGTCAGCCTTCCTCTTCCTCTTCCTCCTCTGCAGCCTGTCATTGACAGTCAGAAAGTCACATGAGATTAGAGAGGGATGCAGCAGAAATATGTAGCGTGAAGAGGTGATGTGTCTTCAAACTGAATACTGACGCACAAACACTCCTCCTTTTCCGTGTGAGAATAAGGCTTGTTAGCATTCATGTGCTGAGTTCCAGTCTCTCACACATAGCAACGTCCTCCATTATTGAGTTTTAAATGCTTTGAAATTGTGCTGTTTGGGGAGTTTATGTTCCAAAACAGGCTAGGAGCGGGAACGTGAGGCTTTGAAATGCATACATCTCAGCAGCTGGTTCAGTAATTGCTGTGCCATATTGATCAACATCCTTTTTCTTTCTTTTTCTCCGAGTGTTTACTCTATGCGACGGTTAAAGGATGATTCAAGACTTGCAGTAAATAGACAATACTGCAGCAGTGAACACCATCAGCCTGCTCTGCTCTGCTCAAGGTCAAGGTGACAGAGAACCTAATTGACGCTCGGCTCGACCCCACTGATTCCCCCAGGATGTTTTACACCATCACCACCACCACCACACAATTACACCAAAGGCTCCGGCTCTCGTCTCATTAGAATTCGACCTTGTGGGCGATGCAAAGCTGCTTCATCTAATGCTTTTAATGGCCAGAATATATTCTGCGTAATTCAATTAATGTGTTGCCCTGCTTCTGTGGCCCGATAACGTAAGAACAATTTCATGTCAGCATCAACATCAAATTGGTTTGTGAAAGGCTGTTTTTTTTTTTTAATTGGGATCAGAATTTTTTGAAATGTCCCATACATGAAGCATCTGTTCTGTAAAAGCATGAGCTCATCACAGAAGAACAGGAGCAGAAGGACTAACACTGTCATGAAACATGGTTACAGATCCTATTTAAAACAGGTTTATTCAGTATAGCCCACATGATCATTTTGGTTGTTTATTACAAAAGTAAAACGAAATAAATTAACACAATTTAAACAATATTTTTTTTAGAAAGGGTGGACAAACTGAAAACAATAATGAAGTTGCGAGTTGTCATAGCAGATTAAATGCTTCATACTTGGTAAAACTCCAATAATTGTACAATTCAAAGTCTACTGCATATGTCAAATGTAATTTTATAGAGCGGTGCTTGAATGGGTCCTTAACCCGCAAAATAGTTAGCATTTAAACCCTTCCAGTTTCCCTCTTAAGACTACTAAACATCATCACACAGAACATTAGCATCCTTTAGCCAAGCAATGATGACATGTCACCATTTTATCACTTTAGGTTCCCTCGTCTCTAAGGCAACGTTTTTTCAAGAGTTTATGTAGATGCCTAAAATTAGCACAATCTATACAGATTGTAACGGTTTGTTCTACGACATGAAATGGGTCAGTAAACAACCCACTCATGATCTCTAGCTTATCGTTGGTGACGCGCAGCTTTGTGACCACCGCTGACTGTGATGCAGTGTTTCTGTTAGCTGGTATGTACCGGACATTGACCAGAAAACCTGTAGAAGTCAGACACATTTAAATCTCTCTGCTCATATCGTCAGGTAAAAATAATTAGCTGTAAGTACAATTTTTTAAATGTATGAAAATGAATAATAATTTCAGTTTGCATTCAGGGCTGGACTCAAGGCTGCACATAGACCAAAACAAAGAAAAGAAAAGCTTTTACATTTTTCAAAGACACGACTAACCCTAATGTCGATACACATTTGGTTGATTTGGGGCCAAAGTTTCAATATTATGAACTGGCGGTAATTTAGCTGTATACTGTTTACAATATATTACTTGTTTATCATCTTTTGTACATAATCACATATTTACAACAGGGAATGCACTACAAGTGCATGTGATGCGCCCTGATGACCAGACGTTTGCCGACTTTCCTGTTGTGCAGATTCTGGCTTGGGAGACTTTATTAACAGCAGTTGCATATCCTTCCAAACGAGCCATCTATTGTAGATTTTGTAGAACATTTGTGTGATTACTAGTATTGAAATGTGAAGCACAATGGTTATAAATCTGACATCAGGGATTATCATTTTGAGCCTTGAAAACTCAGCCAGACATTTGAAGCATTTAGCTGATATGTATTCAGAGCAGCTAGAATAAGCCTTAAATCGTGGTTCACCCACATCATAAGCAACAATTACAAAGGTTAAAGCTGCATCATTACCAAACAGTGCCCCCTCTGAATGTTGACAAACACTTAGAGCTGCACCAGAGGCCTGTACGACGAATGCAGTTCAACATACCCTGGATATTTTTGAGTCCGCTGGTTTACCTAATCCAAAACAAACGCGCTCTCGCTAAACGGTCCTACGACGCTGGTTATCAACTCGGTAACTCAAACCAGGGGCTGAAGTCCAATAGTCCATTTAGCTTAGGAACCTTCCTAACGGAGTGAAATGACCCGGAAGTCCCTCAGTGGCAGCCATGATAAGTGCCGTTCGAATTCTCTAGAGATGATAGGAAAGCAGGTTTCAAACTTCCTTTATAACCTCCTTTAGCTTAGGAACCACTGGACCTCCCTAACCGAAAGGAGAGGAGAAAATGCTGCCCCACAATGCATTGCAGCCGCAGCATTTGCGTCACACAACAGTCGGCCGTTCACGGAAACAAACAATTATGACGGAGAAATGATATCATGAAAGTTACGGTGCTTATTAAGCATTTTAAAACGTATGTGGTAAGTTGCCAAAGTGCTTTGTTTTGAACGTTCATCAGTAATATAATCAAAAAGAGAAATATGAACGTTAGTTTTTACTGAAATGATCAAATAAAGTCAACATTCCACAGTCTTTACTGAGCTGTGTGGGGTTTGTTCAACTTTTAAAAGATGTTTGAATGGTGATATACACAGTGATAGATGTTAAGGACTAACGTTTATAATAAATAAATTTGTATTAATTTTAAGATATTTTCATCATACAATCATACGTATTGGGATCATTTGTATTAATGTGGACCGGAGGGAGAGGGTGACGAGCATAAGTTTCACTTTCCTTTTTTATTTCAATTCCAACTTTGGTCATGAAGAATATGTTTCTCTGTTGTCCACGTTCATAAAGCAAAGCAACAGCATCAGAGCACGGTGCAGAGTCTCTAGATGAGTTTACAGTAGTCCCTCGTTCTTATTAAACATCCATGTTGTAGTCCGCTGTATAGAAAACTGTAGTTTCCATAGTTTCCCCACAGCAGCAGACGCACATTCATGACGTCCGCTGGCGCATCATAAACACGTCGGATAGTGAAAGTGCATTCGGATTCTCTAAAGCACCGCAGTCTCTTCTCCGAAGTCCTTTTGAATTCTCCTATCCACTATCCCTTAACCTCGTGACGTTTCACTCGGAGGTCAAGGAATAGACGATAGGGTTAGAATTTAGGAGCTGATTTTTAAACTATCCGACCGCAACCAGGGTTTCTCTGTCCGGCTGAGTGCGCGTTCACATGAAAGGGGTTAGCAACATTTGACCAATCACAAACATGGAGAAGCGTACTGACAGCGCAGCGTCATACTTCCTGAATGAAGAGTAAACTATAATATTAGACATGTAAAACTTTAAACATCCATGACTTAAACACTTTATCCAGGATCAAAGCCACATAGTTGCACCTGCAAGGTGAATACAGCTGGTAAAATAGCTGTATTACTTCTGCATACAGTCTGTGACACTGTGAGTTGCACGGCCAGATACGGCTCAGCTGACTCAGATAAGGAAATATATGATACATTATGATGTGATATGAATGATAATGGGACACATCAACGTCTGCACTCAGTGCCGCGGACTGTACGTAATGTTACTTTGATCTGGTTACTTATGTTGTGGCAGATATTTAAGTAAGCTTTCTTAACGCTAATGTTATAATAGTCAGATTGGAAAATACACAAACACACACACACTCGCGAGCTTCCCCCAGACCAGTAATCCAAACGAAAATATCTTCCCTCCGTAGTACTTTGATCATTTGCTAATAATCAATCAGATCGATGGATTCCAGAAAAGAGGAAACTTTAAAGGCCTTTTTCTCAAAATGATGACTCTGTGACAGTCATTATATAATGTGACATATTTTGCTTAATATTTGGAGTACAAAAACAATCCTGATATCATCAGAAAGCTAGGAATCAAAATATGTCTTCGGGTCAATGCGACTGATTTCGATAGAGCAGGTCACTTTGCATTAGGTAAAATAAAGCAGGCAGACATAACAGGAAGAATATGTACATGTTAACCCAATCAAATAGGACATTGTCACACCATTCAAATCTATCCATGTTCATTACAACTAATAAAAAAGCTTAAATTTGTTTATATGTTACGTTGTTTACTTTATTTGTTACGTTGTTCTGTGTGTGTCAGCCGTTAACCTAGAATATATACACTTGCAAACATGTCAGAAGAACCAGCGCAGAAGAAAACTAAATACAATCAATCTAAACTTAAATGTAACAACTAGAAGGTCACATCCCTGACATCCACATCTCCGGAGCCTGGACCTTCATCAATCATAGAAACAGCGAAGCCAGATGAACCCAAAAGCAGCACCTCTGCGGCCGCAGAAACTGTCAAAACCGCCGCCGCCGTCGTTGAACCGAAACAGGCTGGTTCCGACTTCATGGAGGTTTGTTGTTGGGACATTGAGGCGGGTAAAGCTGTACAGCTAACTATCGGAAAAAAGGAGACCGCTAGATTATTTGGGCAAAGAGAAAGGTACTTCAACGCAGAATGGTACAAAAACAGAGAGTGGTTCATTCTTTGCAAACCCACTAAACGATAGTGATAAACTGCGATGTTAACAACCGCATGATAACCTCATATTTTTTTAACTTAGGATCATACCTGTGTTTAGTCTAGAAAAAGGTAAATGTGTGCATTTTATTATAAAGTTGTGTATATTTACAGACTGTTGCAAAAACTAAGAAGCTTATAAACATCAGGTTTAAAACTAAAAGAGCTTTACAAAAAAGTAACGCAATTAAAGATGTTTGCAGTTTTATTTGAGTTATTCATTTACATTTTTTGTCAAAGAGATGCTGATTTGAAACCGTTGTTACATACAGTTACGGCATTTCCTGTTTCTGTCGGAGAGAGGGGAGTTTGTCCCAAAGCTTGCCGCTGTATTTACTCCCTCCATCTGACAGGAGGGAGCCTCATGTGTCACTCCACGGAGTTCACTCCGTCACGGAGGGAGGGAGAGTGGGTAGGGGTAGGGGGTAGGGCGTGGTTTGGGATTGAGCCATACACAAGCACTTTTTTGGCCCCCCCACTTCTAAAATGAATCCGGCGCGCCTGTCAGCAGGCGGTGCTTTCACTGAGTTGATCTCTTATCCTGGAACCAAACCTGCTCCGGAGCAGGTTAGCCGTTCAGCATAAGTTACCATGGAGATCTAGCCCGGTAAGAAGTGAACCAGCGTCGTAGGACCGGAAACCCAGAGTTTTCCCTGAAGTTAGCTCGTTAAGCGAAAATCCGGCTTTGTAGTACAGGCCTCTGGTGTATGAAAAATGCTATACAAACTAGAAAATGCATTTCTTGCAGAAAATGCGTGCGAATGCTGTAAACTTTGAACATTTAAGGCTGAATTTAGCTGAAAATGCAGAAAAAGCTGAATATGTTATTAGCTGAATGGTAGCTGCTTTTAGCTAAAAAAAATGCAGAAAAAGCTTAATATTTGAAAGAAAAGGTTTAAAAAAGGTATAAACAACAACATGTATAGCCTTGATGTCCTGAAATAGCTGAATAATGTAATAGTTGAATGGGTTCTGCAGCTGAAAATAGGCTGAAGGAGTTAAATATCAGATGTAAGTAGTAGTGAATGAATTTGTATTAAGATGAGAAAAGAAAGTAAAAAGGCTTGGGAAACTTTTGAACTAACTTGATGGTGAATGATCTGTCGCCATGGCAACGGCATTTGATGACATCCCATAATACTCTTAGATGTGTTGATGGTTGCATTGTTACCAAACCTGTGAAGTTTTGGGCCATTTCGAGTATTTTCACTGAAGTTATGAGAAAACCGTGTTTCATGGTGAGCATTGTGTTGCCATGGCAACGGCATTTGAAGAAATCTCAAAACTGTCACGTAGATGTCTTCACGGCTGGACTGTTAGCACACATGTGAAGTTTGAGCACTCTTTGAACATTTTCATAGGACTTATAGCGACATCATATTTTATGGCGAGGGATGCGTTTCCATGGAAACGGCATATGGTGAGATCTCAGATTTGGCGTAGAGCTGTTGAGGCATGGACCGGTGATATACAAGTGAAGATTGGGGGACGATTGGACAGTGTCGATTGGACTTACAGGCTCATCGTGTTTCATGGCGAGTGGTCTGTCGCCATGGCGACGACATTTGATGACACCCCATACTACGCTTAGATGCATTGATGGCTGCATCGTTATCAAACCTGTGAAGTTCTGGGCTGTTTGGAGTATTTTCACTGAAGCTATGAGAAAACCGTGTTTCAAGGCGAGCATTGTGTTGCCATGGCAACGGCATTTGGAGAAATCTCAAGACTGTCCCGAATCGTCTTCACAGCTGGACTGTTGAAGTCTGCTGCATGTCAGTTGGAGTGATGACATCATCGTGTTCCATTACACAGGTGTTTATAGTTGAGCTAATGAGCTCTGTAGAGATCACAGGTTTCCATTGTTCTGAATGAGAGATGAACCTCTTACATGTGAACGTTTTGTGGAAGAACCGTAACAGATATCTGTGAAATTTCAAAGCATGTCAAGGAAGTTGAGTATCTGAAGTGTAATTTTTGTGTAGTTTTGGGTTAATAATGTGGCCTTTTTGGCAGTTTAACTAAAGGTGTGCGGCTGCTACCATGAGGAAATATCTGCCTGAAATTACAATGGGCTTCAATGGAGGAATGTTGAACGTTTTTGTCACTTAATGCCCTCAAGAGTGTCTGTCTGTCTGTCTGTCTGTCTGTCTGTCTGTCTGTCTGTCTGTCTGTCTGTCTGTGTTAGAGTGTGTGTGTCTGTTTGTGTATCTGTCTGTGTGTATCTGTGTTTGAAAGAGTGTGTGTGTGTGCCTGTGTTTGAAAGAGTGTGTGCCTGTGTTTGAGAGAGAGAGAGAGAGTGTGTGTGTCTGTGTTTGAAAGAGTGTGTTTGTGTGTGTGCCTGTGTTTGAGAGTGTGTGTGTTTGTGTCTGTCTGTGTGTGTGAGAGAGAGAGAGGGAGTGTGTGTGTGTGTGTGTGTGTGTTAATTGTTACAGCTCAAATGTATTGCAAAAACTTCCATGTTAAAAGAAGACTTTAAAAAGCTGAATATTTTAAAAAGTATAACATATTTTGAAAAAGTTGAAAGTTGCCCATCATGTGCTGAAAAGGCTGAATAGTTTGATATTTGAATGGTTCCTGCAGCTGAAATTAGGCTGAAGGAGTTAAATAAATATATTAAATGTAAGCAGTAGTGATTGAATGTTTACAAACACCTGTGTGTGTAAACCCAGAGATCAAAGGTTTCCATGGTGTCTGCTCTGATTGGATGATGTGACTCGTGTGTGGCTCCAATCTGCCCAGCAACACCTTGACAACCAACTGCAGCACTGAGTCCCATAAGAATGCATTGAGGATTATATCTGACAATTTTGCCACCTGTTCAAAAACTATGGCTCTTATCAAAAAATGAGCAGACCGTGAGCATCAGGGAACCCCAATGAACTGAAATATGTTGTTTTTTGGGGTTTTGTGTGTAAAATGTGGAGATGGGAGCAGTTTGTCTAAAGTGTACTTCTCTCTGCTCTGAAGAAAGATCCAGAACAATTTAACATGGGAATCCATTGGGAGCTAGCTGGACTTTTTCTCTCTTCATGCCCTCAAGAGGCATTTTGTTTAATATTTGTTCTTATTTTATTTTAATTTTCAAAGCTAGGAGAGGTTTTCCTACGTTTTTCATGAAGAAATATGTCTGAGGAGTGTAGGGTTTGGGAATTATGGCAAGTTTAAAACATTTTTGGGGGAGAATTTCAGGCACTGCTGCACTCTGTTTTGAGATCAAAGCACTCTAGAGTTAATGAGCTGCTCCATCCACTCTAATGTAAAAATCTTAAAAATGCCTCTCTACCAAGCTCCAAACTAAATTCAATATCTCAAAAAGTTGAAAAGATATCAAAATTATTTTATACAAGTTTTATAGCTGAAGGTATTGTGATCATTTGAAAGTTGGAATGAAGTGTCTGGCTGAAATTATGTGGAAGGAGATGCATTTGGCGCAAAGTGTAGGAAAACAGGATTTGAAGGCATCTCCCATTGACTTCAATGTTAAAAAAATAGTTTAAAAAGCTGAATATTTCAAAAAGTATAACATATTTTGAAAAAGTTGAAGGTTTCCCATCGATTCCTGAACAGGCTGAATAGTTTAATATTTGAATGGTTTCTGTAGCTGAAAATAAGCTGAAGTTATGGAGTGCCAAAGTATTGGCTGAACTAAGGGGAAGAAGAATACATTTTTGAAGTACTATAGTGGAATGCTGTAAACAGCATTCGCACTAATTAACTTTTAAAAATAAATAAAAGAGAAATACAAGGTTATTAAGTCCACATTTACCGAAGGTGTGAATTTGACATTTTTCTTCATTTTATTTGTATTCTTTTCACAGTGGGACTCTGACCGAGAGGCCGAAGCTGAGAGATTTTTGACCGCATGAAGAGGCCAAGTGACGGGACACCGGTCCTCACCTAGACCTCTCCCACGAACCAATCCCCCCCCCTCCCCTGCCCCTGCATGGACATGGTGAGCTTTGTTTTATATATTGTGTGTGTATTTACCTTGGCCAAATGTAACTGTAACTGATCACGTTAAAACTGTAAAACACTCGTAAAACTGTGAAGTAACACATTTGTTTGTTTGAAACGCTTAATGAACTACATCTCTGGTCTTGCATACGTCACCAACACCAAGATGGCTGTCACGTTAGCACATTTCACCTCTTTCTTTCAGAATGAAGTGAAAAGTATTAAAAGAGGTGAAAATCACTACAAGTCTGGGCATGTTGAGAGCTGTACATGCACAAAAGGGGAGTTAGTCGGTTCTGTAAGAGCCAGCATGCGGGACCGGCTTTACAAGGTTTCGGTGAGTAACACGAGTGCAATGTGTAACGTTAATGTACGTGACTCTGGGATTTGTAGTCTTTCTAGTTGCGTATTTTTCATAGTCTTATATTTCAACAGTTTTAAGACAAACTGACTTTTTTTACATGGAAATTATTTTTTAAGATTGACAAACATCATATGTGTAATTCATGGCACAATTCAAACGGGATCGAAAGATACGTTTTCTCTCTCCATTGACTTCAATACATCATTTTTCAGAAATAAGGTCCCATGGGGCGGAAGTAGATGGGCGTGACTTCGCCACTCTACTGTATAAACCTCACAGCGGGCGGAACTTTTCATAAAGTCCGCAAAAATAAAGCCCACCCATTTAGAGGGAAGATATGATTGATCAATTGTACTGTCAGTTGACATTACTCTCGTTGAGTTACCCTAGCTGGCCCTCTGTGAATTTACAGCAGGACCACCAATCAGCTCCTATCTTCGCAGAGACGAGCTTCTTTCATTTGACCCTTCACATTCCAACAGAAACTGAACAGGCAGATTCTAAGGATTTATTTCTTTGGACATTTTATTTTAAATACAATTAAATGAAGTTATTTTGGTAAAACTAATGAAAAATATAACTAAAAAAATATTTTAGAATTTTTTTTTTTTTTAATGTTTTAAAATATAATTTTTGGGAATATCTTAGGCCCTCAGAGAGGGCCCTGACGGCTCACCACTGGTTAGATGTCATCCTCTGAAGTGGTTTGATAGAAAGAACATTTATTTTTATTTCTGTGTGTGTCAGATTGAACTGAATGGCATCCACCGACAAACCCAGCAAAGCAATTAATTAAAGCAGTGAACCTCATTACCATGTAATTACAGTGCGAGCCTCAACACCCAGATGTCTCGTAGGTAACAAATAAACAAGCCTGACGTGGCACGGTCATCCAGAATCAGTGTTGAGGCCGTGAAAGTCCTAATCTTTCATTTAGATCTTGTTAATGTTTGTGTGTACGTTTTGTGTGTTATGGCTCTTGACACCGGCCACACTTGCCTGTACACAGCCTCGAATGCCCCCGGCAGTTCAGCGAGAGATTAGCTAGGTCGTGATGAATGACCCTCGCAACTCCAGCACAAGCCCCCGGGAGTCATGGCCATGAATTATTAAAGCACCATCATAAATAACTCACCGTAATGAGGGTGTGCTTACACGCTGCGGGCGGGGAGAGAGGCAGGAGAGGAAAAAGGGGATATGGAGTTGAAAAGGAATGGGTGATGGAGAGAGATAGTAGTTTGACCTTGGACTGGAAGCCTGGTTTGAAGCCTTAGGGGAATTCATCCACAAAAAACACACTGGACGCTGCACTAGGTCAGAAACCAGAGGAGACTGTGAAGTCCACCGTAGACGACCACTTTTGGACAAAATGCACTCTCCATTAAAGGCAGCTCATTGTGGAATAGCCTCCCAACTGAGATACGGGATTGTCCCACTCTCAATAGTTTTAAAGGTCAACTAAAAGAATGTTGAGAAACAAACAGATGTGCAATCACCGCTAAATGCACTTTAACACAGGGGTATCTCCTCTTGCACTTTATGTAGCTATTTTATCTTCTCTTGCACTTGTCGTTGCTGCTATATTGTACTGCCATGTGGTAAATACTTGTGTGTGCTGCTCTTGCTCTTTTGCACTTTTTGCATATCATGTATTTGTCTTTGCTATGTGTATAATTGTCATGTTCTTAAATGTTGTATGTGAGGGACTGCGGATGGAAATGAGCTCTAAGCTAAAATCCGGCATATTTACATTATTTGCATTTTCTTGTTTTAAGTGTTCATTAATTTGCATTGTCTCTGCTAAATAAACGATTAAATTAAATTAAATGGTTTGATGCTCGTCTGACTTGTAAAAACGACCATGTAGCAAATTTTGCACATCGTCAGCCCTTTTTATTCCTCTCGCTCTATTCCTCTAACGGTACGTCCACACAGCAGCTTTAAACAAATCTTCCAATGCTTCTCTGCCCATTGACTTTGAATGGGGATGACGTCACTTTGCCTCGCTTTCCGCCGAACTGCATTGTGGGGGAGCGAAGCGAAGATTTCCAGGATTTCCAGGATTTTCAGGATTCAAAAGTTGAGCAATGTTCAACTTTTGAAGCTGAGCTGGAAGCATCAGCCAATCAAATCCCGTTTATGCAAATCTGACAGTACAAGCGTCAGCCAATCAAACCGCGTGCAAGCAGGGAGAGCCAGACCGCAGTTCATTTCGTCATATTCCAAACGAGAAATTACGGTATTAAATCACCCGGTTCTTTACGACCAAACTATTTACCGGGATACAAACCGGAGGAACCAGGCATGGAGGGAGGTGGCAGAGACAGTGGGTGAAACTGGTAGGGTTTCGCCTGTTTGGGGAGTTTATATATTGCTCGCATAAAATCCCCGGGGTTTTTTGCTTTGTATGTCGGGGGCGGGAGATTCATGGGATTAGTTGTTGGTCGCGTTGCTCGCAAAAAATCCCCAAACTCAAGGACACGCCCAGCTCCAAGATTTTCAAGATTTTTTCAAAGCTGCTGTGTGGACGGGGAATAAGTCAGGGGTGCCCAACCAGTTGATCGATCGCGGGGAGATTCCCAGTCGATCGCGAGATGTGTCTAAAAATAGAACAACAATATTCTGTTTTATCGTTAATGTCCTATAACATAATCTTCCCGTGCCAGAATAATGCACTTGAACGCATCAAAGCTTTGTGATTGGCCGGCGTGACCCCATGTGTGGGGGCGTGGCTGGTGGGCAGTGGGCACTATTTCGCTGACGTTGTCCGTGGCAACAGGAGTGACAATCCGCACACACACACACACAAGACCGCAATTATGGCAGAAGCAAAAAAGCCCAAAATATATAATTTTCACTCCGAGTGGGAGGATGATTATTTTTGTATCTATTCCATTTCAAAGTCCATCTGTCTCATCTGCAATGCGAGCGTAGCTTTATCGAAGAAGGGTAATTTAGGAGCGGCATTTCAAAACAGTGCACAAACGCTACGAGACGGAATTCCCTCCTAATTCTGCCTACGCTCCCAAAAGGGGAGGGGCCTGAAAGGACAGCTAAATGCACAGCAGTCCATTTTCACCAGGCCCAACAACAAGAGCAAGGCTGCTACCATAGCATCGCGTCACGTTCTTACGAAACACATGAAGTCTTTCAAAGACGGCGAAGTTGTGTAAGAAGCATTCCTGGAGGCTGCCGACGCGCTTTTTGGGGACAGTAAAAATAACAGTAGCATTTCAACAGGTTTTTGATATAATAAAAACTCAAGTTAGATACCGTTATTAATCAGCTGTAAGTTTTTGTTTGTTTGAACTTATTCATTATAATTATTGTACACAATGGTATAAGAATGCAAACTTAAATTGATTATAGTCTATTATCAATTCAGGTTAAGAAACTAGTGTTGCTTGCATCCTATTTTAAAGGCATTTATTTTTATACTCTACTAAAATGCAACAAAAAAAGGGTTTGATTCTATTAATTTTGTCTTTTTATTGCACTTTGGCAGCAGATTCCTGTGTAGCTTCAGATCTGAGTTGTCTTATTAGTAAGCCTAATTTATACTTTTGTAGCAACACTATTTTTATATAATGGCAAAGAAAGGGTTCAGAGTATTTTCTTTTTTTCCTGTGTCATATGTGGCAGCACTGTTCAATGTTTCTTGAAAGCATTATCCACTGTAGTATGTGACGTGTGAATAAACTCCAACTCTGTATCAACAACACTGTTGTGTAACTTCAGTTAAATACTTGTATGTGTGTAGATTAGAAAGAGGTAAGATAAAGGATCTGCAGTATTTTATGAAGTATTCATCGTACCAAGGTCAGTTTTATACAAGTAGAAGTGTGTATATGCAGGAGCTCCAACAAGCCGTTTAGGACAGAGAGTGAATACACATACTATACAGAGATGCTGTATGAGAAACCAATTTGAGTTTCGAAAATTGCACAGTATAAATCTATTCTAGTAGACCTCAACAATGGAATTATGATCAGTAGAAATGGCCATGACATGGGATCTTTAAGTAACGGCGGATGTATCTGGGCCACGCAGAGATTGGCAGCAGTGCAGGTCTCTTCAGGTGTTGCGGAGTCATACTAGGGCATACTGAGTCTTGGACTGCGAGCCCTGGATCTTGAGTCGTGGCTGTGCCTGTTGCTGTGGTCCTGGATCATAAGTCCTGGATGGATATCCTCGTGGATTAATCTTCTTATTATAGACACATGCATTTCCAAACATTTGGACTACCTATGTTGTATATTAGGGATGTTCCGATCGCCAATTTCGGGGCCGATCGCCGGAATCAGTATCGGCCGATACCGATCGCCGATCCGATCGAGTGGGCGGGGCCTAAATGGAAGATTTAAACATCACTTTAAATCTTCCATTTAAAGTGATGTTTAAACTCAGTTAATGGGGCTCATTCACTGGAGCTTCCACAAACAACAATCAACTTAATTATTACATTCAAATGATGTACATTATTCAAGTTTACATTCACTTTGGATAATAACACGGGAGAAATGAGCGGAAGCGCTCTCTTTTCCTCTCTCCCCCCTCTCTCCCCCTCTCTCCCTCTCCTGACAGCCTGTCAGTATCTCATGCAGCTCACTGATCCAGTAATGAGTGACCCGACAGTGAAGAATACATATATTTATAATGACTAGGTTAGCTTGTTCCAGAGGTAGATAAAATAGCTAAGTGTGTTAGGTAGTGCTGGGGGGAAACGATTATTTTGAAAACGATTAATCGGGCGATTATTTGAACGATTAGTCGACTAATCTAACGATTATTTTTCTGTTGTTCAATTCATAAAAAACGTAATGTAAAAAAAACGTAATGTAAAATTTTTTTTTTTCACGATACTGTGTCTCAGGGGATCTTAATATTTAAGAACCTATTAATGTGTTATACCAGATTAACGGAAATAATCTCAGCTAATTGGCGATACAAACCATGTTTACCAAAACAAAACACAAGTCTCATAAGAAGCATCTAAATGACCCCTGAGCGAAAAATGCTAACGGACATTGGCACAGAACTCAAGATAAAAGTACCCTTATTACTTATCGTAGCTGCACATACAATATATCCGATTAAAGCTGAGACTCCACAGATTATGTAGGTATATAGTATCATCACTGAGTGATCCGGACTCGCGACAGGGGAAGCAAATACAGTCATCACAACACGTACCTTCACAGAGCTTCTAGGGAGATCGTCTCACCACCGTAGCTGTCAATCTGATCAAAAGACGTGTTCAATGGCATTACAATGAGAAAAAACGCGGCTGAATCGGTTAATCCATAGGTTTTTAACGTCTATGTATAAAAAAATGATTGAATTTATAATCCATAATTCCATTTTAATGAAAAATCGGAGAGCAAATGCTAGCTGCTAATGGTAGCCACCACAGCTAGCTGCTGCTTCTGCTAGGCTATGCAGCAGTCTCAGTGAGATATAAATATCTTTGCGTTTTGGACTAACTTTAAAATATTCCCATGCTTTTGAAGACCTAGGGCGAGATGTTTTCGTTTGGGGGCTTCGTGCGCAATCCTGTGAGGAGGAGGTGGTAGCCGTTTCAGTCTCCATTGTGTTTGAAGTGCGATTGCGAACTGCTTGTTGCTTTGGGTGACCCACGTGTGTGTAGCGACGCGTCGACGCGGAAATATGTCGTCGACGATATTTTGAAGCACTAGTGTTAGGTCTAACTCTTGTGTGTTTCGCTCCGCTTACCGGTCCGGCGGGCGGAGCTGCAGGATTTCTGCTTCACACACGTTGCATACCGCTATTTTACTGTCTTTTTCGGACACCTTAAAATAATGCCAGACCGGTGAAGCCATTTTGGCGAGCTTGTTTTGCCGCACACACAGAAAAGTGTCATGTATTTTACGTCATGCGATCGGCATGTTTAGAGAGCACCGATCGATCGGTAGAGAGTGAGTATCGGCCGATCTCGATCGGTGACCGATCGATCGGAGCATCCCTATTGTAAATGTATTATCTTTCCAATTTACACACGGCATCTATGGCACGTCTGTCCGTCCTGGGAGAGGGATCCCTCCTCTGTTGCTCTCCCTGAGGTTTCTCCCATTTTCCCTTTAAACTGTGGGTTTTCTCCGGAAGTTTTTCCTTGTACGATGTGAGGGTCTAAGGACAGAGGGTGTCGTATTGTCATACTGATATTCTGTACAAACTGTGAAGTCCACTGAGACAAATGTAACATTTGTGATATTGGGCTATATCAGTGTTTCTCAAACTTTTTCATACCAAGGACCACTTAACCAATAAAAAAACACTCGCGGACCACCTAACTCCAAAAATATCACAAATTGCCTAAAATGGTACAAACAAGTTCGCTCCATTGCGGAGATATTCCCACGAGAGTGCGGAAAACTTATTTATTTAAAATGTGAAATGTTACCAATATACTCAAGAGCTCACGGACCACCAGTGGTCCGTGGACCACACTTTGACAAGCACTTGGCTATATAAATAAGCATTGATTGATTGATTGATTGATGATTCCTCTCTGGATGTCCTTGAGTTTCACTCTGAACCTGCTCCCGCTGTGGGATTCATACTGCATCAGCTAGAATGAAAACCTAAAATAAAAAATGACCATGTCTTTTTTTCTTCTCTCCTGAACCCAGAGGTCTTTCAGATCGTTTGCTAACGACGACCGCCATGTCATGGCCAAGCACTCCAGCATATACCCGGTACCAGAGGAGCTGGAGGCCGTCCAGACGCTGGTGTCCACTGTGGAGGGAGCACTAAAGAAAGTATCTGATTGGATGGATGGACTAAATAAATCCTCAGGGAAGACCTCCAGCAATAATGAGGCTGGGGACATTCAAGTGGAGGCAGATGCTGCTGAGACAAAGTATGTCCTGCTGAATGTGCTGTTATTTTAGGGTTGTTTTAATGTTCATACTGTGATGATTTAAAGCTGACAGTTTATACCGTTCTGTCCAGAGAACATCTCTTCTTTGATTATAGTAAGATGGTCCTGCTCAGTGGGAAAGTTAGCTGAAATGTCTAGTCTTTCAGGTTTCATTATTATATTATCTGCCTCTACTCCTGTGACATGATTTAATGTTCAAAAAGGTCTTTATTTTTATCATACTGCCTGCCTCTTTTATCCATTTCCTCAATACAGTGCTACATCCTTTCCCTCATAAAAATGTGTTCTGCTGTAAATTATCATCAGGAGGGAACATGTGATGATTGGTTGATGAAACAAGCCCAACAAGAAATCATAAATCCTCAACATTTGGCACGTTACCTGAAAATACACACAGAGGTTCTGCACTCAGAAATCATCTCAGACAGGATACAGAGAGGAAGATGATTTATAGAAATAAAACACAACCAGGACAGACATAAATAAATATATTGTATTGTTGCTATATACTGTAGGAGGATGTCTAGTCAGCAATGTTTTTGCAAAGAGAATTACCAGAATGTCTCCAAGAAGAATCATTTAAAAAACCCTAAGCAATAAGTGTCAGTTCACCCAGAATACCAAAACATATATTTTTTCTTAAAGGGGCCCTATTATGCTCATTTTACAGGTCTCCACGCTTTAATGTTCAAAAAGCTCTTATTATTATCATACTGCCTGTGCTGCAGCACCTCTTTTCACCCTCTGTCTGAAACCTGAGTCAAATCTGCTCTGATTGGTTAGCTGGCTGGCTCTGTTGTGATTGGTCCACTAAACTAAACTAAGATTAGCATTAGCATGTGTATATAACAACCTATATGTTTTCTAAATGCAGTGGTTTATGGTAGCATTAAACGAAGTGAGCATAGCAAGGGCTCCTTCAACTAAAAGCAATAGGATTTTTGAAATGGATGTCAGAATATTGCAGAACATACGTTTCTGTTTAGATTAGATTCAACTTTATTGCAAAATGCAGTTTGCATCAAACCAGAAAGTGCAAAGAGAAGGTAAAGTGTTAAATGTTCCAGTATCTGTGGCAAACACACGTTTATAATATATTTTGTTCAGCAGGATAACCTTCACATATTTTCTAAATCAGCATCAGTAAGCTAAAGTCTGCCTTTGTTTGGTGTTATGATACACGGTTTGCTCACTTGTCACTTGTTAGCAACCGATACATAGAAGCTTCGGACATTTATGAGAGGGGTATTTATTGACACGTTTTATGTCGTAGAACAAAACGTGAAAATCTCGTAGGCTTGTGTTAACCACAGTTGAACCAGTGTTGACCTTATTTCTGTCAAAAAAGCCTTGAGGCGAGGTAACTCAGAGGAGCTTAAACGGTAACTTCCAGATGTAGGACTCATTACTGCACCACTTTATATACTACCATCCTATATGATCTTATTTTAGCCTCCTGACCAAACAACTGTTAATTAAATACAATAAAACTTTGACTTGATTTCCGGAGTTTAGGACTGATTACTGCACCACCCCATAGTTTCAATAGTTCTCAACATGTATTTGTGTCAGCTTTTCTATGTGAACAGAATAATCTGATGCTGGCTGTCCTCCATCTTCCCTCAGGCCCGACCACACGCCAGCGCTTTGCGGGGTGACGCGTGTCGGTCTGGTGGCCAAAGGCCTGCTGATCAAAGGGGACATGGACCTGGAACTGGTGCTGATGTGCAGGGAGAAACCCACCAAAGTGCTGCTATACACCATCAGCGCCAACCTCCCCCTGCAGATCCAGGTACCCGCAGCCCACCTGCAGCACTGCAGTGTTCAGCACTGTGCATCCAGAATGAGCCATCAAAGTGCCACAGAGGAAGCAACCTTGGCGCTCTTTAAAAGGCTTCTTTGTGATACTAGCTTCAGTGGAAATACTTGTCCACAGAGAACAACCAGAAAGCCATTTTTGTGTGACAAAAGAACTCTGTCGGGTGAAATAAAAAAAAGACATACCTGAAGATCAGAATAATAATACTAATGGCACATTTAGTGGACTTATACATTCTAAATGTAGCTTCATTTGCATTGTGCGACACTATAGACATAATGTACGGTAATAAGAAGGTTTAAAAAAGAAAAACACTAACTTTCTTATGGTTGTGTGGAATTTCAGCAGTGATGCACAAATTGTCACTATGTTTACACATTTAAGTGATACATGTCCCTGTCCTTAAGCCTAATTTAATGTAAGTAAAAGTAGATGAAAATTAAAAAAATATTATAGAAGGGAATTACGATGTATTAACTTCGTAATCGTAGCTTTAGGCATATTATAATACATTATTCATGCCAATAACATTTTAATAACACTACCATCATATATTTCCTTATCTTTTAAATTGTTATAGTCTTGCCATAAACAAACAATTACTATAAAAAAGGGCGTAATTTACGTGGCAATTGATAATTAATCAATAATTGAATTTTATTGATAAAATGTTATCAATTATCATCCCTAGTCTAAAGGGATGGTCTACACAGCCAAACAAATACAACATAGATCAGAAGAATATTTAATTTTCCAATAAAGTAAAAGTTCACCAATTGTGGGAGAAATGTTCCCTCTCCATTCATTTAACTGAGCCCCATATCGAGAGATCTGAGGCTCAACAAAAACTCAAGTGTTCATGCTCTATGGACCCAGATATGGGTACTTTTTCGATCTACTGTATAGTCACTCCATTTTGGGCTTCATGTGTCACTGAGCAACTTTCATAGACATGAACGACGGCCCGCCTCCGACGCTGTATGCAGTTTTCTTCATACATCCTTAGTTCTCGATGGCAGCTTCTATTACTTCTGAACAGCAGCATTTAAAGAGTAAAGATAGAATTCTTGATAATCGGCATTATTAGCATTAGATTAGAAAACATTTTTAGTTATTAAGTGAAAACCATCTCAAAAATACCTGTGATGTGCACTATTGTGTTGTTTTTATTTCAACCCATCTTTTATTGAAATCAAATGCTGCTTAAAACATTTGTATGACTGCAGAACAAGTTGAATTCATTAGCAACACAAACCAGTTCAAGAGTTCAAGCCTGAGTAAAACAGAATAATGATGAATCATTTTCATGGGCGAAATAAATAATTTCTCAGTAAGGAAAAACTGATTTGTATTCTTTAACCAGATCAAAGGATGCTTTTTGGTTAGTAGAAGAAGACTCAATGATAGGAGATGGTTTGAAGTGGATATGATATGAAACAGGAAGTGGCACTGAGTTTTATGTCTGTCTCCCTGACGTGTGTAAAGCCCAATCTTCAGAGCATGTGGACCCTCTCTTTACAGAACTAACTGTTATTTGTGATTTCTCCCTGCAACACTATGAGCCTTGTGGGTTATCATAAGATCTCTACCCTTCAGATGAGTTTCAACAGAGCCCCACCCCCCTCTTTAAGCATCTGCTAGCTAACATTGTCGACGTGCACAGTGCTTCCTGTGCCCCCCCTCTCAGTTAATTACCTGCCATATCTGCAGTGCCGGCTTCATCATAAACGGAGGAAACCGTTTGAAGCTCTCATTTCCTGGGCCAAGCTGTGAGAGATTGACAGGGAGAGGGGTGATGGATGTGGGTCATTCCTCGCAGGGAGAGATAGAGCACTTGGCAGCGGAAAAAACGGGAATCGGAAAAGCAAGATAGTTTGGCGTGCTGGCAATAACAGCCGGGGTTCAAGCTGTAAATGAAATTTGGTGGTAAACACAACAGTTTGTGTGCCTTTTGCTGCTTCCTTTGGCCCTTATCATACCAAAGCATAGGAAATCAGGGTTTATACTCTTTGGGATTCTTACCGTTGCTTGTTGATGGGATCATTAGCTGGCAGCTAGCAGTACCCATGTTGCTAATCTGAAGAAATATTTGTGTTCGTATGATGGACTGAAAGTGTGTTGACATCTGAGTAACGCCCTTTTACAAACAAATGTAAAAGTCTGTTTCTGAACTGCACTGGAGGTTTCATTGGGGTTTAATATTGTTGAGTTGTTACAATTAAATGCCTGTTGTCAAGGCAAATAAAGTACATTTCTGTAAATACAAGTCTTTTATGTGTAGGCCACTGACCTTGTTCTAACAGCTTGTCCCAAACAGAGTAGAACAGCAGCGCCTCGTTCTCCACAAACAGCAGCAGTCAATGTTTCCACTGTTAATTAATGGTGCAGCCCTGCCTTGCAGACAATGACGGAGGACACATTTGAGGTGCAGTCGTGCGTCCCCGAAGCAGCCATCCGGGTCCGCAACACCAAAGACCCTCGACTCACGCTGAAGATCACCCTCTCCTCCTTAACCATGAGGGAGGAACACAGCCCCACAGAAGAAGGTATTGACCCCTCATCCCCTCTGCCCCCCATGCCTTACCCCCTTTTACGCTTCCTGTTTGAGAAGATGCTTGCTCTGTTTTTATTTGAACCGTTTCCTGCCAACAGAGGGCTGAGAGGAAGGATTATATAGAGGGAATGTGAAGGTATACAAGTGCTATGAAACCTGAGCTTTATGTGGGAGACAGCCTGGAGAACATTGGGAAGGATGATACATTGAGAGAGCTGAGAGGCCAACAGGGGAAAGGAGAAGGGACAATATGGATCTGGGTCAAGTGTAGGGGAAATAGCAGATGGCCGATGAAGGATGATTCCACAGGGGTTGTTCTAGATTGGGATTGGGGGGAAAAGGACACGTCTGTCCCAGGTGTCCTCTTCCATATCATCCTGCATCTGAGAAAGACGATTCAGCTATCCAATAATCAGAGTATAGTACAGGAATTTAAAGAATTCATCTTTAAAGAAAAGGAGCTGGGTGTTAGGCAAAGTTGTTCAGTGTGTTGCCGGGAGCATATAAGGATTTATCCACGATGTTGAACATTGAAAAAAAATAATAATAATATATTTTTATAACATAAAGATAAAAAGGTTTTAAAAAGTTGTTGTTTAATGTTTTAAGGAGGTGACGCTACTCAGCCAATCAAATCGGTGCAGTCAGTGAGTCAGCACGATAGATTCAAACACACACAGAGACGAGACAAGAAGAGAGAAACAGTCGGAGTCATTTCAAATGGCGTGCTCAAAAAAGAGAAAGTTAGACAGCGAAAACAGAGCATTTAATGACATGTTCTCTTAGTAATAGAAATAGTAAAATACTAAATCATCTGGGTTTTAGGACTAATTCCTGCACCACTCTATTGGGCAGCGTTAATATAGGCAGAGATTGTTTTTCTTGTTAACAGATCAGCTGATGCCATGAAAGAGATTAAAATCTCCCAGTTAATTGTATCCATTTTTGGAAAGTTCTTGCACACCAGGAACAGTTATTGACGGGTGTGCTGGATCAAAAGAACTCCCACTTTTGCTGTATTTTTGTGAAGTGGTGAGTAACAGTCTAACTGATGCCCTCTGGCTCTGAATTGATCCCTGGTGTGAAGCTAGCCTCTGCTCACTGACTGTTGGTTTTGTTGCCGTAGTTCCGCAGGTCAGCGCTGTGTGGATTGACACTTCTCTGCGGCCCCGTTGCTGACGAGGCGCCCCCCCCCCACAACCCGGCTACAGGAAACCCCGGGTACAAGGGGCTTCCCCAACAACTAAATCAAACCAACCCTCTCACTCTCTGCCTCAGACATGCTCCTCTTACCCCCCCTCCACCCTCTCCTCTTTTGACTGGACTTCTCTCTGGGTCACCATGAAATTCTGGTCCATGTCTACTACCGAGCACTTAGACTAAAAATGACTCCGGCTTCTCTGCTTTAATTACAGGGGATGACCCCTCTCTGGTGTTCAATTTGCATTGGCTCAAAATGACATCCCATAATTTCATGTTGTAGAAAAACGGTGTTAATTAAGTTAATGTGATGTCCTCGTCACTAATCAAAATTCACCTAAGCTGATTATGTCAGGGAGAATTTAGTAGGGGTTGTCCTTATCTGTCTGTGGTGTTGACCTGTGACTGATGGTTCCTTTATGGCGTGCCTCTGGGAAACAGCTTCTGAAAAGCATCAATCATGCCACATAAATGAATGCATACATACTTGAACAATTCTCCATCTTTCACAAAAGAGCTGGAATAATCTTGTTTTTTTAATTACCATATTCAGGTTATTTCTTAGTATCTTATTTTATGGAGTCTTGGGTGTGCTACCTACATCATTTAGTGTTTGCTGACTTTGAATTAGATCTAATTTAATTTGTAGGTAGCCCTCTGCCTACACGTTTAACATTTAAAAATAATTATATTTCAATTAAAGCTGATCGAAAAAAGAGACTAACTGTGAATGCAGGAGATGGATTAATTTGTGAGATGAAACGTGATTGGACAGACAATGTAAGTAGGTAAGCAAATAAGGGCTGTGACATTAAAAACATTTCAATTGACATGTATACATTTCATATGAACAATTATATGAAAGTCCCATTATTATTGACATTAAACATACTGTTGGACTTTAACCTTGACCCGACCTTTAAGCTGCCTTAAAAAGCAAGTGTGCTGCTTAACCATCTCTGCTGAAGCAACACATTATTCTATATATATATATATATATATATATATATATACATATAGAACTAATAATGATAAATAAAATGTTATTAATATTTAAAACTGAGATGCTCTATAGTTATTCCCATGGCACTCTCGCGAGTCCTTAGGTTGTAGTTATAAAAAGGTATGATGAAATCCCTGACAGTTTTAATGTTTATCTTTTTAAGTATTAACTTGGGTCCAAAACTTAGGGAATTACTGCACAAGACAAAAGCTTCACCCTCAAAACTTTATAAACTTACAAGAATAAAATTCAACAAAGTATTTTTTCGGAAATAAATCGTAATTTAACGTCTTTTTTTGTGATTTCCCTTCAATTCTCAATTACATTTGTTTCGGAGTCTCCATGTGCACAAAGGTAAACTCAGATTGTACCTGAAAGTGCCGAATTAGAGAAGTTTACTCTTCCAATGCCACTAATAGTGGTAGATATTTTACCCAGAATTCCCAGGGGCGGAACATAAAGGATCCTAAATCTTAGGTCTTAGAGGAGGAGTGACACTGGACGAACCCCGTGTCTCATCAGCTCCTTCTTTGTCTTCCACCTCTTCCATCCTCTTCAGCTTCTCACACGGTCTCTTCAGCAACAGACTGCCAAACCACATGCCGCTCACATTGCTACTGATGAATCACACACACACACACGCGCACACACACACACACACACACACACACACACACACACACACACACACACACACACACACACACACACACACACACACACATTGGAATTGTAATACTGTGTGTATCTGGAATTAGAGACTTGACTGTAACGTCCTCTCTAGGAGCCGGAGCTTATTTGAATGCTCTGTGTCAGCATTACTGTCAGCCTGGTAAAAAATAGCCATGATTTAATCTTGGCTGGCTGCTGCTCTTTAGAGAAGAGTTTGTTGAACCATAATGCCACTGATTCCACACTGATGAGACATTTATCATCATCTAATATTTGCGACTTGGCAGGCTGAAGATAATGTTTCAATTCGCTATCGCAGATTCCCTCCTGATGATTCACTGATAGCCTGTGAGCCGTCACCACTGAGCTCCGCAGTGTGGTTTGCAGTCTGTTCCTCCCACCCTTATTTGTTCGTCTGCTTGACTGTCCCACAGCGGGCACCCCTCAGCCGCTCCCGAGAACAAACGGCCTTCACTTTCTTTCCAGGGTGGCGTTCTCACTCAGATGTTTATGTTGTCCTTGTCATCTGCTGTCACTCTTTATTCTGCTGTCGTTCTCCCATGGCTCGCCTCCAGTCTTGGCAGGAGCGCTCCCCCACAGGAACCCGTGTGGAGAGACTGTCAGTCAAACATAAACATCTGACCGGCCCCGCAAGACTGAAAATACTAGCATGGCGCCGCAGAAAACTGCAGCATTTTTTTTATTTAAGCGGGATGACTTCCCCTCTCAAGTAGAATTGCTAAAAAAGCAAACGAAAAAAAGTGAAACCAAGAGAAAAAAAAAATCGTGAATTTGTTATCTTGATGAGCCAGAATTTCCATTTGCATCAAACGGGCCCCTGTTCCAAAGTGTTATTATAATCTTTCATTTGGCTTTTGGCCCCCTGTTTTCGCCATGCTTTCATTTTCGTCCTGCGCTGTAATTGATAACACACTAATCCGGCGTGCTCCATCGCCTCCAGCCACTGATCTGCATCTAGAGTGAGACTCCGGCCGGGCGGCATGTGCTCACGTCTACTCCGGTTCCTCCTGTCGATGTCATGAAAGATCCTGCCTTGTGCATGAGAAACCCACCCCCCCTCTCCCAAAAAAGACAAAACAAATGTACAGAACCTCTCAAATTTCCCCTTCGCTCATTCGGTCAGATCAGTGGGTTTGACTAATAATTAGCAACCCTGCTGCTTGTGTGTCTGTTTCTGAGTGTGGGAGGTCACGCTCAGTCTGTCCCGTCTCACCCTGTCCGTCTCTCCAGAGAAAGGCCATCAGGACGACAGGGAGCAGGAGGACAAGAAACAGAAGGAGGATGAGGAAGAGGAGGAAGAGATCCTGGACAGGCAGAAGTGCCGGGCTGCGCTGGCTTCACTCCGACACACCAAGTGGTTCCAGGTGAGAACATCTGGACCAATGACACAATCACTCTCTGAGTCCGACCCTGAACATGCAGTGAATGTCACATTTGATTACAATGAAGCACAATCACATAATAAAGACAGACTTTTTAAAAGCTTCAGATGTACTCATTTGTAGGCAGCAGCTGTTTCATACACAGGCTGATGACTTCAAAATATATATATATATATATATATACTTCATTATTTTTTACGTCTTAGGTTTACCAGAATAAGCGCAAGGGTTAAAGCATTAACTACATAATTACAGGTTTTAAATGAAGCGGAGACATTTTAATCTGCTTTTATATACTAATGTGTGGCTGCAGCTGTTTTAAACATGTGTTACAATGATTTGCTAGTTAAAGGGGTTTTATTATGCTTTTTGAGGTTGCTTCCTCTCCTGTGTGTTATATAGGTTTGTGTGCATGTGAATGGTCTGCAAACCCTCAGCTGTCACTGTCGGCAGAAAATGCCTGTTTTATAATTGTATGAAGTTTGTAAGTATGTAATGTTGCATGCTTTCTAAATGGGCCCATGTGTTGTCCAGTTGGTGAAGATGTTACCTCATTTCCATGTGTTTTGGCACATCTTTTATTTATTTATTTTTTTCATAGTTTTTAAAAGTGCAGCAAGTTTCTTCTAACGTAGGTGTTTGAGCACATCTGCCCCACTCTGCCACTGTACTAATCTAATGGCATTATTTGAATGCAATGAACTCCTAATGTTGATGATGACAGAAGTGGATAGAAACATGCATTTGCATTTTCTTTTGCTGATTATTTTTTAATTTAATTTAAATTCACATTACCTATCATAAATAGTGGTAGTAAAGTAATGTGTGCGCATTACAAATATCCAGCAACTGAAATCATTAAAAGCACATTAACTGGCAGGTAAGAGAAGAGAATAGACAGCAGGGACATGTTTCTGTTCTGTCGAAATGTTGGAGGAAGAACTTGGCAGAGTGCGATGTAACTGAAGGTCATGAAGAGATTCTTAACCAAATCAGGTTTCAGATGAGCTGAGAGTTATCCAGCGCTGGAGAGACAGAGGAGAGTCAAGGGCAGGTGAGCAGCTTCCCTGAGGGAAGGAGAACCAGATGCAGAGTAATACCACAGTGAAGGCTGCTCTAAAGGTGAAGCAGAGCAAGGCCGGTTCTCTTTCATCATATTCACGCGGGTGTACTATGAGCCGAGGACCTCCACCCCTGTAATCACTGCAGATGCCCTTAGTGGCAATCCTCTCATCCAATCCGCTGTAAATGAAAGCACCCGAGTTAAATCACCAGCTGTATTTGAAGGAATATTCATTTGGTGCAAATTAGAAGTCTCCATTGTCTCTAGTTTGATTAGTTGTTTATGTTAATGTCATCATCTTTAAGATGTAGTCTTCAATTTCCATCAGATTAGATCAGAATAGATTATATAAAATGAGGATGGATTCATTGCACTTGAGGTAAAAATGAACATAAACTGTTAATGTTATAATCTTTAAAATGACATTAGATGATATTAGATTAGATTCAATCAAATCAGATACAATTAGATTAGACAAAATTAATCAATTGATTTTAAATAGGAATTTATTCGATAAAAACTGATCAGATTTACATCAAATTAGATCAGATTTAATTGGATAAGATTTATTTAGATTAGATTGAATTATATTAAATTTAACTTCATTTAATTAAATTAGAATAGATCAAATTGAATTATACACATTTAAATCAAATACACTTTGATAAGATTAAACTTGATTAGATACAATTAAATAAGATCAAATTAAATACAATTAGATTATGATAGATCAGATAAGATTTGTTTTATTTATTATTTTAATTATGGCTATAGCAGCAGGTTAACAAGGCATTTGACATACATTCACAAAGAAATTACAAATATCAATAATAAATCAATACATATCTAATAGACAAACCTATATTTATAAAGCATCTCTATCAAATACAAAATGAGTTAGTAAACACTATGATTGACCAACAAAATATAAATACTTTATACAGTATATTATATGAGTTAGGAGTAGTTGCAATCTTTAAAATAAAATGTAGAATTTAAATGCAATTGTTCACACTTCCATCCTTTTAATTTGTTTAGCAACATGAGACCAGGGGTTGTAATTATATTTTCTCTGGATAAGCACTGGATTTCATGTGGGTCAACTTGGGGATTTCCATTGGTTTTATTAGTTCATGTATATTCATGTCACTAAGTGCAGAGATGTCCAGTGAAACTTATGGTCAACCATATAATACTCCTGCCACGGCTTACAAATGACTACAGTAGTTTCCCTATGAAGAGGCAAGGGGGGGGGGGGGGATAATATAACTACAATATATGACCAGGATGCCTGACACAGAAATCTACTTAAAAGCATTTCACAGTTGAGTGCAGGGGGGAGAGGACTCAGCATTGAGTGCTTACATATATGCTTTTTATCGAGTACTGCACATCAGTATTGGAACAAACATTACATTTCTTAAAAATACTACTTGATTAATTTTAAAGAGGCCCCATTTGACACCTATGTCGTGTATTCTTGGGTTACATTCTCACAATAACTGCTCGATGTTCTTTGATTCCAAATGAGAGGACTCTTATGCTGCGTTCACACCGGACGCGATGCGATGTTTGGGGGCGGCGCGATTACATGTAAAGTCAATGCAGAGACACGGACAGACACGAATTCGCTCCGACGGCGAGCATGAAGCGGTGGACGCGAATGTCGCGGCGCGATTGAGGCAATTGGAGGGGGCCGCGTTAAACGCTCGAGTTCAATTTGTTCAACTCGAGCGTCAAATTCCCGTGACGCGGTCTCGCGGTAGCCAATCGGCGGTGAGGATCTCAGCCTGCCTAAATAGTTCTGGTCGGAAAGAACCGGGTGATTTGCTACCGTAATTTCTCGTTTGGAATATGAGGAAATGAACTGCGGTCTGGCTCTCCCAGCTTGCACGCGGTTTGATTGGCTAGCGCTTGTACTGGCGGGAATTGCAAAAACGGGATTTGATTGGCTGACGCCAGCTTCGAGCAAGCATCGAGCCTCAAAAGTTGACGCCGATAGACGCTCGCGATGCTTGCAACGCCTTGCCATGCTACCCACAATGCAGTTCGGCGAAGTTTGAAAATATCCTACGTCACCCCATTCAAATGAATGGGCGAAGCGTTGAAAGCATTTTTTGACGCCTGTAGTGTAGACGGGCCGTTAGCCTGGTCGATCCGATCTTCATTCAGAAAACACGCATTTTAAAAGGGTTTTTCGCTGCCGTCTGTCTGCAGACTTGTCAAAGCATTAATTCATGGTTTTTACTAACCGGTATCAGTATGTTGTTACTTCGGCATCATTTTGAAACGTGTATTACAATTTAATCACAGTAAAATATGTTCATTTTGTTGTAGTTATAGCCCCGAGTCAGCGCGTCTTGTTTGAATGATGCGAGTAAACACAGCTGGTAGCCGCGGTGAAACTCGAGCGTTTATAGCGATGCGATAAGAGCGATTAGAGCGAAGCGAATATTCGCATCACGTCCGGTGTGAATGCAGCATTAGATTTATCAGCATTTTAAGCATTATTTCTCTACTTTTATATTCTTAATGTTTTGTTTATTTATGCTACATTTAGCATAAATATATTTTATGAAATGTTTATTACTTTTTTAAATGTGTTATGGGGGTTCTTGTTTTGGTTATTCTGGTTTGGTTTTATTTTTGTTCATTTATAACTATGTTTTTAACTTTTCAACTTAATTTTTAAGAATGTATTTTTCGATACAATGTTTATCACTAAACATTGTAGTCCACTGAGACAAATGTAACATTTGTGATATTGGGCTATATATAAACATTGATTGATTGATTGATTGATCACTATATATTTTCATTTATTGCGAAGGTTATTGTGTTGGTTGTTGTTGTTTAGGATGAGTTTTGTTAATTTACAATTATATTACAAATAGATTTTTGAGATTATTGAACACACTGTTTCTCATTTTCTTCCATTTATTTATATTAATTAAGGTCTTTTTTATTTATTGTAGATGTTCGTGTTTTTGGTTGTTACTGTTTGGGTTAAGTTTTGTTAATATCTAACTATGCTCGAAATTTTTAAAAAGTGTTTATAAAAATGTTTTCTATATTTTTTTTATGTATATATATTTTTTTGTTTTGGTAGGGGAGTTCTTGTTTTGGTTCTCTTGATTGGGGTGTGTTTATAGTTATTTTTAAATACATTTTTCATATTTTCTTTCAATTGATTTATTTAGTTGTTTCTTGTTTGGGTCGTTCCTTGCATGTTTTGTTGTATAACTTGTCTTCCTCCAAGCAAATAAAGGTACTTAAAAAAGATAATTGAACATTATCAAATTAGATATCAAATGCAGTCTCTCACAACAGTATTTGTAGCAAAATGACATTTTAGTGGTCTTGAAAAATGCTTCTTTAGGCGCTGCAGTTCTACTATCTCTGAGCTTGAATACATATCCTATTTCTGATGTGTGCTGCTCTGCTGTGTTGCTCCTTGTGCTGACACTCAGTTCTGTTTGTCTCTGTCTGTCTGTCCCCTCAGGCCAGAGTCACAGATCTCAAGTCTGGCGTCATCGTCTTGAGGATTTTCAGAGACATGAGCAACAGACTGGCTGGGTGGCAGCCTCTCAAAGGATGGGTAGGTGGCTCCACAGAATCTGAATGAAGCATCAAGGTGTCACATTCAGTAGAAGTCGTACAAACTGTAAACTACACAAGTGTCGTAAGCTCTGTGTCCCAGGACCAGAAGCGTGCCTGGATTTGCTTTAGTTTGTTGAGTGTCCTCTCTATGTCCGCAGCCTCTGGAGCTGATCTGTGAAAAGGCCATGGCAACGTGTAACCGGCCCCTGGGTCCAGGGGAAGGCCTGCGCCGCGTCATGGAGTGCATCGCCTCAGGGATCCTTCTTCCAGGTCAGGGATCAGTCCTTTACTGCAACCTCCAGGCCCCCTCTGTGGTCTGCATTTACACTATGCACACGATCACATTAGTTTAACAGCGTTTGTGAAACCCAGGATGAACTGTAGGTGTCTCACCATTTGCTTGGTGTGTATGGTGCCCACATAGAGAGAAATACAATTGTACGAAAATTGACCAGAACTATTACAATTTATTTTTTAAACCATATACAGGGATGCAAACTTGTCACTTTTCGGCGAAATTCGCCGTTTTGAATCCAAAATAGGTCGTTTGTGTGATTCATGTAGATCTGCAATACAAATATTTTTGGGGTATGGGGGGGTCTGGGACCCGGAGTAATCTGCGGCCGCGAGCTGTTATGTGCCATCATGACACGCATGGTGTTCTTTTTTTATATATGATAATGAATCGCGAGCGGTGTGCTCGAGTCTTCCTGCCTGTCGGCTCTGCTGCTCCGCGAAGATGGTCTAGCTTCAGCAGCTACATTACCTACGGGTGCGTTCGTTAATATTAACTGTGTGGTCCGGAGTGACTGTGGCACAGACTGGACCGCTGGTGAACAGCTGTTATAACGGGGCGTTCTGGTGTTCAGAGCAGAGCTCCCTGTCGGAGCGGCAGAGTGTGATGTGAACTGAAAAATGTTTCTGTCGCAATGTTATTTAAGGAATCGTTGAGCTAGCTAACTAGCATACATTGTCACTATCTGCTAACGTTAGCTTTAGCCTTCGTTTTCTAATAGTTTTTTTTTGTTTTTTTCATAGGCTATAAACGGAGGTGGTATAAGTATAGATATTGTACTTGAGTAAAAGTAGAAGCACCCAGATCTTGTACTAGAGTAAAAGTAGAAGTACCAGAGTGTAGGAATACTATGTTACAGTAAAAGTACTGCATTCAAAATGTTACTCAAGTAAAAGTATAAAAGTATACCATTTCAGAATAATATATGATATGTTTTATAATGATTGATCATGAAAGTGTTCTCAAAGCTGGTGAAGGTGCAGCTAGTTTTAATGACTTTGTATACTGCAGGGTAGCTTGTGGATTTACTCCAGGTGGAACTAAAGTCTGATTTAACACTTGATTATATTTCACATCATTCATCCAGATCTGTAAAGTAACTAAAGGTATTAAATACATGTAGTGGAGTAGAAGTACACCATGTACCTCTGAACTGTAGTGGGGTAGAAGTACACCATTTACCTCTGAATTGTAGTGGAGTAGAAGAACAAAGTAGCAAAACATTTAAATACTTAAATAAAGTACAAGTATCTCAAAATTGTACCCAAGTATAGTACTTGTTGAGTTTATGAACGTATAGTTACTTTACACCAGTGGCTATACAAATAGAAATACTAAGCCTTGCACAGAGGCATGAAAATACATTTTCAAAATGCTCAACAGTGCTGCCAGAATTATAAACTGACTGCTACACAATTAAAATAAATGCTTTTATATATTTCTATTAGATGTGACTCTTTAGCGTTTCTATTATTATTACCTGCTGCTTTAGTTGTTCTGACTGCTAAAATCCTCTGTTATTCCTCATGTTAAAGCCGATATTCCGTGGGGTCGGGGGGCTCGGATCCTTGTCACCTTTTTCATACCTGATGAGTTTGCATCCCTGCATATAAAACATAGGGAAATATTTACACAAAATATAAATTTAAAAAAAACCTAGTACAGTAACATTATGATACAATACCCGGGTAAAATAAAACATGTGCAGTATTGGAATTTAAAGTGGAAAGCTTTGCAGATTTAAGAAGGGGTAGTGTTTAACAGAAATGTGCAAAGGATGTTGGCAATATTAAAATGAACCATATTCATTCACATGATGTGAATACACTTAAACCATAGTGTTTACAGAGGGGTTAAGAGTAGTTAGGGTCCCAGACCTTGTTGATGACCAGGCCTCGTATAGAAAGATATAAACACAGAGGTGAACAGAAATCTCCATATCTTTATTTATTTTTCTATTTGCAAATGTGTCTCTGCAAATGTAGGTGTCATTAAAGAGTGTATTTAAGAGGCCCTGTTATGCTTGTTGGGATTTTCCCTTTCCTGTAGTGTGTTGTATACATTTTGTGTGCATGTTAATGGTCTGCAAATGCTAAAATTCTAAAGTTCCCTCCAGAGGGAGTTTCTCTCCCACACACTCCCCCCTGCCTGAAACTTATTGTATGTTGCTTTTATACTAATTTGTAGTCAGCAGCTGTTTAAAACCTGTGTTACAATGATTTGCTCATTAAAGAGGCCTTATTATTCTTTTTCGGGGTTTCCCCTTGTGCATGTAAATTGCCTGCAAACCAGCCTGAAACACCTGTTTTACACTTCTTTGTATACCTTCCGAACAGTGACATCCCTATGTAACACTCACGCTTCTATTGGCTAACACTTTGTACATGATAAGGTAAGGGACAGGACAACTATAAGCGCTTGACCAATCACAACAGAGCTGGCCAGCTGACCAATCAGAGCAGACTGGGCTCTGGTTTCAGACAGAGGGTGAAAAGAGGTGCTGAAAAGAAGAGCTTTTTGAACATTAAAGCATGGAGACATGTCACAGTAGAGGCACTACATACAAATAAGAACCAGACAATGAGCAAAATATGTTGTTGCGTTTTGGATTTGAAAAAATAATCCAAGCAGTCAGATTTGTGCAAATGTTATATTCAACCTCAAGTAGATTGAACTGGAAACTAGAAAATGCATTTCCTGCTGAAAATGCGTGTGAATGCCGTAAACTGTGAACATTTGTTGCTGAATTTAGCTGAAAATTCAGAAAAAGCTGAATACGTTAATAGTTGAATGGTCTCTGTAGCTGCTTTTAGCTACAAAAACCAAGTAAGTGTGTTGCTGAACTTAGCGGAGAAATGCAGAAAAGTGAAATGATTTTAATCAAATTGTTACAGTTCAAATGCATTGCAATGACTTTGTTGAACACTGGAAATGTTAAACTGGAAGAGTAGAAAAAATAGTGAAGAAGCTTAATATTTAAAATAAATGGTTTAAAAAAAGGTATAAACAACCTCAATGTCCTGAAATAGCTGAATAATTTAGCCATCATGTGATGTTTGGTGGCGTTCTGAGCATGTCAGTTGGAGTTATGACATCATCACACTGGTGTTTGAGCTAACGACCTTATGAAACACCTGTGCTTGAGCCCAGAGATCAAAGGTTTCCATGGTGATGTGCAGTAATCAGTGAGAGGAGAGCCTTTCCATTGTTCTGAATGAGAGATAAACCTCTTACATGTGGACGTTTTGTTGAAGAACCGTAGCAGATATCGGTAAAATGTCAACGCGTGAAGCGTCTCAGGACCCTGACGAGCGTCTGAGTCTGCTTTTGATGTGCTTTCGGTTCAATAATGTGGCCTTTTTGGCAGATTAACTAAAGGTGTGCGGCTGCTGCTGTGAGGAAAGATCAGGCTGAATTTACAATGGGCCTTAATGGAGACATGTTGAACGTTTTTGTCACTTCACACCCTCAAGAGGCATTTTGTTTAATTTTTTGCTGAATCTTTTTTGTTGTTTTCCAACCTAGGAGAGGTTTTTCTACGTTTTTCATGAAAAATTATGTCTCAGGAGTGTAGGGTTTGCGAATTATGGCAAGTTTTAAAAAAAAATATGAAAGTGAATTTCAAGCTGTCCCCCACTCTAGTGGCTCATTTCCACTCAACCCAGTCTCACGGCATTTCGTGTTATAGTCACGACATTTAATCTATTGATTCGTGTTCACCAACACGATTTTACCCTTTTTTTCGTGTCACACAGAACGATTTTAAAAGCAATGTATTTCTATTGGCAGTATGTTTCGTGCCTGCAGCACGTCTTTTTGTCCGTTCGGGTCTTGGAAGACCGGAAGCTGTGGGGTTCATAAAAACATGTTCTTACTCAATATCAAGCCATGATTATTGTTTTTATTTTCAATCGTATAATGTCGGACTTTTTTTGTCGTCTGTGAGGAAAAGAAATGGGGCTCAGAGCCTCAGAATACTGAAATCTGTATTTTTTAAATCTTTTTTTCCTTCTAATTTGTTATTCTTTTCTAAATAACACACTGTTATTTACTCACCAATAACACACAATTATCCTTGCTTTTATTTATTTGTTTAATTCCATAATCTCTGGCTTTTTTGTCGTCCTTCAGGAACTGAATTTCAAAATAAAATAACCGGAAACAGACGTAGGCCTATAAGGGACATTTCGAGCATCATTGCGATACACAGCCACTGAACTGATTACCCAAGATCCTCAGCTATGGTTTAAGCTCAGTGATTGGATGTTTTAGCCACAATGCATGTAGGGATATGGTGTTCATGCGATGTATACAGGCTTCTCCAACAATGCAACACAATAATACAGATAAGCAGACAATATTAAAACAATATTAAAATATACTATATTAAAAGTAATACAAAAGAAAAATAGTTTTTTTAAAAGTGAGGAAAAAAAAGTAGAATAGTGCAATACGAGTCTATATACAAGTTCTTGGAATTATATAATAGATACATAATTACTAAGTAGCAGATTTAAATTGTTTCAGCAGTTCAGTTGTTTAACATTTGTTTCCAACTTATAGTTTTATTTTTTAAATTAATTTAGCTTGACTCAGTTTTTTTTTCTCTTAAACTCTTAGTTTTGCTTGATTCTGAGAAAGTGTTCCTTTATCTTTATGAAAACAAACTAATCCCATATTTACCAAGCTCCAAACTAAGTTAAATATCTCAAAAAGTGTAAAAGATATCTTGTGATCATTTTAAAGTTGGAATGAAGTCTAGTCTAGCATTTGGCGCACGGTGTAGTTAAGGTTTCTCCCATTGAGTTATATGTTAAAAATAGAGTTTAAAAAGCTGAATATTTCAAAAAGTATAACGTAATATAATTTTTATTCAGTATTCCTTTGTTTTTTTTAAATTTTGAAAAAGTTGAAAGTTTCCCATCATGTGCTGAAAAGGCTGAATATTTTTGATATTTGAATGATTTCTGTAGCTAAAAGTAGGCTGAAGTTATCGGACTGCAAAATATTGGTTGAAATAATAATAAGAAGAAGAAGATTAAAGATTTGAAGAACTATAGTGGAATGCTGTTGCATACTTCTTTTCCAAGTTGGAATAAATAACCAAGAGGCTCACAACTCAAAACAATACCAAAAGTCAAAACATGTTGGCATCAGGTTTGCCCTCTGTTTGAATCATTCAACAGTTTTAATCTTGTAAACGATTAAATTACTCCGGCCAGGAATGAATACATGTAAGCCGTCAGTGGATAAGAGCTGACCGTAGTGATTGGATCCAGTACTCAGACTCTCTGCTCGGAGAGCAGCAAAATGAAATTACAAAGTTTGACACTGAAATTGAAGTGAGCAAGGACACTGGAGGAGCGTTATAGCGCCATCTGAAGAGAACAATTAATAAGAGGGAGTATTTAAAATGATGATCCATTGTTTTGGTCAGTGCACCATTATACAAATAGATGTTTACTACTTTTATACTAGTTTTAAGGGAAAGGGGCTTTCACGTACATAAGTCATACATGAAATAAAATGGCTCAATATCTGCTGGGTTCAACAAAAGCTTGCTGAACACATTGGTCATGGATATCCATAAAATGCTTTTCAGACATTCAGGTTCCCCTCAGTTGGAATTGTAAAAGGCGTAGCTACGATGATGATTTAAGTTCTATTTAAAAGTGTCCCTGCCATTTATTGTCAGGGCCGCCACAAGGCAAGGCAGGCAACTGCTTGGGGCCCCAGACCAAAAGGGGGCCCCCAAAGAAGGTAGATTAAGAAGGTCCACAGCAACGACAACATGAAACACCCTTTAATTTACTGCAACGACATGTCGGGAAACCCCCTCAAGGCGGCCCCATGCATAGTGCGCCGTAAAATGCTGCTTCTTATCTTAAGTTTCGTTGCCTTGCTCCGTTGTGCGTGGTGATGAAAAGCGGGTTCGAGGGGCCCCCAGTGAATGTTTGCCTAGGGCCCCACAGACTCTAGAATCAGCACTGTTTATTGTCATGGGAATGTCTTCCTGTTCTATTTCAAAAATGGAATCCCACTTAATAAAGACATATTATGTTCATCTTCAGGTTCATATTGAGATGTTGTGCCTCTTCTTTGTCATGTCTCCATGCTTTAATGTTCAAAAAGCTCTTTATTTTTCTCATACTGCCTGTGCTGCAGCACCTCTTTTCACCCTCTGTCTGAAACCAGAGACCAGTCTGCTCTGATAGGTTAGCTTGCTGTGATGTGCCAGCCCTTAGCCTATCACGAACATGTGTTGATGCGCTAGCCAATAATAGCGCAAGTGTTACAAAGTGATGTTATTATGTTGCGGAAGTAAACAAAGGAAGACAATAAAGGCGTTTTCGGGAGAGTGTCTGGAAGGAACTTTGGGATTTTAGACTTTGCAGACCATTTACATGCACAAAAAACCTATATAACACACTACAATAAAGGGAAAAGCGTAATAGGACCTCAGTCTACAGTATCCTACAGAGCATTAATTGGGTTGTATAGATTCCCTCAGGGCTCCTTTAGTGGATTAACAGCAACATGAGTGTGGGTTGAGTGGAACTCTTTCATTCAGTAAAAGTTGGTGGTGAATTATATTTAGAGAGATCGAATCCGCCTTCTTCATCCTCTGCATTTTGAATACTGGAGCAATCCACTTTAACAATGTTTTTTACTCAGCTCCAATACAAGAAAAATGTTCTCAGGGTTATTTTTTCCTTCCCCTTCTCTTTCTAATTCATATTCCGGCAGCTTCCGTGTTTGATCACTGCCGAGCGTTAGCCTTTGTGATGATGTGATTTTGTATTCGGGCTTCGCCTCAGCGTTGAAATGGCAGGTTGTTCCCTGGAGACCCTGAATCATTGATGAGTTACTGCTGCATTCAGAGTGTACACAGCAGGAGTTGCTTAATTATTTCCGTGTGTGTTTTCCTGTAAAGAGAAATTAAAGAGGGTTCAAAGAGTGTGTTGCTGTTTGGAGGACTCTCATGTCTGAGTCACAACCGTTTCCTCTACAGAAGGCCCCGGAGTCCACGACCCCTGTGAGAGGGACCCCACAGACGTTCTGACTGACGTCAGCGCGCAGCAGGCAGATGCCATCACTCACAGCGCACAGGTCAGTCCTCTTTACCCATCAGCCCCTGCTGCCGTTAGTTCTGCAGTGATTAAAGCCAAATCGTTCACACCGCAGTACTTTTCCCACTTTAGTTCCGATATAGTTCCGAAATGTCGCGTTCACACCAAAAAGAGCCGTAACTAAAATTAGTTAATCAGAACCTTTTTTACCCCCTTTTCCGTCCCTGCTAGAGAGCAGGTACTTTTTGCGGCTTTCACACCAGCGCTTTTCCCTTTCTAGCTCCGAGCGGGAGCTTTTCTGGTTCAGCTCCGGTTTCCCTTTTCTGCTCCCGCTCTGTTCACACCGCCCAGAGCTGCCGCTGCTGCGTCATGAAGTCACCGTTTACGTGCCTGCTTCATAAAATCCAAACCGCGGAAATCCCTCACATCGACAACAACAACAATGGCCGATTGTATTGAAGCATTGTTCGCTTTGGTTATCCTCTTACGAAACGAAATGGAAGGCATCGGACGACTTTACAAGGGACGACTTTACAAGGGACGACTTTACTTGGAATGCAAGACTTCTTTGTGGTCTTCAGCATCAACGACGAATCTGCCCCTGCCCCCGCCTCGACGTAAGAGAGACGTAAGCGACGGAGCTGAAAACGCGTTGGTGTGAAAGGGGCATCTGTGGGAGAAAAAGGTTCCTATGTCTGATTGGCTGGGCGGATTGAAAACCACCTCCCGTAAAACTCCAAATAAGTTTTGTGAAGCCGCCATTTTATTATCCTCGCATTAGCATTATTAGCATTAGCCCTGCGCAGAAACGCAGAGAGACTAACTTATGGCAACACAAAAGAAAACATGGGAGCGGTGGAGATGAGGAGGTGTCGGCGTTCTGACGATTTACTCGGAAGTAGTGATGTGTCGGTCGCGAACTCTTTTAAGTGAACGACAGGAGCCGGCTCTCGCACGCGAACGAGCCATTTTTTTTGTTTTTGCGGAGGGATCTAGATCGGCATGAAGGCACATTATGCAATGTGCACATTATCCCGCTTATTACACGGCCACATTCTCAACAAAGTAACGACATGACTCCCAATATTAATTGAAATGCTTTTATGGATTTAGAAAATGATTTTATTGATTTAAAAAATAGTTTTATGTATTGATTTAAATTGACATGCATCCGCTAAGAAAAGTAGTCCGTTGTTACTGTTTGAACTAACGTAGCAACGGCAGGAACTGCTTCGATAGTGTTTTTGAGGAGCTTTTTGATTACAGATTTGAAAACATCGTTGCTTGCTTTAAAAGTAGCACAATTCATTATGTCAAACCTTGGAAAGTATCTAGATATCCCTGCCCTAATGCCAAAGGAACTGCACACTGAATATGTGTCGCCGTTTGATGTCTATGTCTGGGCCGCTGCGTAAAAAGGAGGGTTTCTGCCCCATTACTTCTCTTCTTACTTCTATAAGAATAAAACACGGAGGACGGAGATCTCTTTTTCTCCCCCTCTTCTCCCCGCTGCAGCCTAGCAGCTGATCTCAAAGCACGCTCCCCTCTCCTGCAGGGGGGCGTGGTCAGCTGCAGCTCACAGAATCAGCCCCCTGCAAAAACAGCGCTGGAAAGAGCAAATAGAGCGAAATGAGGCATGGCTAAAATGCAGGATCTTTTTGGTATTTTGAAAAAAAAACTATATTTATATACTTTATATAGGTCGATACAGTAGCCCCTTTTTTAAAAATAGTTGTTATAGGTGTTGCTATCTGTTTTGTGTAGCGTGGTTCTACAAGCAAGTCAATGCATTCATTGGGTGGTATCAGAGAGTTGCACGGGTCTGTAAATGCAATGAAAACAATTGGCCACAGCAAATCATTTATATTAAACATGTAATTTTTACTTTTGAATACTTCAGTACAAAGGATGTATTGAATAATTTAAGTGATATATGTGTACACATATAAGTCATTAGTCAAAACAGGGCTACATTTGATTTAATTAAAAGGTATAATATGTGGTAAACTGAAGAGCCGTTTGGGTGCCGAAAGAGGTTAGCCGAGCCAAATGATCCGGCTCACCAAGAAGAGCCGGAATTCCCATCACTACTCAGAAGGCTAGAAGCCAGTCCCCAACTCCGGGGACTTCCGGCCGGGACTTTGGGTGGCAGTATACGCCGTGAAGTTGTTTGCAGCCTGCCAGTAAACCCAAAGCAGAAGAAGAAGAAGAAGTGACGTCAGCGGCTTTATTTGGCTCAGGGATTTATTCCGGTGTGAACGCGATCTGTACTTTTAGTTCATGAGAACTAAAGAGTTCCCATGAACTAAGTTCTGATGAGCCTTTGTAGGAATTTGTAGGACCGTGTGATTGCGCCTATTGAAGCATCTTGAATGTCTTGCTGCTAGCCCAAAAGCCAATGAGATGTCTTAATGTAGGAAAATGAAATGCATGTTTTTAGATTTGAGAAGCTAAAGTATCAACTATTTTTTGCTATAAAGATTAATTTATTAAAAAATGCCCACCTGCACTGCAGAAGTAAAACATGTTCAGTCAATAAAGCGTACCCCAGGCTCAATGTAGCAAATGTATCTCTCAGGGGTTTGTGCTAAAGAACACTCTCGTTACAATCAAAATAATAAAAAAAACATCTGTTTTTTAGTTGCTTTCGTGGTTTTCTCCTGTCACAGAGAGATAGTGTGTTTTGTTGCTGCAGGCCAGGAAGTTTAAGCTGATACCTTTTTGGTTTTAATTTAGGTTTAGGAGGTTTATAGTGCTCAAGGGCACTTTTACAGGAACACAGGAGCATTTCATACATCCTTCTGTCTGCACCGGGAGCATCGATTAAGACGCTCTTGTCTTCGGCCACAGATGCTCCCGAAGGTGATCGAGTCAGACACACAAAAAAAGGTCACCTTGAAATTCATCAAGTATGGGATGGCAAAAACTGTTCAATCTGGAGCTAAATAATAAAATACTAATACATTTTACATTTAGAGTGCTTTTTAAGATACTAAAAGATGCTTTACATAATATACATTTTTAAATCAAAAGGCAATCATTAAGAACAACACACTTCAAATGTAAAACAATAGTAATTTACACAATAAAGAGGCCCTATTGTGCTTTTTGGTGTTTTCCCTTTCCAGTAGTGTGCTATATATAGGTTATTGAGCATGTACATTTTCTGCAAAGGCGAAAATCCCTGTTCCCTCCAGAGAGAGCACAGGCAGTATGAGAAAAATAAAGACCTTTTTAACACATTAAAGCATATAACCATGACACAGTAGAAGAACAAAATCAGTGTGAGAAAAAGTTTTTAGAGAGTACTTGTCCATGGACAAGTGAGTTTGGCAATTTACTTGTCCGAATACATTGTTCACTTGTCCAGAATGGACAAAAATTGGGGCCATTGGAATCTTCTTCTTCGTCATCGTATTTTACATTTTCCCACGGTTTTTACGACACCGCTAACGTAAGTGAGCGGTAAGATTTTACTGCATCACACATAGGGTTGGGTATCGTTTGGATTTTAACGATTCTGGTTCTGCTTTTCGATTCCGGTTATTTTCGGTTCTCGATTCCGGTTCTTTGAGAGGGTAAAAATAAGTCAAACTGGGAGAAAAATATATTTATGAAAACATTAAGTCAAATCTGTATTCCTATTTACAAATCACTTCATACTGTTTAATTTCTTACGGTTATTGAATACAATTATATAAAAATAATCTCTGCATTGTTTAGTTAGTTCTAAGTGGTGCAGTTTGAGAATGTACAATTGGCCCAGTGTCCTCTGATGTTACACTGCAACCTGCCTGTGAGACAGAGTCCAACCACACATGTCCAACACATAGGACATAACCTAATAATAATAATACATTATATGTATAGCCTATAGGCCTAGCGCTTTTCTACAACTCAAAGACGCTTGCACTCTTACACATGTCCTGCAATACACATGCTGCAGCTGCCCAGCTGCTCACTGTTTGTAAAAGTAAATAAATAGTATTTTCATTTCAATAATGTAGCTACTTTCTATACCCTGCTTCATAAACAATACTGACATCCCTGCGCTGCTCCGAGTCTGGGGGTCCGGGGATGTGAGGACAGCGCGAGGACACAGACAGGGAGGCTGCTTTACTTCATAAAGGAAATGGCGGTCAATATTAACAACACAGGAGCTAAAACGATTAATAACCTTCATTACGTGTTAGAGAAAGAACATAAGAAAGTTTGACAAAGATGAGGCTGTTAAACGGGCAGCGGATCCGCTGTGTGTAGAAAGAGAGAGAGAGACACTGAGCTGCACCGTGCAGCGATCAGCTGATACGGAGCATATGAGAGAGCTGCAGTCCGCGGGGCTCGGCCTCGCCTCCTGTCCTCACAACTCTTATTAATCCCGGTACCGGACAATTGTTATTTGTTCCTACTCAGAACCGAGTTTTGCTTCCCAACCCTGCCACTGTGCTACACTTCCCACCCCGCTCCGCCCCGCTCCGCTCCGCCCCGCCCCCGTCTAACGGCCCCTACACACGGCGGCGTGCGTTGCCGCTTCAACGCTTCTGCCCATTCACTTTGAATGGGGTGACGTCACGATTCGCCGAACTGCATTGTGGAAGCAAAGCGTAGCTTCTCTCGCGGTGCTCTCTGCAAAAGTAGAGCAATGTTCTACTTTTGCCGCCTCGACGGAGGCGTCAGCCAATCAAATCCCGCGTATGCAAATCTGACAGCACAAGCGCTAGCCAATCAAACCGCGTGTATGTTGGGAGAGCCAGACCGCAGTTATTTCCCATGTCAAAAAATGGAGGAGGAAATTATCGTGGCGTTAGGGAATCACCCGGTACTATATGACCAGTCCCTCTTTACATACAGGGATACAAACCGGAGGAGCCAGGCATGGGGGAGGTGGCAGAGACAGTGGGTGAAACTGGTAGGTTTTCGCCTGTTTGGGGAGTTTATATCCAGTGTACTTTGTTTGAATGGACAGCTAGCAAGCATAGACAGTATATTTAGCCAGCATGGATGTAGCATGAATGCTTTGCTTTGTATGTCCGGGGCGGGACATTCATGTGATTGGTTGTTGGTCGCGTTGTTCGTAAAAAATCCCCAAGCTTCAGACACGCCCACCGCCAAGCGGTAACGCACGCCGCCGTGTGTAGGGGCCGTAACGGTGTGTCCACACAGCAGCTTTGACCAAATCTTGAAAATCCTGGAGCTGGGCGTGTCTGACAGCTTGGGGATTTCGCGACCAACAACCAATCACATGAATATCACATGAATATCCCGCCCCCGACATACAAAGCAAAAAAACCCGGTTCTTCTACACTATTGTCAAATAGGAAGGGCTATGATGAACATTTATTTTTTTAACATTTTGAACATTTATGAGATTAATGTTTATGGTGCTATTTTATGCTACATTCCATGCTGGCTAATGATACTGTCTATGCTTGCTAGCAACGAAGTAAACTAGCAACGAAGTAAACTGGATATAAAATCCCCAAACGAGCGAAAACCTACCAGTTTCACCCACTGCCTCTGCCACCTCCCTCCATGCCTGGTTCCTCCGGTTTGTATCCCGGTAAGTAAATAGGGACTGGTCATAAAGAACCGGGTGATTTGCTACCGCAATAACTAAGTTCTCCTCCATTTTTGTGGAATATAGAAATGAACTGCGGGTCTCGTTCTCCCAGCTTGCACGCGGTTTGATTGGCTAGCGCTTGAACTGTCAGATTTGCATAAACGGATCTGATTGGCTGTCGCTTCCAGCTCAGCCTCAAAAGTTGAACAATGTTCAACTTTGGAATCCTGAACATCCTGGAAATCCTGGAAATCTTCGCCTCGCCCCCCCACAATGCAATTCGGCGACAAGCGAGGGAAAGTGACGTCATCCCCATTCAAAGTCAATGGGCGGAGACGCGCTGGAAGCGATGGACAAATCGCCAAAAGCTGCTGTGTGGACGGGCCGTAACTGTACAGAAAGCGCGAGATGCATTTCGTTAGGAATCGACAAGCAGAACCGAAACTAACATTTCTAAACGAACATTGGCGGACACGTACAATTTGCGAATGAGTTCTGCCATTTGTAAACTGAATGTATCAATAATTTGTCAATAAACGTCACTTGTCCGCCGGACAAGTCAATTGACAGATCTACTTGTCCGATATTGTAAATAACACGTCCCGGACGGTGGGACGTGTACTTTTTCGCACACTGAAAATAGAATGATATACCTGAAAATGAGCATAAAAGGGCCCCTTTAAAAGCAGCATTGAAAATGTGAGTTTTGAGCTGCTCAAACAACAGAGTGATATGTGAAAACCAAAGAGAGGTGTGAATGTAAACTCTTTTGTGTGCTAAGACTTCTTGGCTGGAGATGAACTAATGTAAAGCCACAGATGTGTTCCGAATATAGACTTTCTTACATACCTTCCCTTATAGGAAGTCTTTCATATGAACTGCTGCTTTATGGACCTTGTCTTTGCACTCTGCCCCTGAGATCTATAAAACTTCCCTTCCTGTGTTCCTGCTATAAAAGCTGAGTATAATCATTAGCTGGGCTGCGACTCTTGAGACTTTGAAACATCTCACTGGGGTTCACTTCCTCTCCGCCGAAGTCAGCTTTTTTTTCAGGAGACCGGATGAGCAATGCTCCCCTGATTGAAGGAGATTTATTAGAAGCAAGCCCACTGCATTACATCAGCACTATAAATAGCTGAGTGGCTGCAGAAGCCCCGGACTCTGACCTCGGATCAGCAGCCCCTCGGTGTAACGCAGGCTTGATGAACTATGAAGCCTAATTAGCCTCCTTAATGAGCGTGGGAACACTCTTTCCCGCTCACACCCACACAACTACTGTTCCACCACCACTGCTGCTGCTGCAACGCACAACAAAGTCTGCCCCCGGGTGGAGAATGGGAGCTCAGTGCTGAGAAAATAATGAAGACATCCTCAATTCACATCTTCCCCTCTCACTCTGTTCTGCCTTTGTTTTGCTCTCTGGGAATACGTTTCTTTCTTTTTCTTATCTCCTTCGTTTGAGTGTTTATTCCCCTCCTCTATAATGCATGACGTTTCTCCCAACAGAGTCCGATTGTTTACACAAAGTTTGCCCGGTAATTACAGCGCATTGATCGGAAAATAAATGATATCCATGCTGCCTGTTTTGACTGCACACTTCTGTTGCTCTACCAATACAGAGACGTGCTTTTATTCTGTCTGGTGTGTGTTTGTGTGTGTTTTTCAGCATGCGTTACGCCTCCTAGCTTTCGGACAGCTTTACAAGGTCTTGAATATGGATCCTCTCCCCGCCAGCAAGCCCTCACCAAGGCTGTTAGAAGGTGTGTGTTCAAATGTGTTTTCCTGTTCATGTGAGTCTCATATACTATAATATACGGTCGCTCATTGCAACACCAAAACATGGCCTCTTTTACGACTATCCTGCAACATTGATTTAATTGTGGAGTAACTGTCCTAATCCTTTTCAATTTATTTTGGCTGTTCCCATTATTTTTATTTTATCATTGTCTATATTCATTTTTCACATTTACAAGCACAAAAAAAGTGTTGTGTTTGAATTTGCCAGTAAAATTGTTATAGTTGTAATCTTGTGTTTACTATTTGAGTATGGGCTTTTAAACATACATTGCCCAATCCATCCTTTCTCCAACCAATCAGTCGATCCATAGACAATTCACTGGAACCAGAGACCAATAAGTTATATAGAGATTGACACTCGATAACGTCAAACAAATTTGATGTCCTATTTTTGCAAAAGCAGATTTAAACACCTAAGGATAAACCTGCCAGCCAGCTAACCAATCAGAGCAGACTGGGCTCTGGTTTCAGACAGAGGGTGAAAAGAGGTGCTGCAGCACAGGCAGTATGAGGAAAATAAATAGCTTTTTGAACATTAAAGTGTGAAAACATGTCACACTAGAGGCCCAAAACATAAATGAAAATGAGCAGAATAGGGACCCTTTTAACCAGTGCGTGTACACCTACTAAGAGAAGTCAAAATAGACATGTAAAGAGAAAACATGGTTGCTTTAATTGGCAAGAAAAACATCGACAGGAAGTATAGCCCAAACAATGCTGATTAATCACCCTAAATGCCCTCAAGAAGTGAACTCACAGAAGTGTATTTGGTGGGCTTCTTTGTAATGTTTATTTGACCATTTCTATTAGATCACATTGTTTCCTGAGATGACACATGCTGCTCAATTTGCATGACCAGACAAATGAATGTTCCAAACATTAATTAATTTGGCGTTATGTGTAATTTGTTGTGACAGCAATATTACAACTCTGTTGTGTGTTAGTGTATCTTTGTATTTGCATTTCTTCTGTGTGTGCCCGTGTGTGTCTGTATTCAGATTCCTATTTTCATCTCATCATTTTATTTCTTGTTTTCGTACTCCCCTATGCAGTGTACTATTCTCTTTGTATTCCCTCTGGAAAAAGATAATTACAATAACAATGTGTTGTTGCTGACATGAGTGTCTTTGTGATGTTCCAGGTGATCAGCGCTCCACAGGCAGCTGTCAGAAGAGGCACCGGGAGGATGTCGGGTCAGATGACAGAGACTTCATCAAAAGGATGAAAGGTGACTTTGAGCATCCACTCACCGGTGTAAAAAAGAGACATTCTGCTCACAGGATTTTAATTCTCTTCCTCCCAACTCGTAAACACACAGCACACACACCACAGGGGACTAGTGAAAAATAATAATAACCAAAGACCGCCGAATAAATGCTTTGGCCAATATTCAAACACTGGAATCCATGTCTGCTGATAGTGTTCACAGTGTCTATTTGAAGCCTTATTTTTATCATGTAGCATTATTAATTGATATAACTTTTCTTAAAGGGGCCCCATTACAGAATGCTTTTGGGGTTTTCCCTATCCTGTAGTGTTATATAGGTTTTGGCTAAAATCCCAAAGTTCCCTCCAGAGGGAGTTTCTCTCACTTTTTGGAAAATCCATTTAAAAGGGCAGGGATCCTATAACCAGACCAGACCATACATACCATGCCATAAAGGGTATCAGGCCTTCAGTTTATTAGAAAGCTGTCTTGCTCATTTTGACTCCCCAGAATAAAGCTTAGCGTACAGCAGATAAGTGGATATTGATTGAAGAGATTGTCGCTCAGTTGTAGCTAATGACAAAGACAAAAAGCCCTGTTTTCACTGTTTGTATCTGGCACAGCTTTTAAGTACAGTCCTGTAAACAAAGTGCCTTCTGACAGGCGTTGTGTAAAAGGTGTACAAGTGAGAGTCAGTGGAGCAGAAGGAGGGGAGGCTAAGCTTTTCTCAGAGATCCGGACGCTCTCTGTGTGAGGCTCAGAGCGGCTGTCAGACGGTATGCACTTCAATCTCCGCTTCAGAGGAGACAAAGTACCCCGGCTCGGCCTGGATGTGGCCCATTGTAGGCCGCCGTTTGAAATTCAGCAGTCGGAGCTGATATCTCCTCAAGATCATATTAGCAATCCACTTTAGTGCAGTGAATTGTCAACAGCTTACTGTATCCTCAGAGGCATCATTCACCGTATCACCCAGCTGCATGAAACCGGTTCAAAAAGCTCTTAAAATTCTGAAAGGAGCTGTGGCCTTTTAAGTGAAAAGTTTCCTCCATGCAGAAAATTGTGTGGCGTTATCAGATTTCCGAGTAGCTGCGATAGAGAGGAAAAGGGGAAATGGAGCTGAAAGACGCATTAACAGGTTATCAGGAGTCTGTGTGTCTTAATGTCATGTCAACGTCAAAACTGTCCATCAGCGCCATCCAGGTCTTCATCAGACATCTTCATCAGATCTGCGTGCTGTGCCCTCAGCAGTGTTGGGGTTAACACGCTACAAAGTGATGTGTTGCTGTAATCAGATGACGTCGCTGTTGATAACAGCAGTAATCACATTTCAGTTACTAAGCACGGCATTCATATTTGCACTAGATGGTTGAAAGGAAAACATATTTTAAGTTGTGTTGGTGTATGACAAAGAATTGAGAGTTTTTCTGGGATGTTTTTTAAGGCTGATGTTTAAACAAAGAGCATTTGTCATTTGATTTAGGTTGCATCTCAGGTGATGTTACAGTGTAATCCAAAAGTAAAGTGACTAGTATTGTAACTAATTACTTCCATCAGTGAGAAATTGAGTAAAGTAAGGCATTACTCTTTTATAAAGTAACTAGTAATGTGTAATGCATTATGTTTTTTTAGTAATTACCCCAATTATGGCCCTCATTGATGGCCCTCTGTATAATGTGCGTAACACAGGTTATATGCTCTGATGGTAGTAGTCTTGCTGCCGCTATCATACTGAAGGCACTATCTGTCCCTACAGTGGTGACCCTGTACTCTATCTTCAAGAAACAAGCTATAGCACATGCTTCAGCAAAATGTATTTCCGCCGTTTTCACCAGTTCAGGTGTGCTGTTATACCGAGGTAGTGCTGGTGCTTACTGATGTCCAGTGGTCAGTCAGTTCAATACATCTAGCTTTTTCCGGTTCCGCTTTCTTTGCCTTCTCACTGCCATGCAATTCATGGTAAACCTCCACTCTGGAAAAACAAAAGGAAGTTGGGGTCAAACTTTGTGATATGATTCATTTGTGTACATTTTTTATACGCATCAAGGTTTCCCGATTAATTGCAATCTACAACGCTTTGACTTTGACAGCCCCAGAAATAAGTTTAGATAAGACGTATTCCCTAAGGGGCACATTGACTTGTTAAAGCATAACAAATGTATACTGTAAAAGGCTGTATTTCTTTGAATGAAAATAATAAATTAAAGAAATAAGAGAGGTGACATTAAAAAATGCTGCAAACAATATAAACATTAAAATATGCACAAAAGAGACTGATGAAGGTTTGTTATTGTGGATTGTCTTCAGATGTGGCCGTCCTAGCAACGGTTTGACTCAGATCTGAACACGTGCACATTAAACACACTTGTTTAAATTCAGTGTGACTGAGGACGTCACTATCCCAGCTGCCCTTCACAAACAAACTTTCACAAATCTGCGTGGAAAGTAATCCAAAAGTACACTTGTTAAAACTCCAGAACTTGCTTTTTTGAATATTCACGTTTTCATGCTTTTTTCTAAATTAAACTAATTTAAAACGTTGTTTTATACTAGTGCAAAAAAGGTTCAATTGTGCACTTCTGGTAGCTTAATGTAAATTATATACAATAAAGTTATGAATAATGTGAAAAGTTTATGCAATATTGTATTCAAATGTAAATAAAGTTTTATAAAATAAGTGTAGTATAGTGTAGGGAATACAATTATTTCCAAAATATATACCTTATCGTATAAATGAAAAAGAATACCATGATCAAATAATATTAATATGTAAATATTCAATGAATAAATTAGTAGCAATACAGCATTAGTATGTAGTTATCTAAGTTATGCGATTTAGAGTAATAATGAAATCCTGAACATGTTGAACTGTGACTGACTCCCATTGTAATAGATGTGGGTATCATGATTTTAGACACTTACATCAGATTGTTTCTACAGCTACATTTCAGCATTACTACCTTTTTTTGGCGGCTCCTGCCATACCCTGAATTAAAGTTATCAATGTTTAAACATTGATTTTATGTCACTTAAATGTCTAGAAAACGTCAACTGCTTCCAGAGGCGCGGCAAGGTATGTTGAGTGGGGGTGCTGAGGTGCTGGACTCCAGTGAACACTATTACGGGCACTGTATAGAGCACGCACAAAAGCGCGAGCACCAGGGGCGCTACAGTGGAATGTTCTACTGCAACACTCCCCACATGCAAACACACAGTACACCCGCGACTGTTGCAATGAAGGCTCGATAATCAGCTCACGGCATATAGGCAGGGGTAAAGTGCGATATTTTCCGAGTGGAGAGCGGACCTCACCTCCTCTAGGGGGGTCCGGGGGGATGCTCCCCCGAGAAGATTTTTTTAAATATTGAAGTTAAAAGCATCAATCTGGTGCACTTTGAGAGCAACATTAAGAGATCTATGGATACATCTCTCAACACCCAGATGAAACACAACTGTAAGCAGATGTTCTTTTTCTTTATGGATATTTTACAAATCACTCCCCTTTCAAACTGTATTCTTGTTTTACTGCCATATAGTATTTCATAACTGTTTTTCATTTATTCTCTTGTTTTTTTTATAAAGATAATGATCATATAAAGATGTGCCGCGGAAATAATCTTTTGAATAATTTGTGACCAAACCGTTTGAGACCCACTGAGATAACTTAGACTAAAGTGAACTATCTAAACACTCAGTCCTTTAGCTCACCTGAATCTCTCAATCTGTCAGGAGAGGACTCTCCTCCAGCTTGTTGTGAAAACAGCTCCTTATAGTCAGTGCAGCTAGCTAACCAGATGCTAACAACACGGTCTCGCTCTCTCTCTCGCTCTCGCTCTCGCTCTCTCTCTCTCTCTCTCTCTCTCACACACACTAAATGCGCTATTTGCACACACACACACAGAGCCGAGCTTGAATGACACAAGCACACTTTTATTTCCATGAAACTCTCTGATTGGTCTGGTGTCTCGCCTCGTTGCATTCACTGAACACGGAAAATTACAGTACTGCCGTCCTCTCTAGTGTCATGATGAGGTTCACGTAAAGCACGGTCAATGTATTATATTATTGAGGTAGAATTGTCCGGGGCTACAGAAAAAACATTCGGGGCAGGCCAAAATATTATTTTACCAACAATGTGGAATTTATTGGCTACATATTACACAGATTATGCACAGCGGGAGCAGCAATAACCGTCAAATAATAATTCAGACAGGGGAGCTCCGCACCGCCTGCCTGCCGATAGGGGGTGCTGCAGCGCCCTCAGCACCCCCCTTCCCGCACTTGCGTTTTTCTTAAGCCCCGCCTCCAATCTGCTGAGTCACGGCCAGTAATGTCTCAGTCAGATTATTGGAGAGGGAAAAGAACACTGGACTCTGCTTTTAGCAAATGTACAACTTTTAGTCCTTAATGATTCAAATAAGAGCTATTCAGTAGGGGTGGAACGGTTCACAGAAGTCACGGTTCGGTACGTACCTCGGTTTGGGGGTCACGGTTCGGTACGGGTTCGGTACAACAAGAAAAAGCAAAAAAAAAAGTCCCAAATGCATAATTCCAGGTTTGTTATCTATTTTTGAACAGTAGTGCAAGTTTCAGTTTAAAAATAAGGAACTCTAACATTTTGAATAATTAACTGTATTACACTGTTAAGAACAAACCACAAACAGTACCACACACACTCAGATGGCCATATTATCTATAATGGCTGATGTCAAACAAAAAGATTCAATAAGCTGTAAAACTAAAAAGAATGTCTTGAAAATATGACATCATAAATAATAAGAAAGTGTTTCAAGAGCGCATAGTCGTTGAAATATATATGCCAATAGCTTCCGTTATTTATTTTGGTCTCACGGCTTTCATGTCTATTGGCTTCTTAAAAACAGCGGGGATCAGCTGCTGAACTGCTGCTGTCTTTTGCCGGGCTCCGGTGATTGGCAAATCTGGGTGATGCCTTCTGAGATGATTTAGCATGTTTGGCATGTGTTACCATTAGCATACCGCACCGCTGTCAAACAACGCCGGCACACCGTCCTCGTCCGATCCACCACTCGCACACTCCATCGTTATTGTAGTCCGCAGGGAACCCGAAATGTTTTGCATTCCCATGGATCCCACTATTTTTGGCTATTCACACACATGTCCATACCATTGCTGCTATATATACAGTACAAGTGTGGCTGACATTGATCCTGTCTGTCACACATTATTTTATAATGATCTGAACAACGATTGCATGCAGTGTTGAGCTGGTTGTGATAGCAGAGTTTGTGTTTGTGTTTGATTCCCCACTATTTTGAGCTCCAGTAATGATTTGGGAACACATCTGTCATGGCTTTCTGCTATGCTAATGTAATAGGAGTAGTAACGAGATGTCACAGAACAGCTACAGTAGCTTTATTCCTATGATCATTATAGATTCCACTACCACTGCAGCAAAAGTCCAATTATGTATACCTACGGTCATGCATCATGTTAAGTAAAGCAGCAACGATACGTCGACTGTTCTGCTCAAATTGTATGCCCGTCTAGTATATTAGTAGCAGAAGCCAATATATTTTTAATAGGCAGGTAGTTTGATGCCTTATTCATAACTTTGACATTCAAATGCTGCTCGGCTTTTCTTCATTTTGCTTATAGGCGATTTTTCTGCACAGTTGAAGAAAATGATTAGAATGCTAATAATAGTATTAGTATTAAACTATTAATACAATTATATTCCAGTGCTGGCTGTATAGGAGTGTGTGTGCTCCAGAGTGTTGTAAAGTCTAAAAGTCTATATTTATTGAAAAAAGATTAATGTAATCATATCCAAAATTCACAACTTGTCTTTATCTAACCAAGTATTAACATAACAATTGCAACAAACTGACAGCACCATTAATTAAATGTATACAAAACAAAAATATCCACTTTTTTAGGGTTTGTAGCCTTTATTTAACCAGGTGAAGCCCCTTGAGATCAAAAGATCTCTTTTTCAAGGGTGACCTGCAGCACATTAGTTACACATGTAACATAAAAACAACAGAACAACAATAAGGATGACATACAACATAATGTGCAGGGTACAGTTTACAAACTCTATTTACAGAGACAGGTACCATGAGTATCAAACAGCATGTCACCCAGCCGAGTTTTAAAATGATGCAGGGGAACCAAAGTGCTCAGTTTTAAACATGTTTGCAGACTGTTCCAATTTAGTGGAGCTGCACAACTAAAAGCTTTCTTCCCTAAGACAGTCCTAGCACTTGGCACATTTAATAAAACAACATCATGAGATCTCAGGCAATATGTACTTTCAATTCGTCGAGAGATCAGAGAGCAGATATAAAAAGGTAGTTTACCCAACATGGCTTTATAAATGAACATGTACCAATGACTGAGCCTCTGGGGTGATGATGGTTTAAGAGTCATATGAGTAAACCAAAATAAAAGAGTATAAAAGGTTAGCTGGCCACCTCTGTTGAGATTGGTCAACCGCTTAGAGATGTCCCGCCAATAAGAGTGCTAGCCAATAATAGCAGATTCAATGTGAATATGGGAGAGAGACTCCCCCTGAAGGAAACTTTGGGATTTTGAACTTTGCAGACCATTTACATGCACACAAACCTATATAACATACTACAGGAAAGGGAGAACCACAAAAAGTATAATAGGGCCACTTTAATAAAAATACTTTCGGTACTGCATTCATTTTAAAATCACCTTGATTTTAATTAGTGCAAATGCTGTTTACAGCATTCCACTATAGTTCTTCAAATCTTTATTCTTCAACTTATTATAACTTCAGCCTACTTTCAGCTACAGAAACCATTCGAATATCAAAATATTCAGCCTTTTCAGCACATGATGGGAAACCTTCAACTTTTTCGAAATATGTTGTACTTTTTGAAATATTCAGCTTTTTAAACTCTTTTTTAACATGGAACTCAATGGGAGGAACCTTCAAATCCTCTTTTACCTACACCTTGCGCCAAATGCTACTCCCTCCACATACTTTCAGCTAGAGACTTCACTCCAACTTTAAAATGATCACAAGACCTTCAGCTATGTTCTTCAGATTCTTCATATCTTTTACACTTTTTGAGATATTTAACTTAGTTTGGAGCTTGGTAAAGAGGCTTTCTTCAGATTGTAACATTAGTGTGTATTGCGCAGCTCGTTAAGTCTAGAGTTATTTGATCTCAAAAGAGAGTGGAGGAGAGCTTGAAATTCGCCCAATTTTTTTTTTTAAACCTGCCATAATTCCAAAACCCTACACTCCTTGGACATAATTCTATGCTTGAATTGTAGGAAAACCTCTTTTACGTTGAAAAATGAAATAAAATTAAGCAAGAAAATTAAACAAAATGCCTCCTGAGGGCATGAAGTGACAAAAACGTTCAACATGTCTCTATTAAGTCCCATTGTAAATTCAGCCTGATCTTTCGTCAGAGCAGCAGCTGCACACCTTTAGTAAATCTGCCAAAAATGCCACATTATTGACCCGAAAGTACACAAACAGCAGACTCAGACGCTCGGCAGGGTCCTGAGATGCTGCACATCTTACATTTTACCGATATCAGCCACCGTTTTTAAACTATAGTTAGAAATTAGGGGTGTAACGGTTCACAAACATTTCGGTTCGGTACGTACCTCGGTTTTTTGGTCACGGTTCGGTTCGGTACGTTTTCGGTACAGCAGAATTTTTTTTTCACAAAACAAAACATATATATTTTTTTGTAGTATTATTATTAAACTGTGAATAATGTATTCACTCAAATAAATACAAAATATAATAAAATAAACATTAAGGTGCAGCATTTCGATGAACTGAAATAATCTGTATTTGAACTTTACTGTAGGCTACTAGTACTCACAAAACATAAACTATTAGTTTTGGGTTTTTAATTATTATTAAACTGTGAATATTCACTCAAATAAATACAAAATATAATAAAATAAACATTAAGGTGCAGCATTTCGATGAACTGAAATAATCTGTATTTGAACTGAACTGTACTAGTTCCTAAGCAGCCAGTTTGACATTAGGACTTGCTTGTCATTGTATTTTCATGTTTTTTTAAAGAAAAATGAACTTGTCCACATTGCTTGCCGAAAGGGCAGATCTGCTGGCACTAACAATGTCTCCTGCTGTGGAGAACACCCTCTCTCTAGGGACAGAGGTAGCAGGTACAGCCAGGTAGCGCTTTGCTAACATGGCAACATAAGGATATTTGGCGTTTGTAATAGCTTTGGCTCGGTCTGAACTCTCTGCGAGTGGTGGAGGCTTACATGCTAGCGGGAGTTGGGTTTGCACTTCAGTCTTTTTTCTTTTGGTACCGGTGATATTCACGTTCGGGTGATGCCTTTTCAAGAGTGTGCAAGTTTGATGTATTGCCAGCCGCGTAACCAATGTTAGTTGAACAATGCCGACAAACAGCTTTGGTTCGGTCCACCTGTCTTTGTCCGTCATCCTTGTACGTAACTGCGAAACCAAAATGTTCCCAAACCGGAGACTTCAATGATGCTGGAGGATTTTCGAGCTCAACTTTATCTGCGTTCGCCATTAATTTTCGACAGTTCCTCAAATTACTGACTACATTTGAACGCATCCCTCTGACCAGCTCTCATAGTATGCCTCTCATCCAATGAAATGACTTGCTCGCTCTATGACGCGTTGAACCCAATGTGAGCAAATTACTCTGAATGCTGCGACGCAGCACCTGAGATTACTTCCAAAAAGTTGTTCACGTTCTCAATTTTTTACGTTTAACGTTATATTCGTTCGGTACACTTCGGTACACACCTGTACCGAACTGAAGGGCCCGTACCGAATAATTTCGGTACGGGTACGTGTACCGTTACACCCCTATTAGAAATGTAAGAGGTTTATCTCTCATTCAGATCAATGGAAAGGCTCTCCTTTCACTGCACATCTCCATGGTAACCTTTGATCTCTGCACATAGGTGTTTGATAACATCGTCACCATGGTAACCTTTAATCTCTGGGCTTACACACACAGGTGTTTGATAGCGTCGTCACCTCAAACACAAACACACAGGCTTTCTCAGCCTATTCTTTTCTGTCTGATGGACACTTCATACTGACTTCAACATGTTCCACATATTTTATACATTATTGGTGATGTATGGTTTTAGTCGAAAAGTTTGCAGTTTAAAGCGTTTTTTCTTTCTTTTCTCTTGTTAATACACATTCATTCACTACTACTTACATTTAATATCTAACTCCTTCAGCCTACTTTTAGCTACAGAAACCATTCAATTATTAAATTATTCAGCTATTTCCGGACATTGAGGCTATACATGTTGTTGTTTATACCTTTTTTAAAACCTTTTCTTTTAAATATTAAGCTTCTTCACTATTTGTCCTACTCTTCCAGTTTAACATTTCACTTTCAAGTTTTCAACAAAGTCATTGCAATGCATTTGAGCTGTAACAATTTTGATTCAAATCATTTCACTTTTCTCCGCTACGTTCAGCAACACACTTACTTGATTTTTGTAGCTAAAAGCAGCTACAGAGACCATTCGACTAATTTCTGCATTTTCAGCTCAATTCAGCAACAAATGTACACAGTTTACAGCATTCGAATGCATTTTCAGCAGGAAATGCATTTTCTAGTTCTGTATAGCTTCCAACCTGATCCTGATCAGTGGATCAGCTGGTGAACTTGTTGCCGTCATTACTTGGTTCCCTTTGTATTTGCGCCTGGCTTCAGAACTCAAGTTCCAGTCTTAAAATAGCACTTGAAATGTTTGGCTCTATGAAACCTGATATACTTATATGATTCTGTTTTCTTCAAGGTTGTGTCTTCCTGGTCGAATGTACTTATTGTAAGTCGCTTTGGACAAAAGCGTCAGCTAAATGCAATGTAATGTAATGTAAAATGTTATACTGGCAACCTGCCAGGTGAGAGACACAAAACTCTGGAGATGACGCCCTGGATGCTGCGTTATGAATATGCATTTTTGGGAAATGAGTGCATTAAGATATAGAGGACATGAGAGAAAGGCAGGAAGAAAGGTGAAAGTTCACTCGACAGTTTATGCGTAGAGCAGCATAAATGAATGGAGTCGGTTCAAAGCAAGCCTGAGCCAGCCCTAACTATAGGCTTTAAAGAGGTCAGCTTAGGCTCTCCATTTCTGGAGCTCACTTGTTCCAAACAAGATGCACCAAGACAGAAAATGAACTGTTCATGCAGATTTAAAGACGCGTCTTAAAAAATAAGTAAAAGGCTACGTGCTCCTCTTCCTCCCCTCCTCCCTCCTGTGTGTCGGTGTAATTAAATCTCCCTCTGTGGGACGATCGTCCCCTGGAACTCTCCTCCGTTTTCAGTTCAAAGCGAGTGACAGGAGGCACAGATACCGAGGGATTAAAACTGCAGACTGCTGCCACGCAATTATCTCACCGCCTCCCACCACGCCAAACACACACGGAGCATTAACACCTCCCCCTCTCTTCCTCACAGCACCTGTCCATCAGCACATCCGTCTCCTCACACAGCGTCCCCATCCATATTCATACCAAAACACACTTGAGTCTTTAGTGGCTGTCAGACCCTCCAACTCATTACTCACTGACTGCATGACAAAAGACAAGTGTGTGTAGAAGCTGCTGTAAGTATTCTGTGCGACACTAGTTTTACAGAAGGGTACATCTGTGGTTGGCCATATGGAAATGATCACAATGGTATCTTAGAGATATACTCAAATAATCACACTTTTTAGATATAAGGAAATAAAGACTGGTGTTTTAGGTTAAGGATGCCCTATTATGCTGTTTCCTGTAATGTGTGTTCTATAGGTGTTTGTGCATGTAAATGGACTGCAAAGGCAAAAATCCCTGTCTTACCTCCAAAGGAAGTTTCTTTCACACCCCCCCCCCCCCCCCCCCCCCTTCCTGAAAAGCCTCCATTAAACTCATTTGTTAACTTCCGTAGTGACATCATTATGTTATCACAGTTGCGCTTCAATTGGCTGGCTTCTCACTACATTGTATGTGATACTTGTGATAGTCTAAAGGGCGGTACATTTCTAAGCTTTTGACCAATCACAACAGAGTCGGCCAGCTGACCAATCAGAGCAGACTGGGCTCTGGCCAAAATGCAAAAATATGTCTTCAGTGTTGTTCAAAACAAAAAAAGACATTAACTGACTGATTGGGAAAGCCCTTTTTTATGAAGCCTTTTCTTTTGGTTTATCTCTTTTTGGAGTCACATTATAATAAGGACAGCTTTTTGCTCAGGGCTGCCTGTATATCTGACAGATTTGTAAATATGAAGGTGTTGTGTGCGATTAAATGACATTAGCTGCTGCAGCTGCAATATCAACGTGTCATGCATCTGTATAAATAATCACAAAGGATAGTCTAAGACCTGTAGGGAAAAATATGAAAAATAAGCTTTGAATCTTTGAAAGGAATGTCTGATGTGCATTAACGACAGCAGGAACGTTTGGAACATCTGACCCCTCAGCATCGCTCTGAAAGCAAAAATAAAGTTTACCGGGTGCAGTATGCCAGTGATATTTTTCTGGAGACAACACAGATATTTCAGGGTAGCAGGGTTAGCTTTCCTTTTAATACCATCCTTCTGTTGGTTCTTCTCAAGTGTTTACAGAGGAGTGTAAAGCAAATCTTGAACGCACACCTGTCCATGTTTCCATACAGCTCAAGGGAATAAAAACATTTGCTATGGCAACTGCCAGACCTTTTGTTCTAACAAGATGTCACCGAAGTGTCACGGCAGAGAAGAGGTGTGTGTGGAGGTGTGTGAAGTATCCTCTCATCAGCTGCATATTAACCGTGAGGGCGCTCTGTTTTATTACATTTAACTCATATTTCATTGATCATTGATGGAGGTCGTGCACAAGAGCTCAGCCTGTATTTTAGTGTCGATATTGTCTTTGCGCTTAAATTCAGTGTTGGAGGTTTTTCAGGACGCTTCATTAAAACCTGCTTTTGCATCATAGGATTCAAATAACCATACTAAAGGTTACTGCAATCTAAGAGTAGCTTGTTATTTAGCAATGGTGATAAACTGTTTGGAAGAAACAAGATTATATCTTTTTAAAACTTGTATTACTTACTTTAGAATTTTAGAATACTTTTTCTGCAGCGTTTTTAAATCTATCTGCAGAATCAGGAAACTTGTTTACAGTTAGTGACCATTAAGTCTGCATTCATTTGTGTCATTATCACATTGTAACCTTATCAATATTAGGGACAGATTGTATAAGTGAAAAAACTCACATTAATATTTACCAATTTGTATTGTACATGAACAAGAAACTGTGTAACTAAACATCACAAATCTATAGTGAAACAATTCAATATTAAAGAGGCACATTTTATGCTTATTGGGTTTTTCCTTTAGTGTGTTTATATGTTTTGTGCATGGGTCTGCAAAGGTTCAAATCCAAAAGTGCCCTGGACTGGGCTCTGGTTTCAGACAGAGGGTGAAAAGAGGTGCTGCAGCACAGGTAGTATGAGGAAAAATAAAGACCTTTCTGAACATTAAAGCATGTAAACATTTCACAGTTGAGGAACAAAATACAAATATGAATCTGGAAATGAGCAGAATATGTCCTTGTTTCAATGTTATCCTGCATGTCTCTTTTTACCTTGACAGGCATTACTGGCAATTTTAGTAACAAAACTGTGATCTTGAGACTTGAGGATTTATCTTATTTTTCTGTTTGACAAAAATAAAGAAATCTGCCCATTTTACACCTAAATATCATTGGGTTATAACATATATTATTTTCTGTAAAAATGCTTGTATATTGGTATCGTGGAGAAACTGATGTTTATTGGTTTCTCATTAATCAGATTTATTCAACCTGCTTTTAACAATTCAGTTTGAAAGAACTGCAAACCTCAAGAACATTTCAAGTTTGTGCATTGAGTTTTATACAGAACAGAAGTGAATGGAAATCAACGGTCGCCTTGAACTATAGAAAAATACATCCTGATAAAATGGCAGCTTAAAATTCTAAACACATCAGTATCCCTCTTTGAAAAAAAGAAATGGTCAGTAAATATTGTTTCATGCATCTCTATCAGCAGTAAAACCTGCTAGAATATCATTCTGAGGAGACTGTTTGGGACGAAATTGAACTTGAAACATGATTGATTATCATTATCCTTTAAATTCTTGCATGCAGTTGTTGAGTTGATTTAAAAGAGTCATACGTTTGATGCCTAAAAACAACTTTACGTGTATGTACTATAGCTTCTGCAGATTCCTCCGTTTCCTTGGCTTTTTTTCTACCAATCATTTAATAGTACAAATCTGAACTTGTATCACGGGAGGAACTTTGGGTCAACTTGGTAATGTCATTCATTTGTGTTCAATATCCAGATTAAGGTTTCCAAATGTTCTTCATAGTTTCTGCTGTTGTGTGTTCTAATGACATTTTAGGGTCATATTAACCAAAATGTTTGGAAGATAACCCGTGCATCTCTCTTCCTTTAGTCCTGGACTGGAGGATGACGGATCCTAACCACCCCATGAACGCTCTCATGCGTCTCAACCAGATCCACCCGGGCCTGCAGTACCGCCTGCTCTCTCAGTCCGGCCCAGTGCACGCCCCGGTCTTCACCATGTCTGTGGACATCCAGGGGACCACCTACCAGGCCTCCGGCAACTCCAAGAGGACGGCCAAGCTCCAAGTGGCCCTCAAGGTATTCTGCACGTTCAACACATGTTTTATAGTGTGCAGGAATTAAATATACTTTACTAATAATGTGAAATGACATCAATCAAACTCACACTAGCAGAGAGCTAAATGTAATACTTTAAGTTTTGTTTGTTCTCCAAGATCTTTCTGGAGCCCTTTCCCTACCATTCAAAACGTATTAGAATTATGTGTAGCTCCTCCATCTCTTTTGTGCAATGTCCATGAGCTCAAGTGTCATAGTTCATAGCATTCAGACTTTTAAATGTAGTCCAACACATTGGGTTAAACAAATATTTGTGTACAGTCATGATCCCCAGAGGATGATTCCAGCTGTTCATTTAGCTCCACCATGGTGTTAACGTTTGTGGTTTTGAGTAAAATATTTCAACAGCTACATAGTTGACATTAAATACAATTTGAAGATCCTTAAAGTCTCACCCAGCAGCATTGTTAGGTCTCTATAGAGTGGTGTGCAGAAACGAGTCCCAAAACCAGGAAATAACTTCGCATTTTCCCACTTCGGGTTCTCTCGTCTAGAAGTCTACAGTTTTGTTAACGTGTTGATGGATAGAAGCCTGAAACAAGCTCTTTTGACAACACAAGCAGAAGAAATTCTCACGTTTTCTGCTCAATATAAAATATGTCAGTTAATACCACGCGGCCATGCCACTGTGATGTAGTTATTTATAGCCTAGCTTTAGCTTTTTACTTCTGGCAATTGCATTTATGCTTCAAAAGTTAAAAGTGGTGTCAATATGTGGAGATTATCCTGGTGTCATTGATGTGTGTTGGCCACAGAGATTATTTTCTGCAATATACCAAAATCCAAATGGGAAAATCCCATTGGATTTGGTCAAGGGAACCCTTGTGATGCTAACTTGGTCGAGGGAACCCTTGCGATGCTAACTTGGTCGAGGGAACCCTTGTGATGCTAACTTGGTCGAGGGAACCCTTGTGATGCTAACTTGGTCGAGGGAACCCTTGCGATGCTAACGTCCGGATCGGCTAACATGATGGGAGCTGTAATGTAGCTAAATGTTATAGAGCCCCTAAGGTATGGCGTGTAGGCTTTGTGTTAATGATGATGAAGATGGCCATTCTGCAGCCTCACTGCCACAGTGTCAGTGTTCAGCGCCTTGCTCAAGGGCTGTTCAATCATAGACACTGGATGTGTATGTTTTGGGACATTAGGGAACCAGTTATCCTATAATTAGATGACTGTCTAATGCAGTAGAGACAGACTATTTACTGGAGGTGATGAATAATTAGTGCCGTGTTTCCTCCTCAGGCGCTGCAGGCTCTGGGCTTTGTGCTCGGCGGCGACGGAGATGTGGACTCGCTGAGCGCCGACGAGAAGTCAGATGGCGAAGGCAAGATCGACAGGATGTCCACCACCTCCAGCTCCACCTCCATCACCTCCATCACCTCCTCCACAGACACACAGGAGGTGGGGAGGACACACACACACACACACACACACACACACACACACAGTAGGATTATTAACAAGAACACATGGGTATTAGGGCGCTTCACAGACAGACAGTTTCACCAAGTAGTGATGTGATATAGGGCTGCAAGATTTTGAAAAGAAAAACGTAGTGCTATTATTTAGACTAATATTGCATTAGGATTCTTTTTACCAATACTAGATACTGCAATAATCTCATTGAAAAGCAAATAATAATAGTTTGATTTTCTTTTTGGGAGGATCTGTACTGTTGTGGCGATTTAGCACTCATAACTGGAAAGAATGAAACGGAGAGGAATCAAATAAAACACAAACACAGATATAGTTGATCAATTATTATCAATAATAACGAGGAAAATATTACCTCTGCTCTCAAGCAGTCCTACAGCAATGCTCCCACCCAGTAGAATTTTACAGAGACATATATAGGACTTCTACAATGACGTACCCTCATTTCCTTTACATTAACTAACACACGACATCACATGAATGCCACACTTGTATATGTTGCAGATGTCGAAAGTTCATCTATCTCATGACATCTTTAGGAGTAATAAACTAACAAAGGTTAACTGTTTTTATAACCTGAGGCCTTCTCTGAACTTCCTCTAACCTCGGTGTCAGCTCACTTAAAATGAATACATCTATTGATAATTCAAAACGACCATTGTCTCTCTAACTCTGTGTGACCTAACTCAGTAACACACATGATATCGCTTACCATGTGATCTTATTGAATAAGCCAGAAATACGCTGTAATAAGGATTCTGCCATAACAGTACCTAACAAGGAATCTTCTTTAAGTCTATACAATATTTGTAGTAGGTCGTGACTGCAGCTGCACAATACTTCATCTAGATATTTTGCCTTTACTTACTATTGTATATACTGCTACTTGGTTATTTCATTAGTCCAATTTGCAACTTAGATTAAATGTGCAGCCCTGTCATCACTGATGTTTATTACAAATTCTTAACTCTTAAGTTTGAAGTGTCATCTTGCCAAACAAAATCTGCAGTCACCTGCCTCTCTTTCAGCATGTGTTTTAGTGTCTTCTTCCATCTGTTGTTCTTATAGAGGTAGAGCAATAATGGTACATGTCAGCTGTCAAGGCATACCCAATATTTCCAACTTCAAGGCTAATGAGGGATCTGAGTGTGCTGAAACTTTCAAATACACAGGCATTTTTAGAATGTGTCAAAATAACATTTGTATGGCATGTGAAAAAGCTGCATGGTTGTTGCTAGCACTGCACAATTAATTAAAAGTGTTACCAAAACTGCGATGGACTAGTGCAATATTCGAAGAAAGCATAACATTTGTTGAATCCTAAATATTGTTTGAGATACCATTTTTAATGAGGTTCTTTGGAGCTGCAGAGATATCACAGCCTACAAATAGTATTTTAACATAACATGTCTGTAAATACTCATAGGAACCATGAGCGTACCGTAAGAGGTCAGACCGGAGAATTGACAAAGACATTTGCTGCAGCAACAAAGTGATACAGCTCAAGCCCAGCACATTCTGAAGCTTTCTCACCCATTCCCACGCATTGATGTAGTTCTACATTTTCTACATCAACATTTTGCATGACATTGACAAGACATAACAAGCAAAGCACTATGACTCCTTTCAAAGACAATATGAGCCAAAAAGGGGCGAAACATACCCGACAAGATGGACTGCAAGATATCCCTAGAGCAAGCAAAACATCCTGTATCAACTTATGCCAACAGGCAGGAAAAAAAGAGACAAAAGTACTCTCTAACAGAGAGATAAGCACCCAAAGGTTGCATATGTTCAACATATAAAAACTGAAATGTGAAAGATGTGTTTGAGGTCATTTAGTATCTCTGCTACTTTTATTCATATACTTTGTCCACAAGGGATCACTGAAACTGAAAACACACTGCAAAAGTCCCAAAATGTATACTTATACAAATACTTGCACACAATATATCTAAATAATTGTTGATATTATTTGTATTGTTGTGTCAGTTATTCTCTGTCAGATAGACAGAGACAGATTTGAACTGTAGTTAAAAACATTTAGGAATATCTAACCTTGTTCTATATTCTGCCTCCGTCCGCCTGCAGTCCAGAGCTCCAGGTCCCATCCTGACGGCGGGGGGGAAAAACCCCGTGATGGAGCTGAACGAGAAACGGCGAGGGTTAAAATACGAGCTGATATCAGAGAGTGGCAGCAGCTACGACAAACGCTTCATTATAGAGGTACACACACACACAACCACAAACCCTAATTAATTTCCTGTCTCCCTTTCACAAGGTCTTATTAGGAATCAATGAGGGAGGAAGCGTGTTTGATGTTTGGCGCTTCCTGCATCAAAACTTCACATGGCAGGAAAGAAGAGCTTAACATAAAAACAATTGTATCCTGTGAAATCAATCTGAATCACAGTGCTGTTTCTACAAGACTAAAGTTATTCTAAATGTCTTGATATTATTCCGCACCCGGATCTTGTTTCCTTTAAGGAATTGTTATTATTTCTTATGATGAATATGTGCCAACTTGATAAATAATTTGAATACAAATAGTTTCCAGTTTGTTTAAAAGAACCAAAAGAAGAACTGTGAGGTGAGCATGACCAGTGACACCCACAGTAATGTAACGGATGAGTCATCAACAAATACTCATTGCATTACATGTTAATGCACTAAACCATGTTTGTAAAGCTAGAACATTTCAAATATATCATTTTCAATTTAAATTATTTTTTCAGAGTTACAGAAACGTCAGTTGTAAAGCGGTTCAGAATATGACATTGTATTGTTAACTACTGTCTGAGTAGGGGCGAGGAAGTGAAAATAAGTGAGTTTGTGTGATAACAAGTGAGAAGATTTTTTTCTGTGTATGTATATCCTAGTCACCGGGGAGTACAGATGTCACGATTGCGTTTAAGCATGTTATGTCTATAATTTATATTCTATATTGCTTTGAAACTGTAATTATTCAAGTTTTCTAGCAAATAACGCTGGGTTACGTATTGTAACCCTTGTTATATTAACACAGGCAGAGCCCTCTACTGCACTCTATGGGTACTACCTTACAGAGGTGGGAGTAAGTCCTACATGTGCAAGTCATAAGCAAATCTCAAGTCTTGACCTACAAGTATCAAGCAAGTCCCAAGTCACTGTGGTGAGAGTCAAGCAAGTCAAGTCAAGTCATTGCTCAGGTCAAACAAGTCAAGTCATACAACATTCTGATGAATAAGCCCAGTTTCCACATTTAAATCAGTTAAAAGACAGTGGTTATGAAAATGGATTCAACCCACACTATGATTCATTACATACACAGTTAATCATTTGAAATCTAATTTAGACCAATGACAATCATATTAGATCAATATTAACCCTAGAACTGCAGACAATAGCTAGGACTCAATCAAAAAGTCTGTTCAAAAAGGCAGAATTCCAGGTAAGAAAATCATATATGGCATTTGCCATTACACATATTTAATTTACATTTCTGTTAACACTAGAACCGCCAACAGCGTCAGCACCTACATAGATATCATTTTCAAATCATTTAATTTGTTCCTCTTCATAATTTCTTTACAAACTAAGTAGGACGATTCAAAACTCACTTAATTGGGTTAATTTAGAGATTGCTTCAGTTTATCATCATAACAGATCAAAAATGTCAGATTCATTTTATAATAAATCAAGGAATGATGCACTTCTGCAAACAAAAACAACATAATTAAAACATTTAAACAAACTACTAAAAGTAGATGAACTACATTATTCAACAGTTTACAGTAACTTCTGATAATAACACAGGGGAAATAAATGAGGCTTCTCTTTTCCTCTCTCTCCCTCTCCCTCTCCTGACAGCCCGTCACTATCAGGGTTAGTCAAAATGAATCCCTTGGTTAATTTACCGTTTTGTCTTCTCTTTGAAGAGGGCTGCACATCTAATCTAAGTTGCAAATGCTTAATCGATTTGAAACCAAGTCTAACGTAGCTTAAATTTAACGTTAGCTTTCTGGCTAACACAACACATTCACGTACCTTTCTCTGTGGGGTTTGTTGTAGTGACGAATGAAGTTGGATGTTGTGGTGGTCGTGTGACTGATCTTTATGCTGCAGACCCTGCATACCGCTGTTCTCTTCTTATTATCATCATCGGCAACATAATCCTTGAATCCAATCTTGACTATTTTTGGAGTAAAGCTAGCCACTGCCATGTTAACTGACACTCCTGCCTACTAGTGGGTTGCCAGGTTTGCGCGCATGGCGCTATAATCACCCAATCACATTTCGAAAAAACTAAACTTAATATCTCACTACAAAAACAAATGCAAATATTTAATTTTAAAAAGTCAAGTCCTTTCAAGTCATCCGTCTCAAGCTTAAGTCAAGTCTCAAGTCATGAATACCAAGTCAAAGTCAAGTCAAGTCTTTTATCAATGTTAATCAAGCAAGTCTCAAGTCCAAAAATATGCGATTCGAGTCGGACTCAAGTCATGTGACTCGAGTCCCCACCTCTGCTACCTTATCATGCAAGCATTCACCTACTGAGATTTCTATAGACGTAGCTGGCCCCGGGGCGGGCCTACCTGAATGCGCTCGCATCTCACTTCCGTATAAAAGGAGGCCCCGCCTCCTGACCATCATCTCACACCACTCTTCAGCGAGAGGTATAGGACAGACAGTGTCCCAGGGTAGAGGGCTCCGCCTGTGTTAATATAACAAGGGTTACAATACGTAACCCGGTGTTATATCTCTCACAGGCTGATGTATGCACGCACTGTCGTCCAACACACTGTTCCACCTCACTGTCCCTGACCGGCTTTAGCAGCCGCTGCGCCTCACTCACCTCTCCCTCGGTTGAAACCGTGGAGAAGTCCAGGCTGCAGCCGATAGAGCACACCCTGATGCGCTTGCCATGCAAAAGTGTGCTCGAAAACAGTGCTGAGGGCTCCCCTGCGTCCGCCTATAGGCAGACAGGGAAAGTCCGCAGCCATGTATGGGTTCACTATGCACCCTCTCTCATGAGTCCCTAAAGAGCACGGGGAGAGCGCAAGTGCCCGCTACCAAGTAACAGGCTCTCCCTGCCTGCTCGTAGGCATGTGCAATGCCTCCACAAAGCCAGCCTGCCAGGCGTTTCTTGGACAGAGTTTTTCCAGTCACCCCGCCCCCGAAGCACACAAACAGCCGTTCAGTGCATTTCAGGGTAGCTGTGCGCTCTACATAACATGCTAACGCGCGCACCGGGCAGAGGAGGTGCAGTTTAGCTTCCCTGGCCTCACCATGGGGTGGAAGACTAAAACCCCCCAACTGAATAGCCCTCGACCTGAACACACTCCTTAGGCTTTTAGGAATAAAGGAGGGGTTCGGTCTGAGTGTCGCCCCGCTCCGGTCACCCTGAATCAGTAAACAGCTCGGGTGCACCGATAGAGCGGTTAACTCGGACACTCTTTTGGCTGACGTTAAGGCAAGTAGCAATGCTGTCTTCCATGACAGTGCTTTCAGGGAGGAGAGCTCCAGAGGCTCAAATGGTTCTGTGACCAGAGCCTCGAGCACCAGCGGCAGGTCCCACTGCGGGGCGGAGGCGTGCACTACTGGGCGCAGCCTCCTGACCCCCTGTAAAAACCGCAACATCAGTGGCTGACTAAAGGCTGACCTGCCGTTGAATCCCTCATGACAGGACGAGATGGCTGCTGCATACACTTCCACTGTGTAATGCGCAAGCCCTCTGTCCACCAATAACTGTAAGAAGGATAAAATAGAGCCTAACTCACAAGATAGGGGCTCTATTCTCCGTTCCTCACACCATCGCTGGAATCCCAGCCACTTCGGCCTGTAACAGGCTGTGATGGATCCAGCTCTTGCTGCCTGGATAGTCTGAATAACGCTGTCGGACAATCCACGCTGTCTCAGCCTGTCCCTCTCAGGAGCCAAGCCTGGAGAGGACGGCCCAGAGTGGGTAACGCCCCGATTGCAGCTGCCTCTTGAGACATCGCCCCCCAGAACGGGGGAATTGCCCAGGGCTGGCCCACCTTCATCGGTGTCATCTCTTGAGTACCACGGAGCCCCGACACGATCCGGTGCTACCAGAATGACTGCCAGACGTTCTCGCCTCACTCTCCCCAGGAGAGGGAAAATGAGACGCAGCGGTGGAAAGGCGTATAGCAGCTTCCTTGGCCATGGCTCGTGTGCAAACGCGTCCACCCCAAAGGGCGGGTCGTCGCTCAGGGCCATGGAAAACCACAGGGCACAGTGGCTGTTGTGCCGGCTGGCGAGCAGGTCCACTTCCGCTATCCCGAACTGGGCCGAGATCTGCTTCACCACCTCCGGGTGAAGCGTCCATTCGCCTGGCAGGGGCCCGCCCCTCGACATGAGGTCGGTCCCCCTGTTCTCCAGTCCCGGGATATGGAGGGCTTTCAGAGTTAACACCACCTCTGAAGCTCATAACCACAGCCTCTCCACTGTGGCCAACAAGGCAGCGGAGCGGACTCCGCCCTGCCTGTTGATATAAGCCACTGTGGTGCTGTTGTCGCTCCTGACCATTACATGCCTCCTTTGAATTAGGGGCATGAAATGCTGGAGGACTAACACTACCGCCTGTAGCTCTAGGAGGTTGCTGTGTCGAGATTCTGTTAGAGCCCAGCGCCCACCTATAGCCCTCTTCAGGCAGGTCCCTCCCCATCCTGTTCCCGTGAACGCTGTGATGTAGGAGGTTACCCGTCCCAGTGGGGACCCCCGCCGGAGGTGCCCGGGAGACCCCCAGAACCGGAGGTTGCCCTCCACTGAAGGGGGGATGGTCACGAGCCGCCGTTTGTGCCTCTTGGGATCCAAACGCAGGCTGGAGAACCACCTCTGCAGGCGGCGCATATGCAGTAACCCCAGCGGGACCACAATGTGAGCAGCCGCCATGAGACCCAAAGTCTGCATGACAGTTAAAGCTGTCACTGTCGCCCCCTGTCGCAGCCTGTGAACCGCCCGGAGAAGAGACGCACTTCTGCTCTCTGACAGGGTGGCGCGTAGCACGCCTGCATCGAGCACCACTCCCAACTACAACGCCTGTTGGTGAGGTATGGGGGTGCTCTTTTTTCAATTGATCGCAAAGCCTAATTTGGTTAGGTGTGTGATCAATTGTGCTGTGCAAAACATTGCCCATTCCCGGGACCCAGCCATGACTATGAGGTCGTCTAGGTCAAATAAAACTCTCATGCCGTGGGCGCGCAGCGGTTGAAGCGCAGGGGCCACACATTCCCTGAATGTGCATGGGGATAGGGATTAGCCGAACGGGAGTCTGTTGTACTCGTAGGCTATTCCCTGAAAGGCAAAACGCAGATACTTTCTGTGGTCTGGCACAATTTCTACATGAAAGTACGCGTCTTTCAGGTCGATGGTGGTGAACCAATCGCCCGGTTGCACCAGCCCCATTAACTGTTTTATGGTTAACATGTACAATTTCCTGCGGCAAATGTGACGATTCAGGCTGCGCAAATCTAGAATAGGTCTGAATTCCCCTGTCTTCTTGAGAACCAGGAAGTACATGGAATAAAAACCCTTTTCTCTGTGCTGAGGGTGCACAACAGACACAGCCTGTTTCTGCACCAGCGCCTGAATCTCTGCTGAGAGGAAACACATCTCCTCCTGAGATGACAGATTTAACTCTCGTATGCCTCTGAATGGAGGTGGGATGCTGCAAAACTGGAGTGAATAACCCCGTTTCAGCATCCTGTCCATCCACTTCGTTAACACACAGCTGAGGCTCCATTCCCCATAACATTTGGACAAGCCCTCAGCTGTGGGAGACAGGCCACATTTCCCGAGACTGCCCAGGGAAGGAAGAACTAATGCCGACCGCCAACTCATCTGGTGCAAGGCCCTGCCACCTTCTTGACTCCTACTGGGTACAGGAAAGCTAATTTACCCCTTTTGTTTTATAAGTGAAGTTATAGTCATTTGTTCTGGGAATATCATTTTCGAGCCTGAGACCTGGAAAACTGGCTCGGGGCTTAACAGGTTAACAATCACATAAGATAAAGATAAAAGAGAGCTGGAACCAGACATTTTGAAAGAATCACTGAACAGTTAACCAATTATCAAAATAATCCGTCAACGAACAAATTGATTATTAGTTTCAGCTCTAATTCTCTGAGAAAGACCAACATAAAGAAGAATAAACCTATCTTTTATACACCTTTCATCAGAAGCCGTTCTCCTCTGTGTGTTGTTTGTGTGCGACAGGTGGAGGTGGACAAGCAGGTGTTTCGGGGAACGGGTCCAAATAAGAAAGTAGCCAAAGCCAGCGCAGCGCTCGCCGCCCTGAACAGCCTGTTCTCCGGCTCCAAATCTACAAGCATCAAGAAGAAAAGACCCAACCCTCCTGTGAGTACATCACATGCTTCTCTGGTCAGCAAAATGAAACCACTTAATATTCAGTGCTCATGTGTATCTGCTGTGTGTGTGTGTGTGTGTGTGTGTGTGTGTGTTGTGTGTGTGTGTGTGTGTGTGTGTGTGTGTGTGTGTGTGTGTGTGTGTGTGTGTGTGTGTGTGTGTGTGTGTGTGTGTGTGTGTGTGTGTGTGTGTGTGTGTGGTGTGTGTGTGTGTGTGTGTGTGTGTGTGGTGTGTGTGTGTGTGTGTGGTGTGTGTGTGTGTGTGTGTGTGTGTGTGGTGTGTGTGTGTGTGTGTGTGTGTGTGGTGTGTGTGTGTGTGTGTGTGTGTGTGTGTGTGTGGTGTGTGTGTGGTGTGTGTGTGTGTGGTGTGTGTGTGTGTGTGTGTGTGTGTGTGTGTGTGTGTGTGTGTGGTGTGTGTGTGTGTGTGTGTGTGTGTGTGTGTGTGTGTGTGTGTGTGGCCAAAGAGACCCGTAACCTCGATGCTGACGCTCCCGGCCCTCGCTGCCAGACCTCCAATTGTCCCTGTCCTCCCCAGAGCCCCCTACATCAGCACACAACACACACATGGATACATCCCCCCAGGTGAGTTTTACATGGTTTACTAGACTAAGAAGACAATCAGTTATATTTACAATATAATCATTGCAGCGTAAGTTTTCACAAAAAATAAAATGTTCAATATTTTAATCATAATTATTAAACATAGATATTAAAAGGTTGAAGGTGGGTGAATTGTGTCACAGTTTTTAGTGTTCGAGGAATATTTGGATTTTGGGGGAAATACACTAATTTGCTTTATAGATAAGAGGATAACAGTTTATGATTTCTTTTAGTTCCCTCAACTCTCCAGTAACTGTGGAAGAAAATAGTTTTTGTGGCAAATACGGCACATTTACATGATGGATTCAAGTGCTCATGTTATTTAAATAAATACTAATACAAACACAACTGCTTTTATGTCTGTACAGTGAATACAAACATGCATGGTATGTGCAATAATTACACTGTGGTATGCTTTTTCTCTTTCTCCTCTCAGGTTTTGGGGCTCCTTATGGTTACAGCCCTGCAGGTGCCCTCCCTCACTACGGTAAACTCATTCACTGATCAATAATCCCTCCATTCGATTTTTTCCATCACTACATCACAACATTTGAGTTATTTTTTTGTTTTGCTTGGCTCTCCCTTAGGTTTCCCTTCCAGAGTTCCCTCAGTAGTTGTCCCAGTCATCAGAGTCCCCACAGCATACCCCATCACCCACCTCTACCCCTATTAGGACCCTCAATTACCTCTCCAACTTCAGAGGAAGTCACTGGTTAAAGTTAGATTCTGACATTTACTTTTTATGTTCAGGACACACACTTTAAACACCAAAAACCAACAGTGGATTACATAGACCTTTGACTAGTTGACCCAATCAGTACCACTGTATAGGATGTTCCCTTATTGGCAACCAACTCGATCAATTTGGCCTTCAGAAAGTTGGGCGGCCTGATTACAAAAATAAGCTCTTTGGTCATCAAATCATTATACATGACAAAATGAGTTCAGTGTTATAAAGACTGGTAAGGTTTAGTATTGAACGTATTAAATGGACATTCACTAAAAAGAACTAAATCTACTAAAGGGAACACAAATAAGCCACTTGTGAAATGTAAACAATACAGACAAAAAGCATATTTTTTAGGTACCAAAAATAATGACAGAGATTCTCAAGTACACAAACTACTTAATATCCAATGTAGGAAATTAAACAAAAAACTGTACAAAGGAACTTCCTCTTTAAGCAGACCGTACAGTTGCTGTTTTTGTAGTTCTTAATAGGATGATTAATATCCTAAACCATGATTAACTAAATACAAAAGCACCATAGCAAGGAAAAAATAACATGTGGTCATAACTAAATATTTAATAAAACTAAATGTTCATCCAACAAGGGGAACCAATTTGTTGCAGTTTTAGTCGGTATTTATTAACTTTTCTATATTGTGTCCTGTAGGTGATATGTGTAGTCCAGTTCTGGGAACTGAGCATCCACTTTAACAAACTGAATTACTAGCCTCTCTATAGGTATCTATAATAACACCAACTACCAGTAATCAACATAGGAAACGTAAATATCCATTGTTATGAACTTAAAAAAACACTTACCATAGAAGACCGCAAAATACAATACTGTATACAGTATCAGGAAATAAGTCAATTAACTGTAAAGAGGTAAACCAACATTTGTGAGAAACTTAAAAAATAAGGTTACTTACTATACACTAACTATTAAGTATCTACAGTATGGCTCTAAACTGTCACCGTAAGGAAGTAAACAAAAAACGACACCTACCATGACAGACTTCAATACAATGGTGTATATCAGGGAACTAAGCTGCAAAGGGGAAAGCATTTTCTGTGGGGAACTAAATAAATGGAGCACTAGCAAAACACTTACTGTTAAGTATCCAGGTCATTGTTAGGAAGTTAAAAACTATAAAAACCTACAACATTTACAGTGCTGTATATCAGAGAACTAAATAAATAAACTGCAATGAGCTGATTTTTTTTTGGGGGGAACTAAAGAAATTAGGCTACAAACGTAACACTTTCTATTAAGTATCTACAGCAGGGGTGCCCAACCAGTCGATCGCGATCGACCGGAGATTCCCAGTCGATCGCGAGATGTGTCTAAAAATAGAACAACAACATTCTGTTGTATCGTTAATGTCCTGTAACATAATCTTCCTGTTCAGAATAATGCACATGAACGCATCAAAGCTTTGTGATTGGCCGGCGTGACCCCATGTGTCGGGGCGTGGCTGGTGAGCAGTGGGCAGTATTTTGCTGACGTTGTCTGTGTCAACAGGAGTGACAGTCCGCACACACACAAGACCGCAATTATGGCAGAAGCAAAAAAGCCCAAAATATATAATTTTCACTCCGAGTGGGAGGATGATTATTTTTGTATCTATTCCAATTCAAAGTCCATCTGTCTCATCTACAATGCGAGCGTGGCTTTATTGAAGAAGGGTAATTTAGGAGCGCCATTTCAAAACAATGCACAAACGCTACGAGACGGAATTCCCTCCTAATTCTGCCCTACGCTCCAAAAGGGGAGGGGTCTGAAAGGACAGCTAAATGCACAGCAGTCCATTTTCACCAGGCCCAACAACAAGAGCAAGGCTGCTACCATAGCATCTTATCGTGTCAGTCACGTTCTTGAGAAACACATGAAGTCTTTCAAAGACGGCGAAGTTGTGAAAGAAGCATTCCTGGAGGCTGCCGACGCGCTTTTGGGGGACAGTAAAAATAACAGAAGCATTTCAACAGGTTTTTGATATAATAAAAACTCAAGTTAGATACCGTTATTAATCAGCTGTAAGTTTTAGTTTGTTTGAACTTATTCATTATAATTATTGTACAAAATGGTATAAGAATGCAAACATTAAGATCTGTTCTGTTTAAATTGATTATAGTCTATTATCAATTCAGGTTAAGAAACTAGTGTTGCTTGCATCCTATTTTAAATGCATTTATTTTTATACTCTACTAAAATGCATAAAAAAGGGTTTGATTCTATTAATTTTGTCTTTTTTATTGCATGTTGGCAGCAGATTCCTGAGTAGCTTCAGATCTGAGTTGTCTTATTAGTAAGCCTAATTTATACTTTTGTAGCAACACTATTTTTATATAATGGCAAAGAAAGGGTTCAGAGTCTTTTCTTTTTGTCCTGTGTCATATGTGGCAGCACTGTTCAATGTTTCTTGAAAACATTACCCACTGTGGTGACGTGTGAATAAACTCCAACTCTGTATCAACAACACTGTTGTGTAACTTCAGTTAAATACTTGTATGTGTGTAGAAAGAGGTAAGATAAAGGATCTGCAGTATTTTATGAAGTATTCATCGTACAAAGGTCAGTTTTATACAAGTAGAAGTGTGTATTTACCTGGTAGTAGGCTGTCAGTAATGGCTACGCCTCTCTATTTGGAATGGTAGATCTCGGCAGACTGACAACTTTAAAAGTAGCTCTCGGTTCAAAAAAGGTTGAGCACCCCTGATCTACAGTATGGAACTAAACCGTCACTGTAAGGAATGAAAACATTAGCCGCTTTTCATATATATATTTAAAGGGATAGTGGAAATCCGCAAATTTTGGGTTTAATTTATGTATTTTTATTAAAAAAATAAGCATAATAAACAATTTTTTTTAATTTCATGCGCCTAGTTTCATTTTATTTTCAATTTTACTGCGCCCTCTCAATGAAACGAAATACTTCGGGAATCGTCGGGAATCTTCGGGTGATGACGAGAGCATAGGAAGACGGGCACAAACAATGGCGGACATTCAATAGCATTTGCATGTGAATAGCCGAGTATATTGCCATAAATATGATGATTGATTATCAGTAAAAAAATTCTACGTGACACAACGACATTGGATTAACCTTGAGATGCGTTTTTATTCCGTTGAACACAACTTTTGATCACAAATCAAAAAAGGTAAGACGTAATTATTGTAATATTTTTGGAACCGGATGTTGTTTACTTTCTCTTTTCTGGCTGATAGCTATAGGAATTCGAGGTCTTACAGTGATGACATTACATGTGTGGAATCTGTGGAGTCTCAGCTTTAAATCGTATATCTTGTTTGTGCAGTTAAGATAGTAATAAGGGCATTTCTACCGTGTGTTGTGTGTAAAAAAGCGTTAGCATTAGTTAGCATTGTTTCGCTCAATGCTAATTCAAAGGCTTGGTATTACTCTTGTGTTTTTTCTAGCTAACAATTGTTCTTATTGTCAGTTAGTGGAGTTTCTTACCTTTAAAAGGGTATGAAACATTAATAGTTTCATAAATGTTAAGAAGCCCTGAGACATGTGAGAGAAAAAAAACTGTGGGGACCTTCGGGCTTAACTGGTTAACAATGATTAATATTTGTAAAGGCTACAGGTGATCTTAAGATGCGTGAGCTATGCTTAGGGACCTACCAGTCAAGATTATGTGTGCGTAGGGGTGCATCATCTGGCGCCTGGTCCTGGTCATCCTCGCCAGTGCCCATGCCGTGAACCATCACCTCGGGCTCGAACAAATAAGGACGTAATGGTCCATCGTCTGGCTCAATATTGTCACCATCATCGCTTACTGAACCGGATTCAGATTCAGTTCCTAAAACGACATTTTCGTAGGAAAGCCGAGAGGATGTTTCTGACTCGCTATCATCACTGGATACCTCGTACAATCCTTCTTCTTTGTCTGGTATATTTGCCCTTCCACGTTCATTCTGCATAGACGCCATGGTTTGTTATCGTATCGTCTTCCTGAGTTTTCGTCACTTCCGGTTTGGCTGAGTCGAACATTTCGTTTCTAAAAAACTTCGGGGAAGCTGCAATAAAGTGCTTCTAACATGCGTAAGGCAATTATTATATATTTTTTAATCAGGTGTGATTGTTTTGGTACGTAATTAAGCATGTATATAAGTTAAAACGAAACTATTTGAGGTTCCATTTCCACTATCCCTTTAATATTGTCTGCTTATCTGTATTATTGTGTTGCATTGTTGGAGAAGCCTGTGACCTAAGATTTTCAACGACATAATTACTCTGTAGCTATGTTAGTTAGGGGTGCCCCGAATGGGAAATTCTTGGCCGAAACCGATACCGAAAATAGGAAACAGTTGGCCGAATGCCGAAAGGCCGAAAATGATTAATAGAAATATATATATATATATATATATATATATATATAATGTATACATTTTTTACCAATGTTGTTCAGCTACCTGATTATGGAAATAGACATGATTATGGCAAAACTTAACTTAAATAATAATCACTATTATGGGTCCATAAAACATGTATTCAGCACTTTTGAATGCATACAGTACATTTATTTTCTCTGTAGGATAACTACAACAAAGTGCATTCAGAACAAAGCCAAGGGGCTTTAAAACTGCATAAACATCTAGGCCAGTAGGCCTACAACAAAATAGTGTAAATAAAGACTGTAACAGCCAGGCCTTCAACAACAACAAATGCACCTATAAGTGCATGCATACAAATGTGCAAACTGGATAAATCCACATGAATGTAACTATAGTATTTACAAATGAAATTACAATTGAATTTCAAGAATCTGTAAATAAGGCCTCATAAACAAAGTAGTAAACATTGTATAAAGATACATAAAGTGAAAACTGGATACAAAATCCACAATCAATTACAAATTAAATTACAATTTCAAGAATCTGCAAATCAGGTGGTCTGTCCTCATGAGCAATGTAAACAACATTGTATCATTTAGATACCGAAAGTACAATGTATTGAACACTGTGCTGCTGTCATTTCCCCCTAATGATAACCTGAGATGGTGAATTATAACTCACAATGAAAATTGTTCAGGAAAGTGGGTATAGAGTAGACATGTAGAACTAGATAAGCTTATGATAAGCCTATGATAAGCCAGCCTTGTCTACTTATTAAGGAAAAGTGGGAGGTTCTTTTTAATGAACAGTAGCTTCTCTGCTTTATCAGCCATAAGTCTGTTCCTCTTCTCATCAAGCACATGAGAGGCAGCGCTGAACAGTCTCTCGCTGTCAGTGCTTGTGCATGGAGCACTCAAATACTTGCGTGCCACCTTGGCCAGGTCAGGAAAGCGGTGAAAGCGGTGTGCGCTGGTGATTTCATCATACTCCGCATATTTGTCCGGGTATTTAGATTTCAAGTGGTGGAGTAATCCCGAAGTGCTGAAAGTCTTTGCAGTTACACCCCCTCGAGAAATGTCAGCTGAACACGTTTTGCAAATCGCAATCCGCGCCTCTTTCTCTGATATTGTGAAGTATCTCCAAGCGGCAGACATGTTGGCTGTGAGCCAGCTGCGAGCATGGTCGCCGCGTCTTTATTACGTCATCACAACAACATGTTAGGTTACCAACGTAAGCCTGTTCTGACATTCAGTGATATTTTTTCAGTGCCGAAAGCCGAAAGGGCCTTTTTAACCATTTTCGGCCGATAATTTTCGGTGGCCGAATATTCGGTGCATCCCTAATGTTAGTTTGACAATAAAGAACCTTGAACCTTCACACCAAGTACTTAGCCTGGTACTTGTCCCCGGTACTTGTTCCCCCCAAACTCTTTAGTCCCTGGAACTGTTTTAGTAGATTGTATTCTCACCGGAATAAGTCCCTGAGGGAGGATTAGGCAAATGAAGCCGCATTTATCTGTGACTTTCTGTTTGTGTGTGAGGGGGGGGTCAGTGGATCAGAGTGGCAGGTAACGCTCGCTGCAGCGTTTTACGGGGGTGGTTTGCAATTCGCCCAACCAATCAGAAATTGTTAGTGTGGCCGACACAGCCACAAACCATTTCCTCCAGAGGAAAGTACCACCTCTCTAGCAGGAACTATCTGGAGGTGAAAAGGTTTGTGCGAACTAGGGACTAGTTCCAGATCCTTTTTGGTGTGAAACCAAATCTCCGCCCCCCCCCCCCTCCCTATCGGCCTAGTTCGGGGGGAAAAGTACTCCGGTGTGAAAGCGCCTATTGCTAATATTAGTAGGGAACTAACTCATTACTGCAATAACACTGTGGGATGCTGTGGCTCAGTGACTTAGTGTGCTGATCTCTGGATCAGGGGAGCACTGGTTCAATCCCCACTGCAGTCAGCATGTGGTTGTGTCCTTGGGCAAGACACTTCACCCACAATTGCTGTAAGTCGCTTTGGGTAAAAGCGTCTACCAAGTAAATTCAAACCTAAAGGGAACTTAACATGTTGTAGTTACTACTAAATGTACATTAAAGACAATATACAATAATACAATTGGCTGTAGAGAACTTATGAAACAGACACTGTAAGGAAGTAATTAATACTAAATACATGTACAAAATGTATACTATGAAATGCATTTGAACAGAGATCTTTTTGTCAAAAGGTTAAATGATTCCTTCAACCTCACCTCATGGATGTGAATGTTGTTTGTATTTTATTTATCTCTGTTTTCTTATGATTTAGAAAGGTTCCTGTTGAGATCAAAAGAAAAAAATGGTGAAAGTCCAGGTTTACATTTGCTGTTGTTTTTGAGCCATTTTGTGTTGAGTGAAAATACTTTATTTTCAAGAAGATTTTAATTCTGACCTGTTTGCAGGTTATATTCTGTTGAAATAAATGAATAATTGTGTCTACAGCTGAATAACTTGTACTTTGTAAAGACTTTTCCGTGATGTGGCCATGAACCCAAGTACAAAGTTACAATCCCTCAGCTAGCATTTTGCTATCCCCTCTTTTCCAAACACCAATTGTCCAATCATATTTTAGCAACTGGAAAAAACTGGTTTATCAAGCTTTGGTTTGATCCACGTTGAAGCATTTGGCATGGAGCTGTAATACAACAGAATTGTAATGGTGACATAATAGAGTGGTGCAGTGATGAAGCATTTCTGTTGGCAGACCTTGAAGTTAGCATTACAAGGTCTCCCTTGACAAAAAGCAATGGGATTTTCTAAGTATATTGCAGAAAATAACATGTTCATGATACTTACACATTTTATTCAGCATGATTATCTCCACAAATTCAAACCGCTTTTGACATAAATGCTATCGCCACAAGTCAAAAGCTTACGTAATGCTATAAATGAACTACATCACCACCGCTAAGCTAAAGGGGGTCTTGTGTCGGCATGATGAAGTTTACTATTGTATATTACTTGTTAACCACTGCTGTTATTATGAAACATAGAAGCTTCGGACATTCACAAGTAGGTTAACTGCACATGTATGTTATGTTAAAGAACAAAACGTGAAAATCTCTTCAGCTCTAGTTAACCACACGCCTTGTTTCAGGCCTCTAAAGAAAAACACTTTTTTTTTTTTATTGACTTGGAGACGAGGGAATATGTCATGCTAACTCATTCTGGATTTTTGGGTTCGTTCCTGCACCACTTTTTAACAAAACTTGTTAGTAGACTTCAGCTTTTTACAAGCTTGTCTTCATTGTCTTTATAACAGAAAAACCCATGTAGCTAATGTTAGCTGATAGCTAGCTAGCTACAGCTCATTAAATCTGCCAGTGACACGCTTTAATTCAGTCGTAATAAGTCTGCTTAATTTTTTAAATAAAGCCTAATTTTTTATGAGAATAACTATCAACTTTAATTTCCAAACCTGCGATTTGTATCCTGGTAAAACTACATAATGTACCATGCATAAACTGGAAGCTTGACAGGCGTAGCATTTCTTACTTAGCAGGCAGATAGAAATGATGGTCCGAACTTTCAAAGTAAAAGCCAAGATGTAATGTCTCTGAATTGTATTTGAAGTAAAAGCTGCACCAGGCTGTTTCACAAATGTAGCTGTTTGTTATAACTGGCAAACACCCAGAAAACACCTGTGCTAGAGACGCTTGGAGAGAAACATTGTAATGCTGATTTAAAAAAATGTAATAGGATGCACTGAATCTCCTGAGCACTAAGAATGTCTGGGAGATACTTTCTGAGAGCAGCTACAAAAAGTATGTATTCTGCTTTGAATGTGCAACCTAGTCTCTGATCACATGTTTAACACATTCCCCATTCCTTCTAATCACCTCAGAGTTCAGGACAAAGAGGATACATGAAGTGCTGATGATTACTTCTGTTAACCCCGTTGCTCGTGTCTCCTGTCTGTAGGCGGCCTGTACATCGACAGTGCCTATTACCAGCCGCAGACCATCGCCACACCTATCATCATCCACCTGGGCCCTCAGGATCTTTTCTGACCCGACCCACGCACCGAGGCCAGACTCTGCATCGTCCTCGGCCCCCCGTTTAACCCCTTGCCCTTTTTAAACTCTGCCAGCGCCTCTCAATTACTGCAGCGCCGCGCCCTCGGGACTCTCCTTCCACACGAGACGCGGCAGCAATATTGAAAGCAATATGGAGGAGACAACACTGCGGGCAACACTCTGTCAAGTCAAGGTCGGGTTTTTGTGAAGAGGCGAGACTTTGTTCGCCAGCTCTCTCAGAAAATGTCAATAAAACACAAAGCAATAATTCTCCTGCCTTTGGGTATCTCAACATGTTCAAAAGCAACTTCAGCAGAATTCAAACAGACCATCAACACCGGCACATACACCACAATGTGACCTGTCTGTCAATATATTTACTATCTGTATATATGAATGTTTGTGAGTTTTGAATATATATATATATATATAAACATGTTAATATGTTTGAATATGTAAAACTCGCTGACAGGTAAAGAAACGTATTCATAATATATCTCTGAATGTAAATACTAGTAGCTTTGTATTTAAAGCACTCAGCAATGCTATCTATGAATATTAAGATTTAAATTAATTTTACAAACTCTATTACACTATTGGTATGCTGGTATATATTCCCTATTTAAACATGATAACATATAGTATACAAAGTATTGATTTTCCCTGAGATAAATGTAACATACTATTTGACATAAGGTTTTAATTATTTATTTTCCCAAAAATAATCTCTTAAATTGAATCTTTGTCACCAGTCGTAAAGTCCACTTCTGTCACACGTCTGTTGGGTTTAAATCAATGGTTACCAACCCGAGGGCACGGGCCCCCTCAAAAGCACACAGGACAAATATTAGAGGTCGCAAAATGATTAATGGAAGAGGAAAACAAATATTTCTACTACATAACGTTGTTAGTAACAGACCTTTCTTGGTTTTAAAGCTTGGTTTTAAAGCTCTCAGACAGAATCATAACTATAACAACCAACACCCAGGGCCGCCCCTGGCTAATTTGTGGCCCCACGCAAAGTTATGTGATGAGGCCTTCTGTGTCGCGAGCGTCGACGGGGGGGGGGGGCCTGCCCCACGCAGTCTGTGTGATCTGCGTGTAAGGAGGGGCGGGCCTGCCAACACCTACAGTATTTTACAACTGAATGAGCAGGAGTGCCGCTTTGGAATTTGTTAATCAGAGCATTATTAAACTTTGATAACTTTTTGCTATGTAAAGATGGAGAGTTATATCTATCTGAGCAATCTTTTACTTTACGCTGGTTAGCTTTTTGCTTAATTTGTTAGCATTAAAGAACTACATCTCCCATGATGCTTGAGGGCAGATATTGTTGCAGTTGAATGGTGAGAAAATAGTGTGCAGTGATGATGTATTTTTGTAGGCCGACCTGCAAGTTAGCATCGCGAGGGCCCCCTCGACAAAAACCAATGGGATTTTTACATTGGATTTCGGTATATCGATGAAAAAAAAGCTCTGTGGCAAACATAAATGTATGATACTCATCACGCGTTGTTTGGCAGGATAATCTACACATATGTAGACACACACATATATACCACCTAATGATTTTTTTGAACGGTAAATGCAATCGCTAGAAGTCAAAAGCTAACGCTTTAACAAACAACATCACAGTCGAACCGAACCTGAAAATCTCTTTAGCTTGTGTTAACCACAGACCTCATTTCAGGCATCTACCGAAAAAGCACCTTTTTAAAAAAAAACATTGACTTCAAGATGAGAGAACTGTAAATGGTAAAAGGCTGGTTCATTTCAGGGTTGTCTTCTTGGACTGGTTCCGACACAACTCTATAGCATTGCTACCCTAGTTGACTATAGCTCAGATGTCAACAAGTGTTGCTAAGAGTTACCTGATGCTAAGTGCATACAAACCCTGACATTTTGCTAAATAGTTTAGAAGATACACTTCCCGTTTGGGAATATGTGACCCTTCTTCAAGAGAATGTTTCCAAATGACTCTAAAGCAGGCTACAACAGTGCTAACCATTAGCACCTCACTGTCCACCAAACCTCTTAAAACTGAGGAATAATATTTGATTTAAAAGTCTGATGAAATGACCTGCTAATATTTTGTTTTTGCATTATTCCTCACTGCAGCCTGACTGAAAGCACAAGTGTTTAAAGCAATACTTCACTCAGGAACCTTCAAACTAAATCTGATCATGTGAAACAAACAAACAACAGAGAGTACGGCAAACTCCTCGGTACTGTAGACGAGACAATGCTCAAACAGAATGTAAATGCTGTTGTAAATGTAAATTGTCCAAACCAGATAATAATCACATTTTATGTCACAGTTATAAAAATGTTTAGGGAGAATAACCAAATCCAGTGAATCCAGTGCAGATTCCCGATGAATTGACACATCCTTTGTAAAAATGTTGGTTCTTGTCTAACACTAGTTTTGTCGTGTCTGAACTTCCATACTCTGCACAGCTCCAGCAGTCTTCTCTGGGATTATGTGTGATATCAAAGAGGCTTTTCTGATTTGTAACAGTCGTGCGAAACCTGGAAATTAAAAAGAATGTGTAACAAGAAAAGACGAGGCATGAAAGAATTTGGAGTTTGGTGTGTGTTCCTGACCCCTTCTACTTCATCAGTTTTTTTTTCTTTCAGTCACACTTGGCTGCCGCAGAGCTAATTACATCTGAGGGAACAGAGAGAGTGAAAGAAACATCGGATTACACACAGAGAATCAAATAAAGTCCCAAAACAAGACATTTAAACCAGCTGCTTGAATGAAAAGCTAAAGAACTTAATGAGTAAAACTGTGTTTGTAACTCCGCAGGAAGCTTATTTGGTCTCCAGTATCCCACTGATGTCAGCCAATTCTCACCTCAGTGCTACACCACATGGAAGCCGTAAGAACACACACACATTTGAATTTGTCACTGGTTTAAAAAGACTTATTGTCCTGGTAACATCCAGTTGTTGCCAGAGGCATAGCACAGCAGAGGCAGATAAAAACCGCCATCAGTCAAAGTGTTGATGTTTTTACGTGTCGGTATGTGACTGGAATATCTATTTAGATCTATTAAATAACTCACTAAGGGGCCTAATTAAGCTGATTTCCAGGTTCATATTTGTATGTAGTGCCTCTACTGGGACATGTCTCCATGCTTTAATGTTCAAAAAGCTCTTTATTTTTTATCATACTGCCTGTGCTGCAGCACCTCTTTTCACCCTCTGTCTGAAACCAGAGCCCAGTCTGCTCTGATTGGTTAGCTGACCGGCACTGTTGTGATTGGTCAACCGGTTAGAGATGTCCTGCCCCTTAACCCTGTTATTTCTACCACTGTGCCGTGACAAACCAGTGTGCCATGAGAGATCGTCAGGTGTGCCGTGAGAAATTGTAAAATGTCACTTAATCGCTCCAAAAATATTATTTAGTTGCTGCAAATAAAATCGAACACTAGTATTCACAAGAATACGGACTATTTTGTTTGCCTGCATTGACTAATTGAGAAACGGGTAATTTTATTGAGAAAAATACATAGAGAGAGATCTCAAAGCTAGCTACTTCGGCGCTGAACTCCTAGCGGAATTGAGAGACTTGTCAGCTAGCTTCTTTAGACTGAGCCTGTCAAACTGTCAATGACTGTTTCTGGTGAGTGGTAACCTGTCATTATTTAACAAGCCCACCTTACTTTCATTACAATTTTTTATTTTCTTTAATTGAGTTAAAATATTGAGTTGAGGAACTAGCAATATTAGTTTTTAGCCAGATCATCCATTAGCCTTATAGTAGGCCTTTGATGAGTCTTATCCTCCATAAGTTTATGGTGTTGAATTTCAGACTGACACAAATCAGCACTTTCCCAGATTTGTGAACAGAATGTAATAAATGCTGCTCAGACCTCAGCAAGTCTGCAGAGAAAATAAAAACTCTTGCAGGGAATATTGTTCGTTCCAACTGCTTTTATTTCTAGCAATGAAATCATGGATGTTTAGTGTTCGGTGAGGCAGAAGCCTGAATGCAGATGGCGTGGATGTCGGTATCAGATGGAGGTTTAGGTCCTGCTGGTATTTTCAGCGGTGAGAAAGAAGCCAGAAGGTGTTGGATTACGCAACGTGGGTACATGCAGCCCTCACTGATGGCAGGCTGTCATCTTACTTTGGCGCTCAGGACCATGATGCAGTGCAGCGCAAACACATTTGTTTCACCCTCGAAACACCTCTGACATCAGTTCGAAGGATAAAGGACGATCACACTGTATATATGTATATTTGTCATGATGCGACTAATTGTTACAGTATATACAGGGTTGTGTTGTAACGGAATACATGTAACGGCGTTACGTAATCAGAATACAAAAATCAAGTAACTGTATTCAGCTCGCGTTACATTTGAAAAACGAGTAATCTGATTACAGTTACTTTCGTAAACCTGAAGTGAATATATTTTGGATTACTTATTGGAATTATTGGTGGAAAGATTTCCTCACAACATTTAATATTCATTACTAAAGGTACAGCCGAATCATCACAGCCCACAAAACCTATTACCGCCGCAGATGGACCAAAAAAGCGTTTGAAAAAAAATCGCGGGTCCGCTCAGTGAAACAATAACAGCGAAACATGGAGGAACACAAGTCTGCGTTTAAATCGCGTGTGTGTGTGGTTAAAACACATCAGCCTGCGGTCGCTCTTTCTTTAGCCTTACTAATGATTATTTCTGAAGGTAAACACAGTGAAGGCGGTGCGTGAAAGGCACTGCGTGCTCGTCTTCTCAGAGGCTGAGTTAACCCTCCCGCTGCCTCCTGGCGCTGCAGAGATTTCATGAAGTGAAGGAGGTGTTCCTTCTATAAAACAGCTGCGGCCAGCAGATACTGTGAGAGTCACGGACATGAATTCATAGATCAAGGCAGACTGGTGCACACACTCTCCTGTTTTGCCAATCCGGTGCTTAACCCTCTGGAGTCCAGGTGCGCATAATTTTACGTATTTAATCATATATTTCCGATTATAAGGAGTATAAATATGATTCAGATATCCGCGTAATCGCTGGAAGAGTAGCTTTCCAGCGGTATCTCCTGTGAGACTGTAACCAGGGCACAGCAGCCAATATGGCCGCTCAAAGCAGCTTGACTTTACACTGTGTGGGATTGGTGGATTTGTGTGTCCGTCAAGGAAATCTCGGCCGGCAGCCATCATGGTCTGAAATGACCAATGGACATCGAGAAATCACTAAGGACCTACCCACCAAGTAAACCACGTGTCTCCCATCAGTTTACGTCTTTGAGGAGAGAGAGAGAGCCAGAGAAAATGGCTAAAAAAAACTTTGCAGTTGCCTACTTCGCTAGAGATTTTTTTCGCTAGCAGCAGTGAAGATAGAGCCTCAGAACGTGAAGTCTTCGACTCTTCTGAAGAAGAAGAATACAAAGACAACAACAAGGATCCATTTGGGCATGGGTAAGTGTAAATATTACAGTAATAGTGTACTGGCAATGTGTGGGGAATACCGCGAAAATGAACAATAGGTTTATTGATATATATTATTTATCGATAGTCATGAACTTTTTATTGGACAAAATAGACTCTCCATTAGCAAACGTTTACTCTGTGTTAACGTTATTTTGGTGTGTAAAAGTGAGATTACATGTGTAGAGGATTAAATTAATCATGTATTCGTCCCACCACGGAGACATTTACAGTGACATGTTTTGCCATCGATTATTTTATCATACTGTTCTGTACAGATGAGACTTTGTAATCAGATGTAGCCTATGTATATGTGTGTCTGTGATTTTATACTGAACGTAAAGTAACTGGAAATGTGTGTGTGTGTGTGTGTGTGTGGTGTGTGTGTGTGTGTGTGTGTGTGTGTGTGGTGTGTGTGTGTGTGTGTGTGTGTGGTGTGTGTGTGTGTGTGGTGTGTGTGTGTGTGTGTGTGTGTGTGTGTGGTGTGGTGTGTGTGTGTGTGTGTGTGTGTGTGGTGTGTGTGTGTGTGTGTGTGTGTGTGTGTGTGTGTGTGTGGTGTGTGTGTGTGTGTGTTGTGTGTGTGTGTGTGTACCTTTGTTAATTAAGAGGACTTTTGGTATGAATACACACCGACATTAGCCAGACATTTTTTATTAACAGGACAGGGTCGGTGTCCTGCTAATATATACAAATTCTAAAAGCGTAAGAAGTGTTTCTATAGGTGTAGAAAGCTTAAATACCCAACAAAAAAAAAAAGACCTTTTTATACACAAAACCCAGAAAATTGTGTATTTTTCTGTGTGTCAGAAGAGCGCTCATATAGCTGGTTTTTTGGTATTGCACCCCGCTCATGAATATTCACACAGAAGGAGCTCTGATTGGCTGACTGCCGGATGGTCCTGACAATTCATGTTTCTGTGAAAAATGTTGTGTGTGTAATAAGAATAAGAATAACATAGTAATAATAATTAATATTATTATTATGTTATTAATATTATTATTATTATTATGTCTAATACTACCTACATTTCATTGCAGTTTAGAGATGTAATTATCAGGCTTTTGTTTAATACTATATTATATCATTATGTCTAATATTTCTATAATTTCATTGCACCTCTACTGTAGCTTTTATCTGATAATATACTTTAAGGTACTCAGTGTTTTAGGAGTCCATATCGGTCTTTGTCTCAAGACCACTTTTTTGAGGTCTTGTCTTTGAATTGACTGCATTTTACCATTGTATTGTTTCATTCTTAGACAAGGCTGAATTTATTCCAAGACTGCTCAAGATCTTAACTGCGGGGATATTACATAACTTCCATTGTCAAATGTAATTGTTTATTTGTTATTTATTGTTATTGGATATAAAAATGCATGCCCAACATACAGTACTCTACCTTGTGCCCTTAGTAAAAATGTTGATTTTGTTTAGTCAAATTAGTCCTTCAATATGAATAAATGCTCACAAAATGGTTCAGAAATGTAAAATCAGGATATACATATCTCTCTCCGCACACATATCTATCATTGCACACATAAATGTGTATTGTTTTATATAAATCTGAAAAATTCCACATTATCCAAATTTTTTATCAACACATGAATATTTATTGCTTTTCATGTATAAAGTGCTCTGCATTTCATACAAAAAAAAGGCGAGTTTGTGAATGCAGGTTGAATAGTTTATGTATAAATGTAACAAAACAAAATATATCTTTAATGAAAATTGCTAACACTTTAATTAAAATACTTGTGGATATCTATTACAAACATTCTTGTGTGGATCAAAAACATTTTTAGAAATAAACCACATTTGTGCAGATAGAGACATTTATATCCATCCATCCATCTTCTCCCGCTTATCCGTGGTCGGGTCGCGGGGGTAGCAGTTCCAGCAGAGAGCCCCAAACCTTCTTTTCCCTGGCGACATCAACCAGCTCTGACTGGGGGATCCCAAGGCGCTCCCAGGCCAGCGAAGAGATATAATCCCTCCACCTGGTCCTAGGTCTACCCCTTGGTCTCTTCCCAGCTGGACGTGCCTGGAACACCTCCCTAGGGAGGCGCCCAGGTGGCATCCTAACTAGGTGCCCGAACCACCTCAACTGGCTCCTTTCGACGCGAAGGAGGAGCGGCTCAACTCCGAGTCCCTCCCTGATGACCGAACTTCTCACCTTATCCCTAAGGGAGACACCAGCCACCCTGCGGAGAAAACCCATCTCGGCCGCTTGTATCCGCATTTATATATAAATCCTAATTCAAAGCATGATTGAACAACTTGTGCACCTTTGTACATACAGTTTATGCTTTAATACTGTTATCCAGAGTGACGTGGTACATTGTTTACCACTATTTAAGTAGCACTTGCCGACGGCCGTGCTCCACCGGCGTTTCAGCTACCGTTTGCTAACTGGAGAGGAATAATTCGCTGTCTGACTGTCACACAAGCAACGTCCCCTGATACATATTCCCCAATAAATTCACATGTTTGTTAGCTTTAAATGTACACTGTTTGGTAATATAGCACTGAAAAGAGTTTCTGGACAGTGATAGCTTAGCCACCGCAGACGTCTCGCTGATTAATAACAAGCTGCTTTTGCTGTACCGGCGTATTTTCAATATAATCTAACTTGTGCTGTTCTGATATAACAACATGTTTAGCCTAAGTATTAATAACAGCTGATAATCAGACAAGCCTGTATAAAACAACAACAGAAGAACGGCTTGTACCGCTGTTATGACGGTCAATGATAGTAACGGATAGTCAGCTAAAATGTGGTGGAAAATGTATGGGTACTGGTTAATATTACGTAGCATTACTACATATGTACATTAATATGTGGGGTTGTGTTATAATCACTGCGTTATCGGCTCTACTGCTTATGTAGCAACTGTATTGTTTTCTCCGTACTCGCTATATAGTTACATTACATTACATTGCATTTAGCTGACGCTTTTATCCAAAGCGACTTACTTACAAACTTGAAAAAAACAGAATCATATAAGTACATCAGGTTTCATAGAGCCAAATCATTTCAAGTGCAATCTTCATCCACAAGATTTCCACTGAGGCAGAGACTCTGCATGAAAATGCTGCCATGACATCTGAGTCCCACTATGATGACATTACACAGGTGAGTTAACCACAACTCAATGTTCATAATAGTTACATGTTTATTTCAAGTTATAAACCATGAAGACTGGATTTGAATGCTGAGGTTCGATACACGGGTCCTGTGTATCACTCTACTGGACCGCTTTAGACACTAAGAGGACTGTGTGTCAATGCTGTTTTTCTTCTTAACGTTAAACTGAATGATCATACTCTTTAGATATGAAATACTATAATCAGTGTCTTTCTACCTGATTGTGTTGTTAACTCAGAACAAGAGCTTAGTGCCCTGGGGTACTAAGTGCCGGAGCACTAAGTGCCGGCACTAAGTACGGCAAAGTACTTGGTGCCGGCACTAAGTACGGCAAAGTACTTGGTGTGAACGCGGCTAATGTTGGTATTAGTTACATGTTTATTTCAAGTTATAAACCATGAAGACTGGATTTGAATGCTGAGGTTCGATACACGGGTCCTGTGTATCACTCTACTGGACCGCTTTAGACACTAAGAGGACTGTGTGTCAATGCTGTTTTTCTTCTTAATGTTAAACTGAATGATCATACTCTTTAAATATTAAACACTATAATCAGTGTCTTTCTACCTGATTGTGTTGTTAACTCAGAACAAGAGCCAGTAAAGCATTTGTATACTACTCTGGATGTCTAGTGATTAAACTTGGTCCTTCTTCATTCACAATATTTCCACTGAGGCAGAGACTCTGCATGAAGATGCTGCCATGACATCTGAGTCCCACTATGATGACATTCAACAGGTGAGTTAACCACAACTCAATAGCTGCGTTCACACCGGACTACTTTTCCCGGTACTTTTCACGTTTAGTTCCGTTACTACTGCTTATGTGGCGTTCACACCAAAAAGAGTACTTCAAGCCGGGAACTTTTACCCCCATTTTTAGTGCCTGCTGAGAGATGGTACTTTCCTGGGGGAAAAAAGTGCCCCAGTTCTGATTGGCTGGGCGAATTGCAAACCCCGCCCCGTAAAACTCTGAAATGTTTTGTAGAGCCGCCATTTTATTATCCTCGCATTAGCATTATTAGCATTAGCATTCGCCCAGCGCACAAATGCAGAGAGATTAACTTATGGAAACACAAAATAAAACATGGGAGCGGTGGAGATAAGGAGGTGTCGGCGTTCTGGCGATTTACTCGGAACGCTTCAGTAGAAGCTGCTGGGACTCCCAGCAGCTTCTACTGAAGCGTTCCCCAACTCCGGGGACTTCCGGCCAGGGACTTCGGGTGTCAGTATACGCCGTGAAGCTGTTTGCGTTCTGCCAGTAAACCCAAAGCAGAAGAAGACGAAGTGACGTCAGCGGCTCATTTGCGTAATCTTCCCTCAGGGAACTTATTCCGGTGTGAACGCGATCTGTACTAAGTGCCGGGGCACTAAGTGCCGGCAAAGTACTTGGTGTGAACGCGGCTAATGTTGGTATTAGTTACATATTTCTTTCCAGTTATAAACCATGAAGACTAGATTTGAATTGTGACGTTCGATACACAGGTCCTGTGTATCACTCTACTGGACCGCTTTAGACACTAAGAGGACTGTGTGTCAATGCTGTTTTTCTTCTTAACGTTAAACTGAATGATCATACTCTTTAGATATTAAATACTATAATCAGTGTCTTTCTACCTGATTGTATTGTTAACTCAGAACAAGAGCTTAGTGCCCTGGGGTACTAAGTGCCGGCACTAAGTACGGCAAAGTACTTGGTGTGAACACAGCTAATGTTGGTATTAGTTACATGTTTATTTCAAGTTATAAACCATGAAGACTGGATTTGAATGCTGAGGTTCGATACACAGGTCCTGTGTATCACTCTACTGGACCGCTTTAGACACTAAGAGGACTGTGTGTCAATGCTGTTTTTCTTCTTAATGTTAAACTGAATGATCATACTCTTTAGATATGAAATACTATAATCAGTGTCTTTCTACCTGATTGTGTTGTTAACTCAGAACAAGAGCTTAGTGCCCTGGGGTACTAAGTGCCGGAGCACTAAGTGCCGGTACTAAGTACGGCAAAGTACTTGGTGCCGGCACTAAGTACGGCAAAGTACTTGGTGTGAACACAGCTAATGTTGGTATTAGTTACATGTTTATTTCAAGTTATAAACCATGAAGACTGGATTTGAATGCTGAGGTTCGATACACGGGTCCTGTGTATCACTCTACTGGACCGCTTTAGACACTAAGAGGACTGTGTGTCAATGCTGTTTTTCTTCTTAATGTTAAACTGAATGATCATACTCTTTAAATATTAAACACTATAATCAGTGTCTTTCTACCTGATTGTGTTGTTAACTCAGAACAAGAGCCAGTAAAGCATTTGTATACTACTCTGGATGTCTAGTGATTAAACTTGGTCCTTCTTCATTCACAATATTTCCACTGAGGCAGAGACTCTGCATGAAGATGCTGCCATGACATCTGAGTCCCACTATGATGACATTCAACAGGTGAGTTAACCACAACTCAATAGCTGCGTTCACACCGGACTACTTTTCCCCGTACTTTTCACGTTTAGTTCCGTTACTACTGCTTATGTGGCGTTCACACCAAAAAGAGTACTTCAAGCCGGGAACTTTTACCCCCATTTTTAGTGCCTGCTGAGAGATGGTACTTTCCTGGGGGAAAAAAGTGCCCCAGTTCTGATTGGCTGGGCGAATTGCAAACCCCGCCCCGTAAAACTCTGAAATGTTTTGTAGAGCCGCCATTTTATTATCCTCGCATTAGCATTATTAGCATTAGCATTCGCCCAGCGCACAAATGCAGAGAGATTAACTTATGGAAACACAAAATAAAACATGGGAGCGGTGGAGATAAGGAGGTGTCGGCGTTCTGGCGATTTACTCGGAACGCTTCAGTAGAAGCTGCTGGGACTCCCAGCAGCTTCTACTGAAGCCTTCCCCAACTCCGGGGACTTCCGGCCGGGACTTCGGGTGTCAGTATACGCCGTGAAGCTGTTTGCGGCCTGCCAGTATACCCAAGGCAGAAGAAGACGAAGTGACTTCAGCGGCTCATTTGCGTAATCTTCCCTCAGGGAACTTATTCCGGTGTGAACGCGATCTGTACTAAGTGCCGGGGCACTAAGTGCCGGCACTAAGTACGGCAAAGTACTTGGTGTGAACACGGCTAATGTTGGTATTAGTTACATATTTATTTCAAGTTATAAACCATGAAGACTGGATTTGAATGCTGAGGTTCGATACACAGGTCATGTGTATCACTCTACTGGACCGCTTTAGACACTAAGAGGACTGTGTGTCAATGCTGTTTTTCTTCTTAATGTTAAACTGAATGATCATACTCTTTAGATATTAAATACTATAATCAGTGTCTTTCTACCTGATTGTGTTGTTAACTCAGAACAAGAGCCAGTAAAGCATTTGTATACTACTCTGGATGTCTAGTGATTAAACTTGGTCCTTCTTCATCCACAAGATTTCCTCTTTTTCTGTTTGTAGAGTCTCTTGAAAATGCTGTGGAGAGGAATCCCAAGAGGATGCAAAAACAGAAGTGGTCTCCAAAAGAGGTGGCAGCAGTTTTGAGACACTTTAATGCACACCAAGGGGAAAGTGGCCACGATGATAGACTGCAGACAGTGCAAAGCTGCAGAGCATCCTATTCTGGCTGGTCGCTCTTTGCAAAATATTAGAGACTTCGTCAGGAGCCAAGGCACGACTCAGAAGAAAAAAGCACTGCTACACAAATGATGATGAAATGTAATCGAACATGCAATGAGGACAGTTCACAGTTCAACTTCATTATTATGTTACATGTAGGAGCAATGTTTTATCCGGGGGCTGAGGGGTCGTTGCAGCAGATAGTTATATTGAAGGATTGGAACTTCACGGATCAAACACTCATAAACAAAACGTTGCTAAAACAGAATCTAACTACCGTTCACACCCGCCGCCCTCTGAGCTGGACACATCACACAGGTGTCCTCTGTCTGCAGCTGGAGGAGAGAGGAGGGGTCAGGGACCGTCTACGAAGTGCAACACTGAATAAAGATATACTCAATAACTCCTCTGTTATAAAGCTATAAAACATCACATTTTAAATCACACAATAATATACCGTTGCTTAAACTACACATGCAACTTTGCGAAAATAGGTGGTTTTAGTAGTTTATTTGCAGTATTTTTTTCAGTGTTGCACTTTGTAGACGGTCCCTGACCCCTCCTCTCTCCTTCGGCTGCAGACAGACACCTGTGTGATGTGTCCAGCTCAGAGGGCGGCGGGTGTGAGGTTGTTTTGATTAAATTGGATTGTGGATAGTTGTTTACCTTATTACGGTAGTTAGTTTGTGTTTTAGCAATGTTTTGTTTATGAGTTATTGATCCGTTCCAGTTCCAATCTGTCAATATAACTTTCTTGAAGATCTGCTGCAACGACCCCTCAGCCCCCGGGATAATTTCATCTTTATTCTCCGAACATAGCGACTTTAATCTCGTAATTATGACTTTATTCTTCTATCTTTTCTTTTGTGTGGCCCTAATCCTCTGTCGTACCAAGGTAATGCTGGAAGGAGAGTTATATGTTTAAAATAATAAATATTTAGTCTTAGCTCAATTTTCATGTGAGAAAATGTTATGTGAAAATAACCATTAAACTTGGCTCATTGTTCACTGTGCAATGTGCCATGTGTCCTTTTCTATCAGCTTTTAAAAGGTAATGCTCCAGTAGATGAGCAGTCTTGTAGGGCAAATAGCATTTTGTATTAGTGATAAACCAGTTCGGTCACTTTGCTATAAAATGGTTATCGGTTCTTTTCATATCGATGATGTAATTGCAATTAGCAGTGCTGCAAATATAAGCATTTACTTGCAAATGGATTTAATTCGTCTCGGAAGACCTGCTTGTAGTATACCCCTCTGGAGAGTATTAGAATGTGGTTCTACATTTGCATGAAAACAACAGATTGCAAACAGGAGGCAAGCAATAACCAAACACATTAACATACTTTTAAGCTATATATCTATGGTGCACTATATTGTCTATTAAAATATTACATCACAAATCAGGTATTCCTATGCTGTATACATTTTGTCCGTTTATAAAAGGTTTGTTCTTGTAATGCACAATCCAACACTTGTCTGTGTAAAGTTATGTTCCATTTAATCATGTTTGTCCCTTTAATACACTTCAGTGACATGTTTGTGTGTTGTATAGCTACTGTCCTCACAAATAACAATTTTGTCATGGGCGGGGCTTATGCAGCTCATTATCTGCTGTCCTCATAATTAAGCATGGTGTCAGGTTGTTGTATTTTGAGTTGTGATGTGTGTATTGGACATTTGAAGTGGGATTTGTGTTGTATGGCTCAAAATAGATTTTTTGATATTCAAAACATCTTTGTAAAGCTAGTGGAAAGGGGTGTCCTTCTAATGAAGGAAAAAACGTGTTTGGGTCAAAGTGTCCTTTTAGTTCACAAAAACCTGTGTGTGTGTGTGTGTGTGTGTGTGTGTGTGTGTGTGTGTGTGTGTGTGTGTGTGTGTGTGTGTGTGTGTGTGTGTGTGTGTGTGTGTGTGTGTGTGTGTGTGTGTGTGTGTGTGTGTGTGTGTGTGTGTGTGTGTGTGTGAGAGACTCCAACCTCCCAAACTTTCTTGTTATGTGTGCATTGTTATTTGTGCTTGAGCAACATTTTACTTGAACTTTATTTCAATGAATATAGTTGTAATTATTGTCCTACGTTTTAATTTGTTTTACAGATATGTTTCACAGCTGTCTGGGCCTAGTGGCCCACAGGCGGCGTTTATCCAGCAGCCAGAACATCCATCTGTGCCGGCCCCCAGGTCAAGATCTACCGTGACTCAAGGGCCTTCACCAGAGCCATCACCACCAAGGACCAGCAGACCAGCATCACTACAGCTGCCTCCACCTCCATCTGCGGCTGCCACCAGGTCAAGATGCACCTCAGCACAAAAGCTCCACCACAGCCATCACCTTCAACCCAGCCAGCAAGGAGGTCTCGTGGAGGTCTCGTATAGCACTTGTACACCCCACCTACATAGCAGCCCATGCACCATCACCCCCATCTTCACAGCAGCCAGACCCACTGTCTTGGAAGACAGACAAAGACCTTGACACTGTCTTGACATTTATAATGAATAGTTGGTTGAAAGTTCTGATGTTCAATATTGTAAATAGTTAGATTTTCCAGTTTCTTATATTTATATAAATAGTTGGTTGAAAAAAACATTTATAATAAATTGTTGGTTGAAAAAAAGGTTGAATGCTCAATTTGTATTTGTACACATCACATGAACCTTGGTATGTAATATGAAGTCATTATTCAGTCCTAATGTATCTCAGTCCCTGCTGTGGTGAAAGTAGAGTGATAAACACCTATTTTACTCAAAATTCGAATTTAACTTTTTTTCATTTTAGACATGAATAACACATTTATATACAGTGTAATTCAAATATTTCACTGCTTTTGTGATCCTAAGACTTTGGTAACCAAATCTAAAACACCAAAACAATTCGATCACATGAGTACATTTGTGTTTTCACAAAAGTTTTGAAGATTTTCCGAAAATCGGATGTCACATTTTAAGCTTTTGAGCTACTTATCTCATCAAACAGTGCTCTAAGGTGAGTAATTTGCATATATAGCAATACTAGAGATTGTCCTGAACATTTTGATATGTAACACATGGGTGCCATGTTAGAAGAAATACATTTAAAAGGTGATTTAAGAAAACATCTAAAAATCGAGAAAATACCCTTAGACTCCAGAGGGTTAAACAAATATAGCTCTACACCCCTGGCCGTAATGTCCTTAAAATGAAGTCCGAGTTTGACATTTTAATTCATGTCCTGCCAACACTGGCAGGACAGAAGGCGACACGCCCGTTCTAAGCCGTGTCCCTCACTCCTCACATACCAAGCTGAATCCCCAAAAAGTGTATTATGTTGTTACATCGTTTCAGATGTTATGTTTCAGTTGTGCTCTTGATAAGCCATTAAAACAGTAAAAACACATTCAGTTTCCTTTTGCTTTTTGTGTCTCCTGTTCACCAAAACATACCCATCTGTGATGGAAAAAGAAAGTAATCCAAAAGTAATCTAAAAGTAATCTGATTACGTTACTTTTTTAAGACACGTAACTGTAACTGTATTCGGATTACTTTCAGAGCCATGTATTCAGTAATCAGTAACTGATTACATTTACAAAGTAACCCTCCCAACCCTGAGTATATATGACAAATCATTATTAGTAGCTTTAGTTACTGTGTCATGGTAAGTATCATATCACCTCATTATTGCCAATACACAGCAGTACCTAGTAGAACTGACCAATCACGTGTGAGAAGGCTTTGCAGCAGTCCTTGTGGAGAGTGAATGAAGTGGAGGGCATTGTTAGGAATCCAATTTAAGAGCTTATTTGCTATAGTCTGACAACCATTTAGTTCTTTATTCACTAACATGTCAACTCAAACACTGTTTAGTTCATGGACATAGTGACATCACAATGTAACACTTTTGTTCTATACTAGCGCTCCAACACATTGTACGTGATAGGTTAAGAGGCGGGACATTTCTAAGTGGTTGACCAATCACAACAAAGCCGGCCAGCTAACCAATCAGAGCAGACTGGGCTCTGGTTTCAGACAGAGGGCGAAAAGAGGTGCTGCAGCACAGGCAGTATGAGAAGAATAAAGACCTTGTTGAACATTAAAGCATGGAGACGTGTCCCAGTAGAGACACAACATACTGTACTAATATGAACCTGAAAATCAGAATAGTAGGGCCCCTTTAAGGACCTAAAAATATCAGGATTCACTGGTCCTTCTTACCATCTGAGCTTCAACAAATCCACAGACAAAGGCTCTGAACATGTTTGAATGTTAGACCACAGCCTCCTCTGCTGGCGGAGTGTCCTTTGCTCGCTCAGTGCACAACCTCACTAATGGGCTTAGAGTTGCAGATATCCAGCTCATTATGTCAGTATTGTGTAACAGCATCAGTGCTGGGGTGCTTAGGGACAGTTAAACCTTACAGAGATTATAACAAATGAGTTCAGGCACCCTTACGCAGCTTCAACACACTTGTATGAACTCTGTTCTCCTTAAAGGCTGAACATGTGGTAAACAGGGAACTACTTTAACACCATAGACTGAAGCATTAGCTGCAACCTTACAACGGTCCGACATTTTTTGAGAAACTATAACTGTTTTTTGTACACTGAAGAAAGAAAGAAATAATCCCGAGGCAGTAACACATTAGAAAATGGAAAAGTAAAGAAAACAAAATGTGGATTGCATGAAGAAATACTGATCGAGTGGAGGGGGAAGAGGAAAGAAAACATAACAGTAGATAGACGGTTTGGAAGACACATAATCCCATCACATGTCACATTAAACCACTAGATGCCAGCAAACCTCTCTGACAGAAAAGTAAGCAAGTGTTTAACTAATGGCAAAATCAAAGAATTTGATAGAACAACATGAGGTATAGCTCTGAGGTTATTGCATCCAAAAAGGTTAAACCTCAAGTTTCTCCTATCTTTCAAAATCTCATGTTACACTTAATAACAGAGTGTATGGTGGATCATATCCAAGGCCCCAGTTCTGACAGCTGTATTTAAGATTTAACATAGATCTAGACAGGTTTATAGGACAACATTGAACTGAGCAATAAGAAGTATATTCCTTGGAGCTGCAGCAACCAGGTTAGTTGTTGGAAATTGCAATACATACAAATGATAAGCATGGATAGTTTGTGATTTCAATGGCTACTGTTGAGATTACACAATGTTAGTGCGTGTCAAGAGAAACACTTAAAGGAAATGGAAAAAATAAAGGTTATAATGGGTTTTGTCATGGACTGGATGTTGCCACCATGTTGTCACTTTTTGTTTTATTGACTGTGGTTTTGAAGCCTCCAGTTTGACATTTTGGTTGTCGCCATTTTTGTTTTTTGGATATCACCAAAAACTTTGAAGGTTCATTTTCTCAGAGACTTCTTTACAATCAGACTTATTTTTACAACCTTGCTGGCTATGAGAAAGCATGCAAGTTTAAGGCACCTCAACAACGTTGTACTTTAAAACAATTCTAAGCAGACATATCAAAAACAGAGATATTTAGAAATAATACAGGCATCCAAAGTGACATTTTTATGTAGGTTTCTTTTAAAGATCAACTGAATGCATCGGTTTTCCAGATAGAATCCCTTAAACTGTATCTTAAAGAGCCAAATACCAATACATATCTCAGGGAAACGTCTCACTTGCTGCAGTGATGTAGATGTACCTCTCAGTGTTACAGTACTGTGCCATGACTGTTGGGTGTAGACGGGTGTATAAGGACAGATCTGTTCAGCAGGAAGTGTACAAGACATTTAACAGTCAAAGTATGATTTCACCTAAAGCATATAGCTGCATAATTATTAAGAAACATCTTCTTTAAGAGATTTTTGGAGGAAATGAATCAGATCGACTTGATTTATTTTGTATTTTGTGCAGATTCTCTCCAGATAACGTATTTGGCAGATCGCACTGGCTATTCGTTTTATAACTTTTTCCTTCAAGATTATCTAACTATGTCCTTAAAATGTTGCAGCCGCGACTGTAGACATGTAAGATGAAATCTCAGTCCCATGTGAGGGTGGGATCAGAATGTGAGAGCTGCAGCCTCACTGTTTCTGCACCTGCAGATCATGAGACAGCCGATAACAGAGCTGCTGTCTCAGAACAACACTGGGCTGCATTGTAGTGACACACACAGCCACAGGCTAACTCATCCAAACAGGCCCAAAATCACACACTGCCACAGAGGAGGGAAACAGGCAGTCATGGACGATATGAGGGGGTGATCCTGTTATTTTGTTTATGTTGACTTAAAAACAATATTGAAACAATTCAGAATTAATAGAAAACTATGACAAAATGTTTTCAACTTTTAATCAAATGTAGTAGAGAAAAAACACTCCCTCTGGAGAGAACTTTGGGATATTAGCCTTTGTAGACCATTTACATGCACACACACCTAACACACTACAGGAAAGGGAAAATCCAAAAATACAGCCTCTTTATAAGAAGGAATACAAATACTGTTTTAATAGTTTGGGTCTTTCACTGGAGAATAAATACAGTCAATGAAAGAGACAAAATTAAACCCATAAAAGATTAATTTCACACTAGTAGACCCAGAAGGGAAGCCTCCATTTCCTCTTCAGAGTCTGGCTGCGAACTGAAATATTAATGTATACCACACCGAAGTTATCCTCAAGTTGACAAAAATGTTACAGTCTGAAAAAAAAAGATACATTAATTATGGAAAAAGAATGAATAGCCAGAGGGAAAAGTAGGTTGATTCATTCTTCATTCATTTATTCTTACAATTGAGTTATGTGTATGGTGCGTATCAATACAAGAAACATATATCTTATACATGGCTTGTAACTTTGCAGAGCTGCTGCTTTGTTCAATTCACCACTAGAAGTTACCGATTCAAGGGAACTCAACTTGCAAAATACGACTGAACAACTTACATTTGAAGACAACATACAGTATTAGTTCTATAAAGATTTCACCAATCGGCAACCTCCGTGAAAACCTGCAGTCTCTTTAATGGCCAGCAGGGGTAGACTCAAATGGTTTTAAAAAGGATTACGTTAGAAGTCTATGAGTAAAGGACCATACCCCTCACTTTGTTATGATCACAGTAAACGTTTTTCTATAAGTTTACGGTCTCAATAGCTAGTTTCAACTCCTCACAGCAGGATTTTCATATTAAAAATGATATTCCCGTTTAGAATAATTTGAAGATTAGTTAGGGTATGATTCAGGGCGTGACTACCTTGTGATTGAGAGGTCTTTACCTCATAATTCTCTTTTGTATAACTTTACATCTTTTACAGTCTTTTTAAATCATTACAGCCAACATGTTGGTTACTTTTAAATGGATGGTCACCGCTGGTTCCAAATAAAAAAATAGCAATGACATGTATATTAGATTGGATTGAGATATTTAGAGATACCTTATAAACTGGTTTACCAGTAAACTTCAACATCTAGTGTGGAAGGGCTAACAGTCTAAAAGATAAATGTTTATGCACTTTGTCATTTATGAGATTGATCAAATACCTCCTGCTGTTCACTTGTTAAGGGATTTTTCCCCATCAATGCTAGTCTGATGTGGCGTCAGTAAATAACTTGCTTGAGGCCCAAAGGAAATGAGAGACGTTAAAGAGAAGGAAGATAATCTGATAAAACCTAAATTAATAATTTTAGCCTCAAAGTTCAAAATAGACAAACTAGATCATAGAGGTCTGGGTGACCTAGTTTGTTTTGCAGCTGACCTAAGTAAAGAAAGGATTGGTCACATCTTTGCATTTAATAATAAACACATTTTCTTAACTAGCCTCAAACTTACCAACATTGGAGGTAAGTGTTGAGGTATATTTAGAGAGCAGCTATCGTTTATCGTATAAAGATGCTGTTCTGTGAACACTAAGACTCCTCTGGTGCTACAACTAACAGGCCTTGCAGCCCAAATAACCAACACAGTCTCACAGCATTTTGTGTTATAGTCACAAAATGAATCTATTGATTCGTGTTCACCAACACGATTCCCCCATTTTCTTCGTGTCACACAGAACGATTTTAAAGGCAATGTAAATAATAACAAATTAGAAGGAAAAAGAGATTTAAAAAAAATACAGAGGCTCTGAGCCCCATTTATTTTCCTCGCGGACGGCAAAAAAAACTCCGACATTATACGATTTAAAATAAAAGCGTTAGGCTTAGGGTAAGATATTGATTAAGACAATGTTTTTATGCACAGTCTTCCAAGACCCGACCGGACAAAAAGACGTGGTGCAGACACGAAACACACTACCAATAGAAATACATTGCTTTTAAAATCGTTCTGTGAAACACGAAAAAAAATTGTTGGTGAACACAAATCAATAGATTAAATTAATTTAGTGACTATAACACGAAATTCCATGAGACTGGGTTGGAATAACTGAGCTAACAGCTAACTAGCTTGGGGAAGCTAGCATTAGCAGCAGTTGGTGATTCGTGTTACTTTATCAACAAGTAAAGCTTTTGTCTAACTGTTACCTCAGTAAATCAAAGTCACTGGTGTAAATCAAAGGGAAAAACATTTTAGCCATATTAAAATTAAATCCAGTTTCACCAACATAAGTTTACTGATGTCAAGTGTTACGCACTTCTCAGGGGAGATGATGCAACCCATCAAGTAAAATGCAGGTAAAATAGTTACATAATGCTGCAGTTATCGAGTAAATGCACAGTGCAGTAGGCTACTTGAGTGAATGCTCTCAGAGGGGATGCACAGCAAGCACCAAGAAAGTTAGAAGAGCGTTGACGCAAATTATTCTGGTGGCCAAATGGGGGTACTACATCTTCCGTGCCAGTCAGGTGATGCCATTCAGCCCCCCCCCCAAAAAAACGTTTTCCAGTATTAGGGTCCTAGAAGTTGTAAATGGGCTAATATCAAATTCCTAAATTATCTCACCTCCTTTATTATTTTTACTGAGCATAGACCGGACGTGACGCTGCTGTGATGGATTGGAGGCGGGGCTTAGGGAAAACACAAGTGTGCATGCTCTATTGTCCCAGATACAGGCATTTTTGTTCTTCTCAAATTAGGCAATTTTTGCATCATTGTGCGACGGAGCAACATTCATAGGAATAAACGGGGCTTGTCTCCAAGGACATATCTATTTTCTTTAAACATCCATGATGCACTTCTTCCTGGGGGGTCATTAAAAGAGGGAAGTCCTGCAAATTTACGGTGGAGACTTCCTCCATCAGATAGCCAAGCAGTGACTGGTATGGTTACTGCAGCAGGAAGCAGAGCTGCCTACCTGCCTCCCACGCAAACCAAACAGTCCACACACACAGCCTTTTCTCTATATCGGTCCATAGATTACTCTTCTGCTTTTTTCAATGATTAATTAGTTGTCGGTTCCATTATTGATGCTGTGTGCAGCAGAGAAGCCTCGCTGAATAATAGATTGAACCCCAACTCTGCTAATGCTTTCAGGAAGGTGGGGGAAAGGTATAAGGGAGCAAGGAGGGTAGGAGACACTTTTAGGGTGGTAGGAATAGAGGAATCAAAAACCATGGGAAGAAAGAAAAACAGCTTAGAAAAACAATAAATGTGAGAAGAGCGGCTTTTGTTTCAATTGTTGCACATAGTGTGCAATTTAAATTAAATGTTTATAATAGCTATTATATTTAAATCTAAACAACCGCTCATAATCGCAGTAACAACCCAGTCTCATAAAAAAACGTGTAATAACTACGTTGGTCCACAACGTAGGACGTAGTATTTCTACAAAAACGCCATTTTTTCACCATTCTATCCAATGACTGGCGTCTATGTCACGTGATCTTCACATTTCTCCCTGCAGAAAAAAAAAACATGGCCGAACTTCGTTTTATTCTCGGTGTAAAATGCCTATTTTAAAGTTACTTTGGCCATTAAAATGCGTTTTGATGTCATTTGATGCGAGAAATATGAGTTGTTATTTCAGATTATATGTGCAGTGGATATACATGATCTTTAGTTTGCTAGTTATTACGAAGATTACTTCAGGAAATGGTGTCGATACAACGTTTTCATTGTTACCAAGGTGGTTGATAGGGACGCTGGTATCGATATTATTTCTGTTCTGTTATGTAACTGTTTAATGGTGTTATCTTTATTGCTACCCCCTTCCCCATCAATGTATAGTGTTGGTCCACAGCGCAAACGTATTAGTTTAACAAAATCCGCATCTAAAATTGTGGCATATACGTTATTTTCCCCTGTGCAATTCCAGTCTCACATCTCACATCACATCGTCATTAACAAATACCGGAAACAGACCGAAAACACTTTATTCCGAGTGTGCTTGCTTTTCTCTTTGAAAGTCATCACATAACGGCATTGTAATACACGGTTCGGCTGCATTAAATATTACATATCTGCCGTAGTTCTCTATTCATAGAGCCCTGATGAGAAGACTTCTAGACAAACATGAGGAACTGCCGCCAACACTGAAAACGTGACGTGGATCATAAATATATCAGCAATTAAACAACATCTTACATTTCTTTTCACACAATACGTCTCCTTGCAGTATCAACACTAATTCGGCTGACTTTTATATTTTATCCAATTGATAGATAGGCTGTATTTACACCATAAACGTGCACAGCTGATATAAATGGACACCTAGTGGTTAAAGCATGTTATTGAATTTCATTATTTTTATTATTAGATATTAATATGATCCCTATAAAGTATATTCATTACTCGTTATTCTCTACTAATAGTTAATTAAAGACTGTATATAATGACTATTTTGCACATTCCTTTCAAGATTTCAAGATTTTCTAAGGTTTATTACATTACATTACATTACATTGCATTTAGCTGACGCTTTTATCCAAAGCGACTTACAATAAGTACATTCGACCAGGAAGACACAACCTTGAAGAAAACAGAATCATATAAGTACATCAGGTTTCATAGAGCCAAAACATTTCAAGTGCTACTCAACTGGCTTTAGATAAGCCAGTCCTTTATTAGTATATAAGTGCTTTGTTAATAGTTCTATCGCTCGAAGTGGAGTCGAAAGAGATGAGTTTTCAGTCTGCGTCGGAAGATGTGCAAGCTATCTGCTGTCCTGGTGTCAATGGGGAGCTCATTCCACCATCTTGGAGCCAGGATAGCAAACCCACGTGTTTTTGCCGATGGGAACTTGGGTCCCCCTCGCAGCGAGGGCGCAGCGAGTCGTTTGGCTGATGCAGAGCGTAGTGCACGCGCTGGGGTGTACGGTTTAACCATGTCCTGGATGTACGAAAGGCCAGATCCATTCGCAGCATGGTAAGCAAGTACCAGTGTCTTGAAGTGGATTCTAGCAGTTACCGGAAGCCAGTGAAGGGAGCGGAGGAGCGGAGTGGTGTGGGAAAATGTAGGTAGGTTGAAGACCAGACGAGCCGCTGCATTCTGGATGAGCTGCAGAGGTCGGATGGCACATGCAGGTAGACCAGCCAGGAGGGAGTTGCAGTAGTCTAGGCGTGAGATGACGAGAGCCTGGACCAGAACCTGCGTCGCTTTCTGTGTCAGCTGGGGACGTATCTTCCTGATGTTGTAAAGCGTGTATCTGCAGCAGCGGGTTGTACCAGCAATGTTTGCAGTGAAGGACAGTTTGTTATCTAGGATCACACCCAGATTCCTTGCAGTCTGAGTCGGGGAAACAACTGAGGTGCCGATGTTGATTGTTAGGTCAAGAGTGGGACAATCTTTTCCCGGAAGGAAGAGCAGCTCGGTCTTGTCAAGGTTGAGCTTGAGGTGATGAGCAGACATCCACTGAGAGATGTCAGCTAGACAAGCAGAGATGCGTGCGACGACCTGGGTCTCTGAGCGGGGAAAGGACAGAATTAATTGGGTGTCGTCAGCGTAGCAGTGGTATGAAAAACCATGCGGGCTAATGACTGATCCGAGCGAGTTTGTGTACAGGGAGAAGAGGAGGGGACCAAGAACAGAGCCCTGAGGGACCCCTGTAGTTAATTGACAAGGGTCGGACTCAGACCCTCTCCAAGTCACCCTGTAGGTACGGTCTTTCAGATATGAGGTTAGGAGGGAAAGTGCAGAGCCTGAAACTCCAAGTTTTTGGAGAGTGCAAAGGAGGATCTGATGATTCACCGTGTCGAATGCAGCAGACAGGTCCAACAGGATGATGACAGAGGAGAGGGATGCAGTTTTGGCAGTGTGCAGTTCCTCCGTGACAGCAATGAGAGCAGTTTCTGTGGAGTGACCTGCCTTGAAACCAGACTGGTGCGGATCCAGAAGGTTGTTCTGATGGAGATAACAGAAGAGTTGTTTAAGGCCCTGTCACACTGTCCCGAAATTGACACCCGATGGACACACGAATATGGAATTGTGAATTTCGTACGATGATGGCCCCGAACCACACACAAAGGCAACATTTACATTACATTTAAGACATACTACTGCAATGAAAGTACCAAAAACAATTATGTTACAGTACTATGATACTGTACTGATATCTTCAGACTTTGTTCTTTACTTTATCCGTCGTTATATGTAGAAAATATTATGTTTTCTCCATAATGTTGTTTCCATAACAACAACAACTTCCTGTCAACTGTCCTTCAAAATAATATATTATATCCTTTTTAGTTTCACAGAACACAAATTGGGTTATTTACATAATATATTTACATGATTGTGCAATAAAACAACCCGATGGACACACGATAAAGGAAATGTTCAAATTCGGCTGTGATCGTAGCAACATCGGGCCATTCGTGAGGGCATCTTAAGCCTTCGTATGACCGCCGGTGGAGTTTCTCAGGCTCCGGCAGCAACTTCGTGAGCGGTGGCAAAATCTTTGGCATGCCAAAAAATTGCCGAAGGACCTTGCGAAGGTTCATTTTCGTGCTGAATTCGTGTGTCAATTGTGCCCTTCGTAAGGCCATCGTTAGGGCATCTTGTTATCATCGGTGCCATCGGGCATTCGCCCCGATCAGAGTGAGGGTGAATGCACCGTTGATAACACGAAGATGACACGATTTGACAAGATGCCCTCACGAGTGCCTTACGAAGTTGCCGCTCACTAAGTTGCTACCGGAGCCTGAGAAACTCCACCGGCGGTCATACGATTGCTTAAGATGCCCTCACGAATGGCCCGATGTTGCTACGATCACAGCCGAATTTGAACATTTCCTTTATCGTGTGTCCATCGGGTGTCAATTTCGGGACAGTGTGACAGGGCCTTTAAAGACAGCGCGTTCAAGTGATTTAGACAGGAACGGGAGGAGAGAGACAGGCCTGTAGTTTATAACATCAGACGGGTTGAGAGTAGGTTTCTTTAGGAGAGGGTTTACTCTTGGCTCCTTGAGACTGTTTGGAAAGTGACCAGAGGTTAGAGAAGTGTTGATGAAATGGGTGAGAAATGGTAGAATATCAGGAGCGATAGTCTGAAGGAGGTTTGAAGGGATAGGGTCCAGAGGACAGGTGGTAGGGCGGGTAGAGGTAATGAGGGTAAGAACCTCACTTGGAGAGAGAGGGGAAAAGGAGGTTAGTGTGTTGGTGGAAGGAGGGTCTGGTGACCCAGCGGTGAGTAAAGGTGAGTCAGAAAAAGAAGAGCGAATATCATCAACCTTTTTTTCAAAGTGGGTAACAAAGTCGCTTGACAGAAGTGAGGAGGGGGAGGGGCTTTTGGAGGGTCCAAGAGGGTGGAGAAGATGGAGAATAGTTTTTTAGGATTGGAATAGGAAGATTGGATCTTATCTTGAAAGAAAGTGCTTTTTGCCTGAGAGATCGAAGCAGAGAAAGAGGAGAGGAGAGCCTGATAGGTTAGGAGGTCGTCACGGTGTTTGGATTTCCACCGTTTCCGCTCTGCTGCCCTAAGGACGGTTCTATTAGCACGCAGTGCATCATTTAGCCAGGGAGCAGGAGGGGACCGACGATCCTGCCGAGATGTGAGAGGACAGAGAGAGTCCAGAGTGGATGAGAGAGTAGAGAGGAGAGATTCTGCAGCAGAGTTTGAAGGCAGGAGTTGGAACGAGTCAGAGGAAGGGAGGGCTGAGAGCACCGACGAGGCAAAGGTAGAGGGGAAGAAGGAACAAAGGTTACGGCGGACAAGTGCAGGATGAGAAGAGATTAGTTTGTTATGTTTGGAAAGGGGTAGAGAGAATGAAATTAAGAAGTGATCGGATGTGTGGAGCGGTTTTACAGAGAGGTTAGAAGTAGCGCAGTTCCTTGAGAATATGAGATCAAGGACATTGCCAGCTTTATGAGTCGGTGGGGACAGAGACAGTGAGAAAGCAAAGGCAGTTAACAGGGATGTTAGTTCGTCTATCTTCCCCGTCTGGAGGTTGAAGTACAGCGGGAGGGCCAGTTTCAGGGATGTGTGAGAGGAGATTATCTAATTCCTCCAAGATTTTTATTGACATATCACACAAACAGTGTAGTTATGCAATAAATGAAAAACTTTGTGTATACCTCCAGCAATGTTAACTATGTTGAAGCACTTATTTTAACTGATATTATACATATGTATTATACTCTTATATAAGATGTATGTATATAGTATAAGAAATTTGCAGAATATGACAGTTTAATGGTGGAGGTATACACACATATTGATAGATGTCTTGTAATGCACTGTTGAGGAACCTGCGACCAAAGTTTTTCATCTCCGGCCTTGTCAGGTATTGAACAATCAATAAATAAAGGACACAGAATTATTAAATATAAAACACAGAATTTGTGTGATTATACTAAATGATTTACAAATAAACACCACTGCATATTTACAACTGTTACACATGCTGATGTAACGCAAATGTTTCCAACTTGGGATCAATAAAGTATATCTTATTTTAAGATGATCGATGGCTACTGCCATATTTGCAAAATGTGCCTCTGAACCTTGACAAGTGCATGTTTCAGGCTTATCAATGAACAACAGGAGGGGTCACAGACATAAGACCAGCTGTTAAATAAAGCTCTTCTGACCTTAGCTGGCATGTGTGTATATACTTCGTCGACTTCAAAATATCGTCGACGACATATTTCCGCGTCGACGCGTCGCCACCATAGACTTCGTATGACGCCACACACACGTGGGTCACCCAAAGCAACAAGCAGTTCGCAATCGCACTTCTAACACAATGGAGACTGAAACGGCTACCAACTCCTCCTCACAGGATTGCGCACGAAGCCCTCAAACGAAAACATCTCGCCCCAGGTCTTCAAAAGCATGGGAATATTTTAAAGTTAGTCCAAAACGCAAAGATATTTATATATTGATATCTCACTGAGACTGCTGCTTGACCGGAAGCAGCAGCTAGCTGTGGTGGCAACCATTAGCAGCTAGCATTTGCTCTCCGATTTAAAATGGAATTATGGATTATAAATTCAATAATTTTTTTATACATAGACGTTAAAAACCTATGGATTAACCGATTCAGCCGCGTTTTTTCTCATTTGAATGCCATTGAACACGTATTTTGATCAGATTGACAGCTATGGCGGTGAGACGATCTCCCTAGAAGCTCTGTGAAGGTACGTGTTGTGATGACTGTATTTGCTTCCCCTGTCGCGAGTCCGGATCACTCAGTGATGCTACTATGTACCTACATAATCTGTGGAGTCTCAGCTTTAATCGGATATATTGTATGTGCAGCTACGATAAGTAATAAGGGTACTTTTATCTTGAGATCTGTGCCAATGTCCGTTAGCATTTTTCGCTCAGGGGTCATTTAGATGCTTCTTATGAGACTTGTGTTTTGTTTTGGTAAACATGGTTTGTATCGTCAGTTAGCTGAGATTATTTCCGTTAATCTGGTATAACACATTAATAGGTTCTTAAATATTAAGATCCCCTGAGACACAGTATCGTGAAAAAAAATTTTTTACATTACGTTTTTTTTACATTACGTTTTTTATGAATTGAACAACAGAAAAATAATCGTTCGACTAATCGATCAAATAATCGCCCGATTAATCGTTTTCAAAATAATCGTTTCCCCCCAGCACTAGTATATACAGTATATTAATGCTGCCCATTATGGGCACAAGCAATTTTCACCCATTTATTAATTATATGTTTTACATTTGAGTGTTTCCTATCCCCTAAACCTCCAGGGATGTACACAGTTTAATACTGGCCACTTCTTATTATGGGAAATACGAAAACGTCTTTTAAAACTACAATTCCCAGTAGAGACGTGCCATAGAACATGTTGCGAAACACACAATAGCCAGCATGTGTAGTTCTGGGAACGGAAAGGGGGACGGGGTGGACCCGTTCAAATCCAGTTTTGGACAGTCTGCCGTGGTTCCATCCCATTTCAAGTGCTGTTCGACGCTCGTCACACTCTCCAATCACAGAGCTTGAGGACTATCACGGGGTTTGTCAAGCGAAGCGGAGAGAATACTTACTTCCAGGTGTAATATTCTGTAAAGCAAATGAGCTGCTCCGACCCTCGGTCCTGCCGGACTCCAACTTGTGTTTATTAATCAAACAAATAAATAAACACAAGGATAATGATATGTTATTGTTGAGTAAATGGAGAATTGCACAGGGGAAAATAACATATCTTTGCCACAATTTTAGATGCGGATTTTGTTAAACTAATACGTTTGCGCTGTGGACCAACACTATACATTGACGGGGAAGGGGGTAGCAATAAAGATAACACCATTAAACAGTTACATAGCAGAAATAATATCGATAGCAGCATCCCTAGCAACCACCTTGGTAACAATGAAAACGTTGTATAGACACAATTTCCTGAAGTAATCTTCGTAATAACTAGCAAACTAAAGATCATGTACATCCACTGCACACATAATCTGAAATACTATAACTCATATTTCTCGCATCAAATTACATCAAAACGCATTTTAATGGCCAAACTAACCTTAAAATAGGCATTTTACACCGAGAATAAAACGAAGTTCGGCCATGTTTTTTTTTTCTGCTGGGAGAAATGTGAAGATCACGTGACATAGACGCCAGCCATTGGAATGAATGGTGAAAAAAAACGTAAGGATCTTACAATTTCAGAGGCGTTTTTGTAGAAATACAATGTCCTACGTTGTGGACCAACGTAGTTATTACACGTTTTTTTTGTGAGACTGGATTGGTCCCGCACAAACATACTCTTTGTCCCTCATGTGGCTTGTTGGCACCTGGTCAATGACATGACATGCCCAGAACAAATTACTATAACTTCACTTCTAAAAGGTTTATATGAATCATTTTTGTTATCAAAGCAAGGTTACATCTGTGAGTTGGATGTAGAAGTGTCAGAATCAATATAGATTTTTCTGTGTCAGAGTAAATTCAGATGGAACATAGCAAAAAAATGTAAATTCCTGTCTCCGCCTAAAGAAAACCCATTACTTATAGTGAAGACCAACCTTGAATGATGGGTTAGTAGCCTAAAAGCTTTAGGAATCCAAAGTATAACATATACCCTGTACCCTGTATCAAGATTAAGGCAAAACAAGTGACATTTGACCTTTTTAGAGAGGTTTATGAAAATAAAGTCCAGGCGGAATAAGCTTTGGGCACATTTGGGCACATTTGGTTCCATCAGTGCCATTTGACCTTTTTCAGGTACCAGACTATAAAAATCATTGTATTACATTGAATCATCACTATAGGCAGGGGTGCACATAACTTTTTTGCCCTGGTTCTCAAAGGAGCACCTGGAGATGTTGCTTGGTGCTCATCCTTAAAATGAAATAAACCGTAACTTTTGAGGGGGTCTTGTCTTTATTTGCCAGACACACGGCACTGAACACACGTGCAGAGGTGAACACAGAACACACATGCAGAGGTGAACACAAGACAACATTAGCACGACCAGTAATCCTACAAGCTGTCATCACTACCCTCCTGACTGTTCTCCTCACTGTCTTCCTCTCTGTCAGACATGGTAGCTGATGATGTAGGCCTACTACTTTCTCTCTGGTTGAGTCTGCGATTAGCTGCTTGCATCCACAAGTCAACAGCTGGTTTTGGGTCGAACGTCTCTGTTGTCATCTTAGAAAAGTGGATGTAATCAAATAAATATGTGAACATAACCAATAACCTACCATAGCCAATAACAAATGAATGTAACTTATTTTATTTGTGTTGTTCATTCATATCTTATTTTACCTTAATATTTATTTATGCATTTTTTTTTAACTCTCCAGTTTTAAAGGATGTTTTTGGTTACTGTCCTATAGTATACATTGGAATGATTTCAAACCTGTTTATCCCAATAATTATAAAGGAGTGCCTTGGAAATATGTGTTTACATAAATTGTGACCAAACAGTTTGAACTTAGACTAAAGTGAACTATCTAAACACTCAAGAGTCCTTTACCTCACTGCGCTGTAGTTATCAGCCTCTCAGTCTGACTGGAGAGGACTCTCCCTCCACATTATTGTAGAAACATCTTCTTCTAAAATCCGTTATAGCAGCTAGCACCAGATTCTAATAACAACAGCGCCGGTACCGGGCGGTGCGCCCTCCCTCTCTCCCACGCTCGCTCGCACTTTGGCTGTGAGCTGCGGGCGCCAGATAAGCCAACATCCCCCATTTTCATCACTTACAGCGCCCATCGTACAGGGCAAATTAAACGTGTAACCGGGGAGAAAAGGGTGTTACATTTACTTAATTATGAATATTGTTACATCAAGGCCGAAAATTAGGATGAGCCCCAACGGTCAAAAATGTTTTTTTCCCTCCCAGAACTGCCAGCGCAGCGCCTCCACAGATCTGGCGCCCTAGGCGAACATCTATAACGCCAGTGCTACGGGCCGACCCTGAGTTCATATGCAACTCGCAAATATCTTTCTCTCTCTCTCCTCCCTTCTCTCTCTTCTCTCTCTCGCTCTCTCAATTTTGGTACGCAAATGCGCCTTTTTTCAAATGACCCGGTGTGCTTTTTTTGGCGGAGGTGCGCATGCGCACCTGCGCACCAGTTATGTGCAGCCCTGACTATAGGTATTCATTCCACCCAAAAAAAAAAAATAATATTTTTTTTTTAAATATATATTTTTGTGTGAGTGTGTGTACTAGGTGTGTGTAAATGTAGGTGTGTGTGTATGTGTAGGTGTGTAAGTGTAGCTGTGTGGGTATGTGTAGGTGTATGTAGCTGTGTGGGTATGTGTAGGTGTGTGTATGTGTAAGTGTAGCTGTGTGTATGTAACTGTACCAACGCACTATACAATAAAACCACACTGTAGGTCATTGTGTGTAGGTGTACTTGCACAATAAAAAAAAACAGAAACATAGGTAACATTTGACTCCAACTGGGGCAGATTTATTTCAAACATTTTACCAACACACTATAGGCATGTAAAAACAAACATTTTACCAATGTACTATACAATAAAACCACACTGTAGGTTTGTAAAAACAACAAATATTTGACCAACACACTATACAATAAAATCACACTAGGTATATAAAAACAACACGTATTTTTTTTTAAAATAAACACTCGCAAAACGTTATACCTACCTGAACTTTATACCTACCTGAATGTTCCAGTATTTAGGTCGTGCCACTCCCTGAAACAGTTCTTTTTGACAGTGAAGCACAGAGGGACCTGGCACTTCCTGCAGTACACAGGTGTCTTCACCCTTTTGAGTCCAGCATCTAGGCACCTCCTGCAGTTCTTCCTGACCTTGGTGGCATCTTCCCCATAATACTCGGACATGCATGTGAGTGGTGGAGGAGGGGGTGGTGGAGGTGGAGGTGCAGGGCCTTCAGCAGGGCCTTCAGCAAACTCCAACAATTCTGCAGCAAGCTGCTCCCTGAAAGTCTTCTGGGTGTGTGGCTTTGTCCTGCTGGGGTCACTCCTCATCTAACAAATGTGGAAAAACAAAGAGATTAGATTAATTCACTGGCTTATACTTATAGGATAATATTGGACTATAAATGAATAATATTACACCAAATAAATAAGTAAACACATGTATATTCATTCACTGGCCATTCATTTAGAAAATGTAACTCCAAAAAGACAAGTAACACTATTTAGCATTTTGCCTAATCATTCCTGTAGCTTCTTGGCTAAGCTAACACTGTGATGCAGTTCCACCAAACACAAAAGTAATATATAAAAAGGATAATATTGGACTATAAATGAATAATATTACACCAAATAAATAAGTAAACACATATATATATATATTCATTCACTGGCCATTCATTTAGAAAATGTAACTCCAAAAAGACAAGTAACACTATTTAGCATTTTGCCTAATCATTCCTGTAGCTTCTTGGCTAAGCTAGCACTGTGACGCAGTTCCACCAAACACATAAGTAATATATAAAAACAGAGAGATTACATACCTTTCCCGTGGTGGAAGTTCAACATCCGAGTCACTACTGTCCGGATCCAGGTCTGGCTGGAGGAGATCTTCATCATCCGACGAAGAGTCATCTGGTATGAGCTATCGTCAGCTAGCATCTCTAGCACCTGCTCGCCTCGGTGGTGAAGCTCTCTCTTCTGGCGGCGTAATGCGTAATGGAGCCGGAGCGGGCGTAGTTTATACTACGCAGGATCATATCTTTGGAACCCATTGGTCGATTTGGGTGATTGACACCTTTTCTGAACCGTTAGAGCCAAGAGAATCGAGTGACAGTTAGTAAGTCCCGCTAAACACTTACGTCAAGTAGAGAGAGGTTTGCGTAAACAGCACGTGAGACAACATTAGCTCGGGACTGCGAAACTTTATAACTACTCTGCTGCCATGAATGTAATGATAGATTATCAGGAAGAATTCTAAAGTGACTAATAGACATTGGATTAACGTTAAAGAGCGTTTTTATTCCCTTGAACATGAGCTTTGATCACAAAACAGCAACGGTAAGACATAATTATTGTTATAGTTTTGAAAACTGTTGTTTTTTTCCTTCTCTGTTCTGGTTGATATCTCAGTGAGTTTGTGTCCTACAGTGATGATAGTTATAACAAAATAATCTGTGGAGTATCAGCTTTCAGATGATATGTAGTTTGTGCAGAAAATATTACGTTTTAAAGATCGTTCTTGCTAGTTAGCACCGGAAGTAGCATCTGCCCGTTTTAGCTAAGGGCTAATGCTAACGCTTCTTGTGAGACTTGTGTTTTGTTTCGGTAAAAATGGTTCGTATAGTCAGTTAGCTGAGATTCTTCTCGTTAATCTGGTATAACACATTAATAGGTTTTTAAATATTAAGATGCCCTGAGACACAATGTCGTGAAAAAAAAAACCAGGGTCCCCGCCGGCGGGGACCTTCGGGCTTAACAGGTTAAAGATGACTAAAATATGCAACCCGGTATCACGGCAAGACGTGAACATGTGACGATTTACCATGCTGGGAGACGTGAAGATGTTACAATTTCGTCCCTTCAAACGTGACAGTTACACGGTATTGTTAACATGGCACAACCAGTGGAGAAATACCCGGAAATGCCAAGCAAATGCTACCCCGACGGTCGGTTGTTATTGTCAATATTAATATAATAATTATTTATTTTTTAATAGTCACACTCAATTTCGCCGATGTTCTTGTTGCCCCAGCTGGTCGACACCTCTTTTAGCAGAAACAAAGGCTACATTAATGTATATCGATGTTAATCCATGCGTGTGGATGTGGAATTAACGGACGTGACGTTGTGCGATTGTGTTGCCAGGCAACAGCTTGGGTTCATGTTAATTTACAAACTCTTCAACTAAAACCCTAGTTATATTTAAAAACATTTTAGAAGGCCTCACGAAATACTTTAATGTAAATTAAAATTAAAATGTGAAGGAATGTGTGTAACAAAATACATCCGTCATTAACAATACCGGAAACAGACGTAGGCAAGATCCTCAGCTCGGTGGTTGGATGTTTTAGCCGCAATGCACGTTTGGATATGGTGTTTATGCGATGTGAAATCCGAAAACATTTAAACAAATAAAATAATACTTTATTCCGAGTGTGCTTGCTTTTCTCTTGCATTGTAATACACGGTTTGGCTGCATTAAATATTACACAGTCATCTGCCATTCTTTATTTATAGAGCCCTGAGGAGAAGACTTCTGGACAAACAGGAAGAACTTCCGCCATATTTAATATTTAAATGACGTTATTATCATTATAATAACGTCATTTAAAATATAATACATCAGTCAGAGGGTTTATTTTCTATGTAACAAGTACTTAAAACTGATATTCTTTATTAACAAAAAAGTGTTGATAACGCTCCTGTCAGTCCTTGGGATTTAATAGCAGGACTTTAACCTGTAATGATGTATTTTATGTGCAAATGAAGGATCAGATTGTTGCTCCACTGCTGCTGGACATTAAACGATCGGTTCCTAACCTGACTACCTAAAATAGGGGACAATATCTAAAGTCTTCATAAGTAATGCTCCAAAAGGTCAACAATATCTTAGCATTATAAAAACAATAAAAGAGAATTTTGTAAAACAATGGTAAAAGTTAGGCACATAATGATAAATAATTGTTTCAAACTATGCCATGTGAGTATTTCTAAACCTGTTCTTCAAAGCTAACACTTCCCCTCAGATACTCTTTTGTGATTCTTTATCATCGGTTTTTGATTTTCATTACATTCCAGGGGTGATGGCGTACTTTGCTTAATGCTGTATCCATTCATCCCTTGTTTGCTGCTATACCCAAATAGCTTGTAAACACCAAAGTGTGTAAACGAAAACTCATGCCCTTTTAGGTTGGAATTTAAATTTAATACAACCCTTGTACTGTATACCTTATACAACAATTACATTACAATGTTTCCTCAATTCCACTGCATACAGCTCTAAGTCCTTACACACCCGGGCCGAGACGAACAAATAACATGAAAAATTTGAAAAAAATCACATGCAAATATTTTGTATCCAGATCTTTTAATGTGAAATGTAAGAACATAAGGAGTGGATCTGGTATAATCTGAAAGGCATTATATACTGTATAGCATTAAGTATGCTGACATGGTCTTGACAATAAAGCTTCTGTGTTGGTTTTATAATTCTCACTCTTTATTTTACCAGTATTATAAGATTTAAAGGGGCCCTATATTGCTATTTTTCAGGTTCATATTTGTACTTTGTTCCTCTACTGTGGAATGTTTACATGCTTTAATGTTCAAAAATGTCTTTAATTTTCCAGCCCAGCCTGCTCTAATGGGTCAACTGCTTAGAGATGTCCATCCACATAGCCTATCACTTACAATATGTGACCTGCTCCATCGAAATCAGTCGCATTGACCCAAAGACACATTTTGAGTTGTATACACTGTTTGACTGAAATGAGCCGTTAAGACTTCCGGCGGGTCAAATATGTTGGAACGCTAGCCAATAGAAAGTGCAAGTTTTACGTAGTGATGTCATTACAGTATGTTATGGAAGAAAACAAATGAGTCCAATGGAGGAAGAGCTGGGGGGTTTCGTGGGAGATAAACTCTTTAGGGAACTTTGTGATTTAATTTTTTTTACCTCTTTCCAGAAAAGTAAAAACTTGTATTACTTTTGTACTTTTTTGTACTTTAATACTTTAAATAGTCAAATGTTGACTGTTGGGGACATTTCATGGTAACTGAATCTTTATCAACTGTGATATTGTAACTCTTACGTAGATTCGACTGCATCTTCACCTATTTTGTTTACTGCATTTCCTCCTTGCCATTGAGACAAATGACTAAAGCATTATCTCCTTTAGAAAGACCAATATAACTTACTTCATTAAAGGGGACCTATCATGAAAAATGCACTTTGTGATGTCTTTTACACATAAATATGTGTCCCTGGTGCGTCAGGGAACTCACGCAGCGTCAACAAATAAAACCCTCTCTCTTTTCCTCCGTACCCAAATCTTTTAAAAATGGGTGTACAACGAGCGGATACAGATTTCCATCCGCTGTGACGTGTCCATCCGCTGTGACGTTGGCGGACCCACAGAAAGTTGCTATCAGAAACAATGCCTGACGTGTTTTGGACGTCTTTGTTTCATTTCCATTTCATTTCAAACCTTTATTTACCCAGGTGTATCCCATTGAGATCATTGATCTCTTTTTCAAGGAAGACCTGCTCAAGTAGGTTCCACATGAAACATAAAAACATAAACAGAACAAAAAAAAGGACATCATACAGCAATCATTACAGGGATTACAATTTACATAACTATCCACATGAGCAGGTACCAACAGCTTCCGATTGAGTAGCATCCAACCGAGCTTTAAAAACATTTAGTGGCACCAGATTGCTCAGTTTCCATTTCAATTGCAGACTATTCCAAGACAGAGGAGCTGTGCATCTAAAAGCTATCTTCCCTAAGACAGTCCTAGCAGTTGGCACATTTAATACAACTACAGCATTCGATCTCAGGCAGTAGCCACTTACAATTCGCGGTGAGATCAGGGAGCAGATGTAGGATGGAAGTTTCCCTAACATGGCTTTGTATATAAAAATGTACCAGTGACTGAGCCTCCGTACAGTTAGCGAAGGCAAACCAGCCCTTGCATACAGGGTACAGTGATGGGTTAATGCTTTTCAGTTTGTCACAAATCTCAGTGCACTGTGATACGCAGCATCTAACTTGACCAGGCAATTGGCAGGTGCATTCATATAAATCAAATCACCATAGTCCAGCACAGGTAAAAAGGTCACAGTGACTAGCCTTTTTCTGGCCTCATGCGAGAAACAGGACTTGTTCCTGTAGAAGAAACCTAGCCTAACCCTCAGCTTTTTAAGCAGGTTATAGACATGAAGTTTAAAAGTGAGACAATCATCAAGCCAGATACCAAGGTATTTGTAACAGGTAACCAATTCAATTTGTATTCCTTGCGTAGTTACAATATCTACAACAGGCTCTGGTGTCTTTTTAGCTTTTGAAAAGAGCATTACCTTGGTTTTATCAACATTTAAAAGAAGCTTTAGTTCAGAGAGCTGAGTCTGAATAATGTTAAAAACTGCTTGCAATTCAACAACAGCCTCCTTAATGGAGGGACCTGCACAGTACATCACGGTATCGTCCGCATACAAATGTAAGGTTGCTCCATCGACATTTTCACCTAAACTATTGATGTAGATGGAGAATAAAAGTGGACCTAAAACAGAACCTTGAGGAACACCATTAGTAATGTTTAACCACTCAGAGGACAGCCCATCAAAATGAACACATTGGGACCTTTCAGAGAGGTAGTTCACAAACCACCCTACTACATGGCTGGATATGCCAATACTGAGTAGCCTCTGCTTTAAGATGTGATGATCGACGGTATCAAACGCTTTGGACAGGTCAATAAATAGAGCTGCACAACTCTGCTTATTATCTAAAAAACTCGCCACATCATTCACCACTTTCATTGTGGCAGTGATGGTGCTATGTTGCTTTCTGAAGCCTGACTGATGTTTAGACAGGATGTCATTTGTACATAAAAACACCTTTACCTGTTCACTCACTAGGCGTTCAAGAACCTTAGCCAGAACTGATCATTTAGAGATGGGCCTATAATTATTTAATAAAGTGGCCTCCCCACCTTTTAGTAGAGGCAGGACATACGCTGACTTCCACAATTTTGGGATTTTGTTCGTGCTGAGAGAGAGGTTAAAAAGAATAGTGAGAGGTGGAGCAATACAATCTGCAGCTATCTTTAAAAAGAAAGGTTCTACGTTGTCCGGGCCAGCCGGTTTCTTAGGATCTAACTTGGTTAAAGCTTCACGAACAACATCAACAGTAAAAGGAGTAAAACTAAAAGGGTTTTCCAAAACACGTTTTTCAGAGTCACATACTGTGGTGTTCACAGAAGCAGAGTTAGTGACAGAATCAAACAGAGAGCCACAGGACACAAAATGCTCATTAAAACAATTTAACATAGTGGCCCTGTCCGATATAGTGCCAGATGCTGTGGTAATGCACGGAGGTAGCTCATTACGGATATCACCGGTGGATATCGATTTTATGGCTTTCCAAAATTTTCCAGGATTATTCAGATTCTTTGTGGTAACTGACAGATAATACTTAGACTTAGCACTTTTGATTTGCGATGTGAAGCTATTTCTTAGCTGCCTAAAACGCAGCCATTCTACCTCTGAGCCGGATTTCCTAGCCTTTGCCCAGGCCTTGTTTCTCTCATGAAGGAGACTAGATAATTCAGCAGAAAACCAAGGATTGTCTCGTCCCTTCACTCTAAATGTACGCAGAGATGCATGTCTATCTATAATTTCCATAAAACCAAGATAAAAATAAGACCATGCAGTTTCTACATCAGCACACAGATCGATTTTACCCCAATCAAAATCAAACATCATGTACAAAACCCTGCTCCACAAAATGCTTTTTGTCTCTCTTAATGATAATGCGAGGTCTACCCTTTAGGACTTTTGTGTCCCTAATTGTGGCTACAACACAGTGATCACTCAGATCATTTGCAAATACTCCCACAGATGAGTATTTATGGGGAACATTAGTTAAAATGAGATCAATTAGGGAGGATTTATTAGGGGACTTAATGTTAGGGCGAGTAGGACTGTCTATAATCTGAGTAACATTCAGAGAGATACAAAGGTTTTTAAAATCCTCTGACACAGAAGTTAACCAGTCCCAATTAAAATCACCAAGCAGCACTATTTCCTTGTAGTCAAGTTGAGATAAAAGTTTTGCCAAAGAAGATAAAGAGTCCTTGACAGCTGAGGGGGGTCTGTAGCAGCCCACCACCATGACCTGTTGACCCTTTGCTACTTCAATATTTAAATGGCAACGCCACCACCTTTTTTAGGACGGTCGGTACGATATACACTATAACCATTTAAGTAGATGTCAGAGGCCAAAATAGATTTATCTAGCCTCGTTTCTGATAAGACAATGACATCAGCATCAGTCGAGCTCGCCCAAATGCGGACAAAATCTAACTTAGGTAACAGACTGCGCACATTTAAGTGAATGAATCCCAACCCAGATCTAGAATTAAAATCAGCAGGAGTAGCTATCTGACTACTACTGCTAATGGGCGGTCCAGGGTTTAGTTGTACATTCCCTGATAGTAATAATAACAAAAAAAACAAGCACCTTTTCCTCTTAACCGACACACATACATTGTCATCTGGACCAGTAAACTCCGCGAAAGTGAGATTAGAGCTCAAGAAGCAGTCCTGAAGAACCATCATAGCAGGCAAGTGAGAAAGACAAACATTTGTCGAACTGAATGTCTGTGACAAGGCAACCAGTAATTGTCTGTGTAACACATCCGAACCTTTACAGGGGATGTCCACTGCGGGCGGAAAGCCTCGCTAACACTCAGAGCTAACCTGTACTGTAGAGCACATGTGTTTAAAAAGCAGGAAATAACAAAAGGAACTCACCTTGTGATAAACCTGCAAGAGAAAAAGCATTTGAGCTCCTACTATTTCAGAAATAACCCTTGACGTGGTTTAAACAGGATGGTGTTTTATCACAACCGAATTTAACTTTATCTCCGGTAGAATTCTGATCAGGCATTAGCTCCGCCTCCTCTTCTTTCTTTTTTTCAAGCTAAGGACCCAAAATCCGCGTTTCTCTAACAGGGCTTCAAAAGAGGGGTTTGAGCAGTATGAGGCATGGCAACAATGGGTGATCTGTTTGGTATTTTGAAAAAAAAACTTCACAGACATGTTTTGTATAGGTCTGGCCCTACAATATATTTTTTTAGATATAGCATGATAGGTCCACTTTAAGCAATGTTACAGCTTGTTCAACCTGTAATAGACACAGATTGCAAGTCTGAAGTCTAAAGAAACCACAGTGACATCACAGGGATTAAATATGAATGATATTTTTTGTTCTAATCTAACACCCATTCCCATGACCAGATCCAATTCCAACCGCTTGAGCTTTCAGGCGGATCAGATGATACTTGCATTAACGAACAATTGTTTGTATGTTCCTGGAAAGCCAACATGTTGACAAATATGAGTCAATAATAAGCAGCCGTGTGACTGGAAACCCGAGAGGAAAAAGTGAAGGAGAAACTACAAATCAAAGAACTCACACAAGTTTGGAATATGTTCACGATACATTAACATTAAAGTTAATACACCTGTCCTTGTTTTTTCCTAATATGCTCCTTAGTGTTGGTAATACGCCTCATTGAAACTGAGAACCAGCTGCTGCTACAATGTGAATGTTAAGAAGTGTTGTTTCACCTGTTTGGTAACTTGCTCTGACATGCCTGAAGCAAACCAAGTGTTGACAACACCAGGTTTATTATAAATAACAAAAAATCACACCAGTAGCCACGTGACGGAGTTATTGTTTTGTACTTGCCTTGTATCAGACATATTTGTCATCATATTGCTATTCTTCTTTAGTCTGAAATGGGGTCCATGCTAGCTGAATTTTGTGGGGGGGATTTGATTTTCCGTAACGCTATTTTGATTGGTACATTTTAACCGCTGTTTCCTTTACATAAACATGTCAGCATTCACCCATTTACACACAATTATACAGAGTTGGGCCACATCCATACAAGGACTAAAGACTGTCAATCACACATAAGGAGAGCCCTGGGTGGGAGCTGTGTTCCTTTGTTTCACCTTTTTTATTTCTGTCACATTCAGCACGTTCAGCAACAGAGCCAGGAAAGGATGTTAATTAAATCAATTTTAAAAGCAACATGGAAGCCATGAACAACTCTTGATGGATATTTGTTAGAGCTGAGGCCAACAAAAACAGAATCAACACCTAATAAAAAACAGCTCATATTCACAATATCGACCTTTAAGACTTGGTGTTAGTGCTGAGGGACCTCATGAGTTTGTTTGAGTGTTTACGTGGATTCCTTTGACTCAGTGTAAATTGTCTGGTAATGTAATCTCCCTAAAAAAGTCCCTTCACATGAAAGGAAAACACAAAAAATCTGGTCATTGCCTTTCAGCCTAAAATGACAACAATTGAAACCTTATTTAAAGTTCAGCTTGAATATCTTTGTATTCTCATCGTCACTGCTCTTATTAGTGTAGCACAGTGCTTCTCAGACCTTTTTCAGTAATGTACCCCCTTTGAAACATCTTCTCAGCCAAGTACCCCCTGACCGACCCCCAACATTTTTGATAGAAAAAGCCATATAAATCATTACAATATAGTGATGTTCCATCAGTGTGTGATTTATTAACTCCTTCATGCATGAATTACAACCAACTAAGGATTTTTCCAAGGAGTTTTTCAATTGAAGTGAATCGAAATGATATATTATGAAAAACTATAAAATACAATACACACATTTGAATGTTTATATAAGGACCCCCTTGGTGGTTCTTGGAATATTTTATATAAAATGGTGTGTTCTATATAACTTGTACTAAGATTATTTTCGTAATCATGCATGCTATTTTTTTTTTTAAACCTTTTTTTGTTTTATCTCACGCACCCCCTGCAGTACCCCAACATACCCCTAGCGGTCCGCGTACCCCCATTTGAGAATCACTGGTCTAGCAGCAAGTCCTGAAAAAAGGCTTTAGTTTTCGAGATACCCCTACCTGAGGTAGAACAAAACACAACAATGATTTTTGTTATCTTTAGGGTCTCCCGTTAATGAAATTGATTGTTGTCAAATTTTAATTTGGGGGAAAAAAATTGTTTTGCTTGTTCTTTAGAACTACCCCAATCCCTGAAAAAGAGCCAAATTAGACCAGGCCGAATAGGGGAAAGGTGACAAAAAAGCCCATAACCTGAGAATGATCACTCCTTTCCTCTTCAGATTTGCTGAGGTATGAACCAGGTGGCTGTCCTACATCACCAAATAGTCAGAGTATTATTTACTTGATAAAATACGTAATTATAGTCCTGTAAACTTAGCTTTAGTTTAGACGGAAATTGTACTTTTTGGTGATTGGAACATAGGACTCAATCACTTTTCTCTCATTTATCAGAAAAACTGAAATCCCGAAAAAATATGCCATTACTGAATTGTCTAGGGTGCTATTGAACACTAACCAGTAGTTGTATGGAAATATCTGGGACAGTTCTATTGCAAATTAGATGTCTTTAGACATAGGCCTACCTCTTCTCTGACACAGTTAAATTCCGAATGGGGGAGAAGTGGCATAATAGCCTATAACGGCCCGTCCACACAGCGGCGTGCGTTGAAGCTTGCCGGCGGGCGTGTCTGAAACTCGACCAACAACCAATCACATGAATCTCCCGCCCCTGACACACAAGCAGCAGTTTGATTGGCTAGAGCTTGTACTGGCATATGATTCGATTGGCTGACACTTCTGCCGAGGCTTCAAAAGTTGAACATTGCTCAACTTTTGCAGCGAGCCACGCCAGCAAAGCTCCGCGTCGCTTCCCGCAATGCAGTTCGGCGAAAAGTGACGTCACCCCATTCAAAGTGAATGGTCAAGCTTTCAACCAATAAAATAAAGTGTGTTAGTTCTAAATTGCAAGCCTCTAAAACATAGGTGTAAATAGTACAGGTTTTATTGAAACTGGAACCTTAATTCAAAGTACAGTAATAATAAGGTCAGAAGTCAAGTTTATAGATACTATATATAGATATAGATAAATATAGATATATAGATACTTTGTTCTACCTCGGGTAGGGGTATCTCAAAATCTGAGGGCCCTTCCTGCTAGACTATATACTTTCTGCTCCTGCCTTTGGGTCAAATACATTTTTTTTTAAATAGAACAGCAGGCTAATTGTAAGGAAATTATCAACAAACAGAGAGTGAAATTGAGTGAGCTAGAGAAGAATGACAGGAAGTACGAATAATGAGCACAGAGGGAAGCCAGAGAATCAGCTTTCTGTGTCCGAGGTTCCCAGACCCTACACTGCTGAACAAGTCAATCTTTTTTATTCGTTTACCTACAACTATTGGAAAAACAAAAATTTCTGAGGACATATTTTACGTTGACTCTGCTCAGTGATGTAAGTACAGGAATGGTAATATTGTTTCAAAACTAAAATGGTAATGATTTATAATTGACGGAGGTTTAAGGAGCTACATTAGCATTAATGGCAGATATTCTTTGCAGTGTAGTTCTTTGGCTTTGATAACCATCAGTGTTTATTATGTCTCTATTTCTGGTTATCAGGGGCTCCCACACACACACACACACACACACACATACACACACACACACACACACACACACACACACACAAACACACACACTCTCACAGATTACATCACGCGGCTATTCATGAATTTCTATTTTTGTCAACTGTGAGTCCGCCACACAGAAAATACGTTGTTATGCACTCTCGTACTTCAGCCTTTGTGAGGACTGAGTTGAGTTATAGATGTGTTACTGTTCTCACTTGTTAAAGATAATTGACATAGTGTTATGATCAAAGTAAGAAATAATTAGTAATGTTAATCGGAGGCCTCAGAAAGGAGCTCCCTTGGAACGGAGTTCTCATTCATAACACTTCGTTCGATGTCTCACTATGGGATGCGCCTCATCGCGGAGCAAACAGAAGCATCAATCTCATTACGCCAATCCTGATTGGCTGGTGATCTTGACGTCAGCGTCAGGGAATTCACCCCCTATAAGTAGCTTGCGCCACGACGCATGCGTCATTCAAACACCTGTTCTCGCTTCAGAGCACATCTCTATAGTAGCCGGACAAGCTTAACGGTCCACAGACTGAACCCAAATAACCATTTCGGTCGACGGGCGCTCGCCGGCTACTCCTTCTGCTTCGCAGGAAGACGGTAATACTAACGCCAGTTAGTATTGAAATCGACCTCGCCGTTCTCTTTCCCCGGAAAGTAAGGTAGGTCTGATTTTTTCCAGCTAGCGTTAGCTCGCTCCCTCACTATCGACACCACGGTAGCGAGGAAGTTTTTTCTTTTCTCTTCCCCACGGAGGAGGAAAGGATTAAAGGAGCATACTGTCACACCAGTCAGTATTCTCCGGGAATAAAAGACCCACACCGTCCTTTTCTCCGGATTAAGGACAGGGTGGTAACACCTTTTTCTCACAACCTACCTGTTGAGAGCGGGTCCTCTCCACGCCACGAGGCGAACAAGATGGACGCCTCTCTCCCTCACACCAGAGGAGTCAGGGACTCGGTGGCTCGACTCTGTGGCTGCGGGTTGAAGATCTCGGGCACAGACACACACCAGGTCTGCTCGTCCTGCCTCGGGCTGGAACACGCCCGAGGCGCTATCGACAACCCCGGCTCGTGCGGACATTGTGTCCGCTTCACCGTGAAGAGCCTCCGCCGAAGGCTAGCACACCAAGCTAGCCTGTCGGAGCAGGACCCCCCCAAATTATACCTCCTTTGAAAGTCTCGTTTTTAGTCTTACGCATCCGACCTGGAAAACTTTGCAGCCAATCTTATTTGTTACAGTGTACCGTGCACCAGGTCCTTATTCAGAATTATTATCTGAATTCTCTGAGTTTTTATCAACTTTGGTTCTTAAAACAGTTGACGACGATAAAAATAGCCTTACTGTTGTATTTAAGATTGCATATTAGATTCTGTTGGTTTTTGTCAGAGTGTAAATAAACCAACCCACTGCTATAATCACACTCTCGACCTTGTTCTGACTTATGGTATTGAAATTGAGCAACTATTAGTCGAACCGCATAATCCTGCTTTATCCGACCATTTCTTAGTAACTTTTGAAGTACTGTTACGAGACTACAAAGCATTAGTCAAAAGCTCCTGCAGCAGAAACCTATCTGTTAGTGCTATAGCCAAATTTAAGGAAGAGATTCCACCAATACTTAACTCGATAGCATGTCTGCATGTAAGGGAGGAAACTTATACAAAATGTACACCACCCCAAATTGATCATGTTGTTGATAGTGCTACAGATGCGCTGCGAATAAAATTAGACTCTGTTGCTCCTTTGAAAAAGAAGAAAATAAAACAACATAGATTAGCTCCATGGCATAATGCCGAAACCCGCAAAATAAAGCAAAAGTCGAGACAACTTGAAAGGATATGGCGTTCCACTAAACTTGAAGAATCTCGTTTAATTTGGCATATTACTCTCAATGAATATAAGAAAGCACTGCGTAAAGCGAGAGCAGCCTACTACTCTTCATTAATAGATGAGAATAAGAATAATGCAAGATTTCTTTTCAGCACTGTAGCCAGGCTGACCTGGCCTACTATTCCCATAGCACTCAGTAGTAATGATTTTATGTGCTTTTTTAATGATAAAATTGTTACTCTTAGAAACAAAATTAATGACCTCTTGCCTTTGACCAGTATAGTGTTATCAACAGCTCCCGGAAACGTAAGTTCTAATATTACACTAGATAGTAAACTAGAATGCTTTTCAGCCATTAACCTTGAACAATTAAATGCAATGATTCTCTCTTCTAAACCATCAACGTGTATGTTAGACCCAATTCCAACTAAGCTGTTGAAGGAAGTTTTTCCATTAATTAGCACTTATTTATTAAATATTATGAATATGTCTTTATTATCAGGTTATGTTCCACAATCATTCAAAGTAGCAGTGATAAAACCGCTTCTTAAAAAGCACAACCTCGATCCAGAGGTTTTAGCCAATTATAGACCTATTTCCAATCTTCCGTTCCTCTCAAAAATTCTTGAGAAAGCGGTCGCAAAACAGTTGTGTGATTACTTAAAAAACAATGATTTATTTGAAGATTTTCAGTCTGGCTTTAGAACACATCATAGCACAGAGACAGCTCTGGTTAAAGTCACAAATGACATTCTAATAGCCTCTGACAAGGGACGTGTCTCTATTCTTGTTTTGCTCGATCTCAGTGCTGCATTTGATACTATCGACCATGATATCCTATTGCAAAGACTAGAGCACTTAGTTGGCATACAGGGAACTGCTTTAGACTGGTTTAGGTCCTATCTATCTGAACGCTCTCAGTTTGTACGTGTCAATGATGAATCTTCCACGCAAACCAAAGTTAGCCATGGAGTGCCACAGGGCTCAGTGCTCGGACCTATTTTGTTCACATTATATATGCTTCCGTTAGGCAATATTATAAGGAATCATTCTGTACATTTTCATTGTTATGCGGATGATACTCAACTATATTTATCAATCAAGCCTGATGAAATTAATCATCTAAATAAAATTCAAGACTGCCTTAAGGACTTAAAAACGTGGATGACCTTAAACTTTTTGATGTTAAACACGACCAAAACTGAAGTTATTGTACTTGGCCCGAAGAATCTACGAAACAAATTATCTAAAGATATACTAACTATGGATGGCATTAATTTGGCCTCCAGTGAGACTGTAAGGAATCTTGGTGTTATATTTGATCAAGATTTATCCTTTAACGCCCACATAAAATCAATTTCAAGGACCGCCTACTTCCATCTACGTAACATTGCAAAAATCAGGCATATCTTGCCTCAAAACGATGCAGAGAAACTAGTCCATGCATTTGTTACTTCAAGGCTGGATTATTGTAACTCTTTATTATCAGGGTGTACCAAGAAGTCAGTCAAGTCGCTTCAGCTGATTCAAAATGCTGCAGCTCGTGTACTAACCAGAGTTAGGAAAAGGGACCACATTACTCCTGTTCTGGCTGCCTTACACTGGCTCCCTATAGAACACAGGATAGAATTTAAAATTCTTCTTCTCGCCTACAAAGCCCTTAATGGGCAGGCGCCATCTTACCTTAAAGAACTCATTTTACCCTACTGTCCTACTAGGGCATTGCGTTCCAAGAATGCAGGGTTGTTGGTTGTTCCTAGAGTCTCTAAAAGTACAATGGGAGCCAGAGCCTTTTCTTATCAAGCTCCACATTTGTGGAATCAGCTTCCAGTTTGTGTTCGGGCGGCAGACACCCTATCCGTTTTTAAGAGTGCGCTTAAGACCTTCCTTTTTGATAAAGCTTATAGTTAGGGCTGATTAGATTCAGCCCCTAGTTTTGCTGATATAGGCTTAGTTTGTCGGGGGACATCTTACTTCTTCCTTCTCTCTGTCTATACCTGTGTACTCTCATGTTCCGATTAACCCAGCTTCCCCAAATTTCTTTATTTTTGGTGTCTATATACGCCGGGATCCGGAGTCATGGATGATCCTGCGCTCCTCTGTCCTGGATCGCGAGCCCTGGATCTTGAGTCGTGGCTGTGGTCCTGGATCATAGGTCCTGGATGGATATCCTTGTGGATTCATCTTCCTATTATACACACATGCATTTCCAAACATTTGGACTACCTATGTTGCAAATGTATTATCTTTTCAATTTACACACGGCATCTATTGCACGTCTGTCCGTCCTGGGAGAGGGATCCCTCCTCTGTTGCTCTCCCTGAGGTTTCTCCCATTTTTCCCTTTAAACTGTGGGTTTTCTTCGGAAGTTTTTCCTTGTACGATGTGAGGGTCTAAGGACAGAGGGTGTCATATTGTCATACTGATATTTTGTACAAACTGTAAAGTCCACTGAGACAAATGTAACATTTGTGATATTGGGCTATATAAATAAACATTGATTGATTGATGTCCACTGACCTGCCGGCCGGCAGTCAAGACGCGGGGGCGTCCGCCGCAGATAGTGAACCCCTCTCCGTGTCGGTCTGGGGCTCATTATCTGCGATGGCTGCAGAACCGGAATCCCGCGCCCTGGCAGGCCGGGACCCAGTGACGGCAAGACACGCGGGAACGGGACCCCACGCTTTACCGAGCTGGGGCTCCCGGTTAGACCTCACCATGGTCTCACCCGCGGAGGATGTCCTCGAGCTGGACTACGATGAGGACGAAGAGGACACCTCGGTGTTCCTCCTGTCCGAGTCGGATGAACATGAAGAGGACATCTTCATGTCATCGGCTCAGGCTGCAAAGCCTGGAGCGAGGGCTGCTCTCCCGGGCGATAGCACACCAGCTTCGCCCTGTCTGAGCATGGACCTGCAGGCCGTGTGTAAACGCGCCGCGGCCAGACTCGACATCCCGTGGCCTGAAATGGCCAAGGAGACCTCCAGGTCCCGCTACGAAGGGAAACATTTTCCCCAAGCAGCGCGGACAAAGAGGCAACTCCTTCCGGTCTTCCCGGAGATGTTGGATGAGGTGTCGGTCTCGTGGAGAGACCGGCCCTTCAGCAACAAGGTCCCAATCCAGGGTGCCTCCTCCCTAGACTGTGACGGAATGGAGAAGCTCGGCCTGCTCCGCATACCGCCCATGGAACCGCTGGTAGCGGCCCACCTCCTACCTGGGCCCGTCACCAAGCAGGAACCCCACGCTGCCAGCAAAGTCGGACCGATTTCAGTCGACAATGACTGAACGGTCCTACAAAGCCGCAGCGTGTGTCCTCGCTGCTAACCGCTTACCAAGCGGAGCTCTGCGAGGACCTGTCGGGTAACCCGGGGGCAGCCACTCTGGACGAGATGGCAGCGGTCACGGACATTTGTCTTCGTGTCCAACGCTGCGCCATCCAGGCCACGGGCAAGGCAATGGGGATCATGGTGGTGCAGGAAAGAGCGAGATGGCTCAACCTCACCAACCTCCCAGACCGGGAAAAGGAGGATGTGCTGGATATGCCCATCGTTCCCGAGGGAATTTTCGGCTCCGCTCTTGCTTCCATGCAAAGGAGGTGTGAGTCGAAAAAGAAGGAGGACGAGGCACTCCACCTCTGCCTCCCTCGAAGGGTCCAGCCGCTGCCTTCGCAGCAGCAGTCCTTCGCAGCAGCAGTCCTTCGCCCAAGCTGCCTCGAACCCTGCTCGGTTTTAAAACACCGAAAACGCAGAGGTCGCAGCCCGCCCCGAGTCCCCAGCCCAGGCTGGAGACGAGGGCGAGCTGGCCTAGAAAATCTCCGGTTCCGGCTGCAGCTCAGGCGCAGCCAACCCAGAATTTCGGCCAGCAGTCGAGGAAGAAGAAGCGAGCGGCGTGACAGCCCCTCCTTCTCCCCTCTGTGACAGAGCTGGAAGTCCACGGTTCCCCAGCTCTAAATGTGTTCCCGCCGTCTCGAGAGATGCCTCAACACCATCCTCAAGTCCGCACAAACACATGTCACACGTTTGTTGATTTTTCTGTCATAAAACATTTGCCGCTGACGCATCCAGGCTTCAGGCCGAGGGCGCAGCTCAAAGAAATGATAAGAAAAACAATAAAACCAATAAACAGCCCGTCAACTGTTCCCCTTCTGAGAGCAGCTACGGCATCTCTCAAAAGGCGGATTACAGGCGGGTCTGTGAAGGCACCACCGCCACGCGCATGCGCAGTGCCGGCTGGGGCTTTAAAGGCACCACCGCCACGCGCATGTGCAGTGCCGGCTGGGGTTGTGAAGGCACCACCGTCATGCGCATGCGCAGTGTCGGTGGGGATTGTCGAAAAGGGGCACCACTGTGTTCAGCCACTAGAGGGCCCCATAACACAACAAATAGAGACTCAGAGGGGAAGAGACGTGACATCTCCACTGGCTCTAAGGAGCATGCAGTGGAAGATGCTCACATCATCTGCTTGGGTTTTCAAGACAGTAACACGGGGCTACAGACTCCAATTCGCTGTCACCCCCCCTCGCTTCTCGGGCATTCTGCATTCGCAGGCCCGAGGAGAGTCAGCCCATATTCTGGAGAGAGAGATTCTCTCTCTCCTAGAAAAGAGGGCTATATCTATTGTACCCGCCGAGCAGAGTCAGGGCGGCTTCTATTCCAAGTACTTCCTCGTTCCCAAACGGGGAGGGAACGGAATTCGGCCAATACTTGATTTGAGGGCTCTGAACAAATATCTAAAAAGATATAAATTCAGAATGCTCACTCACACATCTCTGCTGCGGCTCGTGCGACAAGACGACTGGTTTACATCAGTCGACCTGAAAGATGCGTATTTTCACATCCCAGTATATTACCCACACAGGAAATATCTGAGATTCGCATTTCAGGGGATCTGTTATGAATACAGAGTACTCCCCTTCGGTCTGTCTCTCAGTCCAAGGGTGTTTGTACGATGTACGGAAGCCGCGATAGCCCCGTTAAGACAACAGGGTATTCGCCTGGCGACTTACCTGGACGACTGGCTGCTTCTCGCACAGTCGGAGCAGGAGGCTGTTACGCAGACAAATGTCCTCGTAAAGCACCTGCTCAACCTGGGTTTCATAATAAACACAGAGAAGAGCATGTTGTGCCCCATGCAGACTATACTCTTCCTGGGTTTACACCTGAACTCGGTGCCCTTTTCAGCTCGCTTGTCAGCGGAAAGAGTGAAAGCTTTCAGAGCTTGTCTCGCTCTTTTCCAGCTGCGCAAACATGTTCTCTTCAGATCATGCCTGCGATTGCTGGGGCTCATGGCGTCAGCCATCCTGGTCGTACGACTGGGACGCATGAGGGAGTTTCAGCGCTGGTGGCCGCCCTAAAACTAAACCCCGCGCGCGATGGTTACTGTGAAATGCGTAATGGCACTGCGCCACTGGCTGCACCCGACTTTTCTAGTACGAGGTGTGCCTATGGGTGCTGTCCTTTCACGGAAAGTGGTCACCACGGACGCATGTCTGACAGGTTGGGGAGGTTTTTATGATGCCTTTGTTGTCTAATTCTCTGATGTGTTGATTAAGTCTCTTTGTGTTGTCTGGCCCCTGTCCCCTCAGAGTTGTATAATCTAATTATGAAGTCTAGTCCTTTGACGGGAGGTGTTATAGCAGGTATGTGTGACTTCACACTGGTGTGTTATAAGCCTCTGATGTTAATTTAGGTGTTGATTAAGTCTCTTTATGCTGTGTGGCCCCTGTCCCCTCAGAGTTGTATAATCTAATTATGAAGTCTAATCTATGAGGTGTTATAAACCTCTGATGTTAATTTAGGTGTCTCTTGAAGTTAGGTGAGACTGTCTACCAGCCCCCTCCTAGCCTCTCCCCCCTTCCGGGCTATGACGCAGGCAGATAGTGGGGGGGTGGAATTAGAAATATGCGCAAACTAAATAAAAAGACAGCAATTCCATTTACCCACCTTTTCAAAAAAATAAAAATGGCCAAAAGACGCCTCGAATGGGGGTTAATCAGTCAGCTTACCGCATCCGTCCGGAGCGTCAGTCAAACGAATGCATCAGCAGCAATGCGGGGGTCTCTGTGCACAAACTTATCTCGCGCCCTCTTTTGGTCATGCGCGTTCATGTGTGTTGGAGGAGGGGCTCTGTGAGGAAGTGGCAGATTTTCCCCCGGTTTGACTGCAAAATTCTCCAAATTATCTAACCCTTACCTTAAAGAACAATTCACACACACACTCACACACACACACACACACACACACACACACACACACACACACACACACACACACACACACACACACACACACACACAACCAGATGTGGGGGGGGGTTGAGATAGCCTGGGTGTAAATGTTAATTAAGACACTCTCTGTGAGAGGAATGAAGTTAGTTTTTAAAAAAGAAATAAACTCAAATTAAATAAAAACAGCCATTAATTTTCACTCACCAAGACATCTAAAACGTTATTATCCTCTCTAGATTTGATTCAGGGTCTGTTTTAAATGGTGTGTGCTGGCTAAGGATGTTTTCTTTTCAAGTTTTTGTGAATTTGTTAAAGAAGTATCTGTTTTTCAAAGAGGTTATTTTCAAAAGATCTTATTTAGTTTTTTAATAGTGATACCTAAGGATATTCTCTTTTAGTTGTATGGATTTGTGAACTAATGTGTAATTACCTTTTATTAACTATAAGAAAAGTCTCTCTGAAGACGGAAATAATAAAACAAATTAAAAACATGATATTGTCTTTTTAATCATTATTTTACACCACTGTAAGGAAACCCCATATGAGGTGGTAATATCAGAACTCTGCTGTAGCCATAAAGAGAAGTTTTCTAAATGTGTTTCCTATTCACTCCATGACGGCTCCAGGGTGGCTGATCAGAACAAAATAAAGGCTGTAAACACTTAAAATACTCCATCAACAGTCTGAGGGTAAATTTAAATAGTCATTTCTGGGGGGGGCAGAAAGACACATAGCTAATTACCTGGATAAAAGGACTCATCGATTGGTCAGTTTCTTTTTGAGGGGTGACAAGGCTCTGTTATTTGATGGTCTATATAAGGCGACAAAATATTTACAGTTAGAGAAAAACAAGGGATGAATTACCCTGCCATTCCAGCTCAGCGCTTTTATTGACCTGGACGCCATCACAAGCCAATGTGGTAAGTACTTATTTTATAATATCATGTATTTATTATATATTGTTTATATTATATATATATATATATATATAATATATATATATATATATATATAGTATATTATTAGATACTTAAAAACATTATGTCCTTCTGTTTGCAGTAGAGATCCTGTGTGCTGGAAATCCTAATGTGTGGGGTCATGGGGTTATTGAAATACTAGGTGAGTTTCTTTTTACTTCTTTTTAAACATGTTTTTAATTAGAAAAGTATAGAGCAATATGGTGTGGATTATAATCAAATCTTTCTGTGTTCTCTCAGCTCAGGATACTCTGAGTCAGCTAAGGGCCATTAGTATTGGAACGAATATGCTCTGTACTTGGAGCCTACCTTAATTCACCCGCTGTGGAAAGTGAGTATATTTAAACTGATTGTATTTTTATTTTGAAATCAAATAAGGTTTTTATGTGCAAAGTATCCCGAATAACGGTTTTTACTCTTTTGTTTTTAAAGGTGACGAAGTCTATAGCACAGACAGAGGCTCTGTGTATCAAAACTTTTTCCCCGAGGAGTTCATACACAACCCACCCTTTGAGGTAACTGCAGACCCCTGGGGGCCAGCCGTCGCCCTCCCCCCTGGGACTCAGATAACCAGACAGAAACCCCCCTTTTCAACGCTACCCAGCAGCAGCAGCAGCAGCAGCAGGCAGCAGCAGCAGCAGCAGCAGCAGCACAGCAGCAGCAGCAGCCAGCAGCAGCAGCAGCAGCAGCAGCAGCAGCAGCAGCAGCAGCAGCAGCAGCAGCAGCAGCAGCAGCAGCAGCAGCAGCAGCAGCAGCAGCAGCAGCAGCAGCAGCAGCAGCAGCAGCAGCAGCAGCAGCAGCAGCAGCAGCAGCAGCAGCAGCAGCAGCAGCAGCAGCAGCAGCAGCAGCAGCAGCAGCAGCAGCAGCAGCAGCAGCAGCCTATATCTGAAACCTTCCTACAAATTCCACCAGAACTGCAGGCCGATTTTGACACTTGCAGTGCCTATCTGGACGACTTTGAGTTGCACCCCGTTCAAGACACACTCCTAACGAGTCAGACAGACTCACCCCTAGTCCTCGGGTCGAGGGTGAACCATCAGCACAGAATATTCGAGAGATCCAAGCCGGTATATCACTCGTCACAGACCCCCTCCTGACGAGATATCACCCCGGTAAATGAGTTTTATGGTTATTTTACAAGATGTTTGATAAATGAATAGTGTTAAATGTGTAATCATGTGTTTTTCAAAATACTTATCCTTCTTTTTCTCTATCTTTTTTTCTGTATAGATCAGTCAAGCTATTATCAAGGTGACCAACACTGCTGCTACTGCCATCTTTATGGACACACCCTACTGAGGGTCTCATGTAAATTGATGCCGATGTAACCGACCGGTATGTTTCTTCAGCTGTGACAAATGTATTTCTGATTTTTGTTTCATAAACGGTCAAACATGGATGATTTAGCAGATAGAGAATTTTCTTTTCTTCAGTCTATAAACGACATAAATGAACTAAGCAGTGATGAGGAATTCGTGTATGGAGATATGTCATTTCCTCAGTGTTCGGACAATATCAATGAGTTAAACGACGAAGAACCTTCCACCTCATCACAAACAAACTCAAGACATCCCCCCACCTTAGATAGTGCTTTGGAATGGGTATTGGCATACTATCAAAGCGCTGACAACTTACCCAGGTCTCGGGCTTTTAAAATCAGCTCGCAGACGGAGTAAGCCATCTGAATGGCGTAAATAGCATAGCTTCAACCATTACAGAGCATCAGTTTCCAGCGTGCAAAGTGACTCAGAATCACTAGTTTGCCTCCATGCAAAAGTAACGGACATGTTGATCAGAATGACACCCCCGAATGCTGGCTGAATCATCACCGGGCCCCCTGTCACAGCATGGAGGAGGCACTAACCGAAATGCTACCACCAAGTATTTATCTCGACCTGTATTCCATACACAGAACTGCGTCAGTCTCTAATCCTACCCCCTCCTAATAACGACGAAGCAGACTTTACATCCTATTATGGGGGTTCTGATGAACAATGTACAGGATATGGTAAATTATGCTTTTTTCACAGGCAAGAAGGGAAGATATTGTTCAGATTGACCTCCGGGGAGAGCAGCTTCAAGCTAATGTGTCCGCCATTTTGAATGCTAATGATGATAATCTAGCTGATTTTGAGGAGGCCCTATTCAATGCTGTACAGTCAATTTGGAGGTATTGGCAGACAGTAACCTTGAGTTAGTAGTGCAATTGTACAATCCCCCCGTGGCGGTACTAAACGATTGGCTAGTAAAATGTTGGACAATGAGATAGTTAAAAAGAAGAGGCGTTTTCTGTATGTGGTAACAGAATCCGTCCAACCAGCTGTGTTTTGCTATTATTTAGCACTGTTGTTACACGACAACCTCACTGATAAGAAGGTGTTGAACGCGGTAAAGAAATTCAGAGGATGGTGGGTTTGACAGATCAGACAGCTGTGGACATTCAGCGACATTGTTAAATTCGAAGACAGCTTAAATGCAAGATTGTGGTATTTTTCAGAGGCGATGAAGATCGTACTCACTGTAAATTCCAGGCAGAGGGTCCCAAACGAGACAAAACTGTGTTTTTGTTTCTCTTCAAAAACCACTACTATGGGATTAAAAACTTTAAGGGGTTTTAAGGCTCTACATATCTCTGTGAACATTGTTACACAGGTTACAGCTCTCAATGGAGTCATTCCTGTACGGGTCTTGTTATGTCTGTCTTGACCCCTCATGTACTCTGGACGAGTTTAAACCCTCTTTTGTAAAGACTGTAACAAAACGTGTCGTACGGCTGGCTGTCACTCTCGACATAAAAAACAGACACCAAAGATCATCAGACATTGCCAGTAACCTGCGATTACACAAAAAGTGTGTAGATTGTCAACTTTCCTACTACACTCCCAAGAGTAAGTGCAGATAAAACACACAAGTGTGCGGTGGAAAAATGTAAGACATGCAAGGAAAATTACCCTCTGCTTCTACAGCCGATGGTTGAAAAACATCTGTGTTACATCAGAGTGTTGCCCAAAGAGACAGAACACAATGACAACATTGTGTTTTATGATTTTGAAACCATGGCGGGGGCAGATGGTGTACATGTCCCCTTCCTGGTGTGCACAAAACCCTGGCGGGTGAAATTTGGGTCCTCCGGAGGGCACCGACTGTGCACTGCAGTTTCTGACACCTTTAGGGCGTCCAAAGTTCAAAAATGCAACCTCATCGCTCACAATGCTAAGGGTTTTGACAGCTATCTAATTATCAATGCAATGTTAGAACAAGGATTAAAACCCTCTTTGATAATGCAGGGAAGTAAAGTGATTTCTTTTACTGACCAGGATTTCGGGCAAAAGTACATTTTACAAGACTCCCTGTCTTATCTCTCTATGCGTTTAGCAGCAATGCCAAAAGCTTTGAGATTTGAAGATAAAATCAAGGGATACTTCCCACACAGTTTCAGCTCTAAGGCTATCTGAGTTATATCGGACCTTACCCCCCAGCACACTGTTATGGGATTGAACGCATGACAACTGATGATAAAAAAGTGACTTTTTCACCTGGTATGAGACGGTACGCACGGGTACTTTTGACTTTCAAAAAGCAGGCACAGCTTTAACTGTAAAAACGATGTGGACATTCTTGCCCAGGGAGCCACTTTATTTCGGAAAGGGTTTCTCGCAGAGACAGGAGTTGATCCTTTTAGTCGTGCGACCATAGCTTCTCTTGTATGAAAGTTTTTACTACACAACTTTCTATCACCCAAAACCCTATGCAATACCCCCACCCGATGACTACCGCTATGAAAACAAGACGTACTCTGACGCAGGTGTTCAGTGGCTAGAGTGGATAGCCCAAACAGAAGGTGTATTTAGTCAACATGCGTTGAACGAAGGAGAAAAACGAGTGGGACGTTTTGTCGTGGATGGTTTGCCGAAGTAGCCGGGGGCAAGATTGTCTGGGAATTTCTTGGTTGCTTCTATTCACGGGTGTCCATCTTGCTACAAGGGCCATGAGAAAAAACCCCTTGACAGGTGGCACATTTGAGCAGCTCCATGCTGCTAGTGAGGAAAAGCTGCATGAGCTACAGTCTATTCACGGGGCCAAAGTGATCGTTATGCGTGAGCATACATGGGTTGAGATGAAAAAATCCAACCAAGATTTACAGGCTTTCCTCAGGGAATACAAAGCGCCAGAGCCATTGACCCCCCGCGATGCTCTATACGGAGGGAGGACATGTGCTGTAAAGCTGAGGCATACGACAGCGGCAGATGAATTGGTTCATTATTGGTGATTTCACTTCACTCTATACCCTTTTGTAAACTGTACAGGCCTATATCCCCTTGGACACCCCCAGCTTCATATTCCGAGATTTCAAAGACCCTCGCAGTTATTTTGGGTTAATCAGAGCCACAGTAGACCCCCCCAGGGGTCTTTACTTTCCTGTCCTGCCCCACCGAACTGCGGGGGGTAGCTAGTGTTCACCCTATGCCGTACATGCGCTGAGCTTAACAACCAACAGGGGCCCTGCATGCACAGCAAAGAGGAAAGAGCAATTAACAGGAGTTTGGGTGACCACAGAATTCACCAAAGCCCTGGACATGGGCTACAAGATGACTCAGATCACAGAGGTGTGGCATTTTGAGAAGAAAAGTGACGCATTTTTGTAGACTAATATACACACATTTTTGAAGGGGCAAACAGAAGCATCAGGTTACCCTTCAGAGAGCCCCAGATGAGAGAGTCAGACAAAAGTATGTGGCAGACTATCATGCTAAGCAGGGTATCTTTGCTGGATGCAGATAAAATCAAATCAAATCCAGCCAAAAGACAAGTGGCAAAACTATGTCTCAACAGTTTCTGGGGTAAATTTGCCCAGAGAAGCAACCTGACTCAGACTAAGATTGTGACCAAAACAGAAGAATTTCTTAACCTCTTGTTTCAGCTAAACATAAGGTTAAGTATTTCTCATTCCTCAACGACAAGAACGGCTCTTGTTCAGTGGTGCTACGGTGAAAAATGCTACTCTCCTCCCAACAAGGTAGATAACATATTCATTGCAGCATTTACCACTGCGTATGCCAGGCTGAAAACTGTACAGTGAATTGGAGAAATTACAGCACAGAGTCTTCTACTACTGACACAGACAGTATCATAATTGTGACGAGAGCGGGTGAGACTCCACTGCCCATGGGGGTTTATCTGGGGGATCTGACAGACGAACTGGGGGGCGACACGATGCAGAGTTTGTTTCAGCAGGCCCTAAAAGTTATGCCTATCAGACCAAAAATCAGAAAAAGGGTGGTGATGCGTGTGAAAGGCATTACACCAAACGCACGACTGTTGTGACAGAGTGAACTTTGACAGTCTGACAGATCTGGTGGAAGGCTACGTTCAAAACTCTGAGAGGGGGGAGGTGTCTTCAGGCCCCACAACACAACATTGCACGGAATAAAAAGGGCTTCGTTTTGAGAAATGTGTCATTCACCAAAAAGTTCCGAGTTGTGTTTGATAAGAGACGTCTGCTAGACGGAGGAAATACTTTGCCTTTTGAGTATTGAGACAAAATGTTTCACCCCCGTCAAATTGATTTTGAGCCCCTCGACTACGAGTTCCTTTTTCTTGTTATAGTCGTGGGCCCCAGTGGGTGCGGAAAAACTTTTTTTGTCAAGAATGTATTGCAAAATTGTATTCATGTAATGGATGTACAGCCTCAAAATATTGTGTGGATTTATACTTCTTTCCAGCCCATGTATGCTGAACTGCAGGAAAATAATAAAAATATAAAGTTCATCAAAGATTTGCCTGAATCATTTCAAGATGAATCTCTATTTCCTCCTGATCAAAGTCATTTGATTATATTGGACGATGTTATAATTTCAGGCCTCGGAGCATCCTGAAGTAGTCAGACTTTTCACCCAATACCGTCATCACAGAAATATGACTGTTATCATGCTTACCCAAAATGTTTTTCATCAGGGGAAAAACAGTCGTACCATTAGTTTGAATACTAATTACATGGTCTTGTTTAAAAAACCCCAGAGACAGTTACAGATGAACATACTTGCTCAACAAATACACCCGGGTAATAAATCATTTTTCCTACAAAGTTTTGAAGACGCTACAGAACGGAACCTCACGGTTATTTAATCGTAGACATGACCCCCAGCTGTCCAGACATCTACAGACTTAGATCGGGAGCACTACCTAATCAGTGGCCAGTTGTTATGTACCAAAAACGAAAACTTGAAACAGTATGTCGGCCCGTTTAAAAAGAAACATGCCTCTGCTGAAGGCTTTGTGTAACGCAAAGGCATCGAGGCGCAAGGATATTCTCAAGAACTGCTCCACGGATTTTCTTCAGTCACTCTGTGAGCTGTCTCTAATCTTTTAAAGGGTAACATTCCACTATTCAGGCGCTCAGTATAAGAAGCTCAAGAAACAAAGAAAATGTTCAAACTCTTGGCCGATAAAAAGACCAACTTAAAAACTAAATTCACGCCTTAAGAAAACAATCTGGAGGTTTTCTTTTACCGCTGCTTGGTGCTGTGATCCCCATTTTAGGACAACTTTTAGGAGGGCTCACTCGATCATGAGTCAAAAGATTGTTTTTGTTATCACCTCACCAGTTTAATCAGCTCAATCAGACTGGTGTAACTACCCCCCCATAGTAAGGAAACAATGAGAAGCACTGCCGAAGATGTTCTGGATGAAAAATGAGAGCAGTGTGTTAAACGAAACAGGATTAGCCCCTTATGAAAAAATAAGAAAATACAACACCTTGCTACAGAGATATCTCACCTTACTCAAACAAGACGGGAATGAGGAACGCCATATTACTTTAACTCTACCCGAAACAGCGGGTTGGTAAAAGGAGAAGAAAGGATGGTGCGTCCGATGATAAAATAAAGAATGAGGTACTTCATAATATTCCTGCGGCGCAGCCGTAAGAATGCCGAGTACATTATGAGTAAATTAATCACTAGTACAGCTGGATGGACACCCGCGGGGGAATTTGTAGTAGAAAAGGGGACAGCTGTAAAAGGTCACACTGTTAGATTTATTTAAACATTTATCCTGTTCGTATAAATCAAATGCCCGGGAACCTAAAGGCTGGCGAGGTTTTTTAAATAGTCTGAATGAGCTCAACATTCCTTTATCAGCTTTTCAAACCTGCACGCTCGTGAACAATATCGTATAATCAAAGAGGACGAGCCAAATGGAGAAAATATACCCCAAAAAAAAAGAAGAAGAAGGATTACTAAATCATCTCTCCTAACGACCCCCCCTCCGATGGGGGGTGGCAGGGGGCCAGACACCACAGAGGGGGAGAACCTCTGAGTGCCCTGTTTAAGAAGAAAAGGATAAGGAAAGACAGAATATTAAGTCCAAGATGGCTACATTTAACCCCTTAAAGTTGTATTATATATTTTATTCTCCTAATAAAAGACAGAGTCCCTGAATTAATTTTGTCTTCAGACCTTTTTTATTTCTACATTTTATAACAATCTTTAAACATTTGGTAGAGAACAAACACTGTGATTAAAATGAGTGTCTTTATGACGTCTCTCACACCTTTGGTATTTTTCACAAAATTCGTTACAGCAGTATCATTTTTTACCACATCATCGTGATACAGAGATAACACATTTTCGTAAGACAACCGGACGCTATTTTGCATAGATAAAAAACACAGTGGTTGACCACAGGCTGTAGACATGACATTCTGAAGTTGCCGGTTAGGTATAAAAATAGTTTCACACTGTGTTTCTAGAAATTGGCAGGATGCTTTCGGATAATGACTAAAATCGGGGGGAAAATCCGAAAGAATCAAAAAAAAGTTCCTTCCCCTTCCTCTAATCACTGCTAGCCAGTGTTTCTCCGGGCATGTGGGAGGGGTGGGTGTTTACAATCATGTATACAGGGCATCTAAATATTGTTGTACTCGGGGTAGGCTGATCTAGAGGCCCACACCCCACCGAAAGAGTCCCCCACCATGTGACGCAGGAGACTGGCCAATTGGTGGTTATGTCATGTTTGTACTCTTCTTAGTAATAATCTACCAAACACTTGACGTTTTGAATTAATCTCCAGAATCGAATCAAAACAAGAATATACGATTAAAGTGGTAGTCTGTGGCAGCGGCACTCTGACCCTCATTTCCAGTCTTAAAACCTACCGCTTTTAATGGGAGACAGTGCGTCCGCAATCTTCAGCAGCAGTTAAATTAAACACAAACAATGAATATCCTTGTTCGAAATCATCTCTGTCAATACTCAGAGGTAAGTCTTTCATGTGTCTCCCTGTAGCAGTGAACATGTTGTAAAACTCTCTGATTGACGACCCTCGGTTAAATTGAGGTTGGAATGCTTTGGCTGGTACTTGCCTCCCATCCTGACATAGTGCCAGGATATTCCATAATCATTATGAAGGAAATTAAAAGGTGAAAGCTCTCTCCTTCCGGTGAAGGCTTCGTGATTTACCATACCCAATACTATGTATTTAGGCATATTACCCAGAAAGAGATTTTCTTGGTTGCATATTCTGGAATTCATAGGGATACTATAGGTCTTTAGATTCACCCGTGATAGGGGGTAGAGGGCGTTACCCTCTCAGCAGAGCCGCAGCATGACCTAAACGCACTGCAGGCGTGATTGTGGCTTTTTTGATAAAAAGTGAAGCCCCAGTATTTTGTATACGGTATGTAGAGTCAGTTGCACACATGAGCGTAAAGCATCGTTAGATCTGGTGAGTTTGATTCTCAAATCTACAGAGTTCAGGAGAAGGCCTCTTGCTGAAAAAAATATATCCGTGTGTAAGCACCATCAAGTGAAGGCTCCCGAGATTCTGCTGTGAGTGAGGCCTCTTTACCAGTCCCTTATTTGGTCCATTGGCTATGACTATAGAGTCCATAGACCCCGCGGTGTCTTTATAAAATAAGCCGGCTGTGAACTGAGTTTTTAAAGTAGAATCAGAGTAATTCAATAGCGTTTCAATCATCGCCCTGTAAAGATGAGTCGAACTGGATTGAGAAATTAGTCTGTCCCCTAGAATAACGTCGCATTGACTAAAAAATTGTATTCAGAGGGTAATTAACTAGGGCGACGGGGGCATCAGCTGCCAGATTAGTCCCATCTGCGTTGGTTATTTGATCCTGAGATGTATCAAAGGTGTCATTCATATCCAGGTATTTATCTCCGTCCCCGGGGATAAAAAATTCTATGGGTCCGTCCTCCGTAATGGCTGACAGCGGAAGGACCTCTGTGTAGTGTTTTTCATCTATAGACAGTTGCGTCATTGGGGCTGAAAATAAATCCAGCTCTGCCATGCTGCATTCAGCAGATTTGTGATGTAAAAGAGCCATATTTAACACGCTAAAATATATCTCTCCCCAATACGTCCTTCTCCGAGGGTGTTTTTTTCCCTAATGATTTTCTTTTGACTGAGTGCTTTCCTTTTTTAACACCTACCGGAACCCGTTTGCCTGGAGGTCTCTTCCTGGCCCTTCTTGCCAGAAACCATCAGACCACCTGCTCCTTCTTGAGATCCGGGGTCTGACTGGCGGCCAAATTTATGGACAGCCTTACTGATAACATCTGATGCAATATTTTTGGCAGCCGATTTCAGATGAGGTTTAGCTATGGCGAACCCTTTTCTCACCAGGGGTGCGACAAAAACGAAATAATCTGGAAAAATATAGAGCCAATGCCTCGCCCGTACATCACTGGGGCACCATAAAAACCCGGCAGGGATCCTCCCACTTGATTTTCATAGTAACTCACAAAACGTTGGGGGTCTTGATGAATCATCGTTTTGTAAAAGATTGCCCTGATTTTGAGGGTCTGAAATTAAGTTTTCACCACACTCTTCCCGTAGGTGAAGTTTACTGGTTTGTTCTGATCGTTTTTTATCTCTATCTGTATATTCTCGATGTGCGTTTTTGTTACCGGTAAGTAATATGCAGGGTTAAAATACTGAGTTACGGTATCGCCGAATGTTCCTCTTATATCTATAGTTCTCAAGAGAGGAGCAAAAGCGTCACCTACCCGCTGGTGACTGACCACATTACTATAGCAGTATAGATGTGTTGAGCCAGCATTTATATCCGCTGGATAGGCTGCTGATTTATCATCAAATTTGAGCCACTGGTCTGGTTGTATTCCAAGCATATAAGCAACGGTTTTTGGAAAGCGGAAACGATATTGGGCCCCTCCTAGAAATTCAATTTTCCTGTGAATTAGACTATAGTACAAAGTGACATCAGAGTCAATTTGTTTGAAGCAGGACTCAAGTTCCTCCATGAGCTGAGTTATGCTACTATAGTAAACCAGCTCTAAACATATGAAGCCTTAACTTGCTAGTCGGGGCTATGTCGGGGAGTTTTGTTTTCTTTATCCACTCAAAAAAGGCTGCTTCCGTAGGTAAGTTATACCAAGTGTGTGGGTATGATATTTCTGTCAGGGCGACCTGCCACGAACCATCCAAGTGTAAAGGTTGTGCTAGGTTCACCCTGATAACTAGAGCATTGTATTGTTTTGAAATACATCAAGGCTGGCATTGGACGGCAGCGTAATGTAGAAACCCTTCATTTATCTCCATGGCTGTAATGAAGGACTGAGCGGCGATTCTGTTTGCTTTTATACATCTTGGATTTCGCCTGGCATCAACCCAGCTGTTGAATTTTTCGGGCCAATTATGCCAAGATACAAACATTTGTTTTTTCCCTCTCACCACCCGCCTTTTAGAATTTTCTCGACTTGAAAAGCCTTGTCCTTGGATATCTGTACTTTTTGTAACTCTTTCTCATAAAAAGTCCCCTTGATCTCTTCTCCATCATAATCTTGAGTTTGTAACAGGTGGCTGTCGAGGTATGCCTTCAGACACCGTAAATAATTCGTCCGTATAACTCTGCTCATATTTTTTATCGAATACTCCTCTCAATTTGGATATCCTTACAAGCTCCCCCTCCTTAAAGTTCATTTTGACAGCAGCTTTTTTACGAAGGCTGGAGGGTTATATAGATTCCGAAACACTTGAGCCGCATTCTCCTTGGTTACCTGCAGTGGCGTCATTTTAATACTTCGGTGATAACTATTATTGTAACTTTCAAGTAGTTCAGGTAAGACGTCTATATATCTATGAGTGTTTTTAGCTGTAAAATACCTCCACATTTTAGTTTTCAGCGTACGATTAAATCTCTCTATCACACATGCCTTCATATCACTGGCGGTTGCATAAATGTTGTATACCTCGTTTCTTCATTAAGTTTTGAAAAACTTTGTTAAAGAATTATTTCCATGCGTCTGTTTGTATCTTTTTAGGAATCTCACTGTGTGTTAAAATTGTATCAAAGGCTTTGGTAACCTCAATACCCATATTCTTCTTTAATGCCTGAGCATAGGCTTTTTTCGAAAATACATCTACGACTGTTAACAAATAATTAAAACCATCATTATATTCGGACAGCGACTGCATATCGCAGAGATCTGCTTGAAATTGCTGCAGCGGTCTGAGTACGAAAACTCTGTTTCTTACAAAATGCACCCGAGCCGGCTTATGTAAAGTATATGCATCCTGCTCAGATAAATATTCTCTGACTTTCTCTACATTTATTTGTTTACCCATTTCATTCTGTACAGCTCTATGGAGTTTATCCACACCTCCTAAAACTCCCTGGATAGAAGGAGTGTAATACACCCTTTGCATGACACGTTTCTCAGACATGTTCCCTGTTACAGCCCGATGAGGTAATGAGAACAACAGTTTTTCTTACAAAGCATTTTATTGATATGTCACACATGTATAACAAAACATGTTAAAAGAAGTAAAATATAAAACATACTTTAACGAAAAAGTATCAAATTTGTTTTTCCTATTGCTGCCAAAAGGCCCAAGCTGCTCTTATAGTCTTCAGACGGGTCTCGTCGTTTTCTACCAGCTGGCCGTAAATCTTCTCCATTTTAGCCTCAAAGAGTCTGGTGTTTCTGAGATTGTGCAGAATCGTCTCGAATGGCTGGAATGAAACGAACGGTCCACAGTCTCTTTATCACATCGTCATAATTTATATCCAGAAAGTAATCTTGGGTCGGAAACAAACACTCGTGCTGCCTCTGACTGGGGTGAGCGATTCGACATCCGTTACATTTTTCCTCTCTGTACAGTTGCACGACCCTATCCAGCAGATGAACTACAACAGCTTTTACCGTATTCAGGAACGAAGCTGTCCTTTCACGTTCTGTATCATCAACTCGGGAACACGAGTATAGCATGGCATATCAACGCCTACTGCTGTTGATTCCCCTGGAGACTCGGATGGAGTAGATGGAGGGTTGATGCATATCCAGCCACCCCGTAATATCAATATCAGCCATATAGCTGTCGAGATCTGGTGTCCAGATTGTTGGAGAGGATGGAGGTCCTACAGGCGTTGTCTCCAGGCTGCAGCCTCGCGGTGAGAGAGTTGTTTCTTCGAGATCCATGGTTGCTGCTCACAAAATGTCCTTGAGGTGTTCTCATTTTTAAAATGATCTGGCGAGGAAAAGGCGGGGCTTGTTATGTTAAGGGCAGGCGGAGCCCTCTGTAAAAAGTATTTTGCAGTCAAACCGGGGAAAATCTGCCACTTCCTCACAGAGCCCCATCCTCCAACAACATGAACGCGCGCATGACCAAAGAGGGCGCGAGATAAGTTTGTGCACAGAGACCCCCGCATTGCTGCTGATGCATTTGTTTGACTGACGCTCCGGACGGATGCGGTAAGCTGACTGATTAACCCCCATTCGAGGCGTCTCTTGGCCATTTTTCTTTTTTTGAAAAGGTGGGTAAATGGAATTGCTGTCTTTTTATTTAGTTTGCGCATATTTCTAATTCATCCCCCACTATCTGCCTGCGTCATAGCCCGGAAGGGCGGAGAGGCTAGGAGGGGGCTGGTAGACAGTCTCACCTAGAGACACCTAAATTAACATCAGAGGTTTATAACACCTCATAGATTAGACTTCATAATTAGATTATACAACTCTGAGGGGACAGGGGCCAGACAGCATAAAGAGACTTAATCAACACCTAAATTAACATCAGAGGCTTATAACACACCAGTGTGAAGTCACACATACCTGCTATAACACCTCCCGTCAAAGGACTAGACTTCATAATTAGATTATACAACTCTGAGGGGACAGGGGCCAGACAAACACAAGAGACTTAATCAACACATCAAAGAATTAGACAACAAAGGCGCTAGCCCCGGGCTTTTCACATGACACAAAAGGATCTCTAACAAAGGCACTACACAGGGGGGCATTTCACACCTACGTGTGATGATACCTCACCCCTCACATCAAAGGATATCACACCTACGTGTGAATTCACACCTAGGTGTGACATCCACCTCGAACAAAGGGAGGCGGGACTTAGCTCATTAACATAAGTAGGGAGAGGTGTGACCTGTCACACCACCTATCACTTTTTTGACGAAAGGGGTATGTGTACTACTACTATATGTTACTTTGTTACATTTGTTTGTTATCACCAAAAATGTGTTCCGTGAAAAGTAAAGCAAGTTCATAATTAGATAGACATCGTGAGGTATTTATTTTCGGTGCAGTTTATGTTGAAACGGTTAGAGAGAGTGGCACACTTGTTCCATTCTTCTTCGTTTTCCGAAGCCGTGGCTTGGAAGTATACTTGCTTCGTTCTGAAGGAAGTGACTTGGAAGTACGCAACTACCAAGCCAGCATCCTCAAGATTGAGAAACGGCCCAGAGGGTGGAAAGGATGTGCTGCAGAAACATGTCCCAGTGGAGGCACAAAACACAATTATGAACCTGAATATTTTTGAATAATAGGGCCCCTTTAAGTACAGTACAGTACATACAGTACCTTATGACATGTTTTACCAGTGGTAGAGAAGGCTGTGTAATTATGGCGAGAGTCATTATCACAATTGTTTATGTCACTGGGATGCATTTTAATCAGTCCTGGCACTACGAAATCACAACAAAGAGCCTAGATCAATGAAGAACGTTGGCATCTTATAGTTGACAAAGATGTGAATGATGATCACACTGCAGAAACCCCTATGGATCTGAAGACAGTCGGGGAATTCGGCACAATAATCTCGATTCTCTCTTTTCTTGATCATGGCAAGCAAATCATAATTGAGATTAAAACGTAATAAATTATACATAGAGTAAAATCTATCTTTCAGGGATATAGTAGAGTAGAGCTATAAGCTTCATGAAATGGAAACACTTATATTGTATAATGTAGGAATAAATGTGTGTTATAACACATCTACATGACCCTGCTACTGAACTTAAAGTCAACTCGTGTTTCTAAGAACTGTTCATATAACTGAGTCTTTTGTGTGTGGTGTGTGTGTGTGTGTGTGTGTGTGTGTGTGTGTGTGTGTGTGTGTGTGTGGTGTGTGTGTGTTGTGTGTGCTGTGTGTGTGTGTGTGTGTGTGGTGTAGTGTGTGTGGTGTGTGGATGTGTTGTGTGTGTGTGTGTGTGTGTAGTGTGTGTGTGTGTGTGTGTGTGTGTGTGTGTGTGGTGTGTGTGTGTGTGTGTGTGTGTGTGTGTGTGTGTGTGTGTGTGACTTGCCGTCAGGGTGGTTGTCTTGGCTCCAGGATAATTCCCTCAGCTCTGAGAATAGCCGGCAGCATGAACAGGCTGTTTTCACTCTGATTGCAGATAGGACCCCACTTTCTTATCACTCAGGTTCCCAAACATGCTCCGTAACAACACACACACACACACACACACACACACCACACACACACACACACACACACACACCACACACCACACACACACACCACACACACTGCAAAAATGCAGCTAGACAGTTTAATCTCATTTCTATGCTTACTCTGGAAAAACATGTTACGTCATGTTACACAAACAAAACAATTCTAAAATGCAAGATTTTCCAATAGAATGAGGAACATAGGACTGAATATGGGTTTGATTGGGCCTCATAAAATTGCTTCAGTAACTCTATGATTGATTGATTGATTGATTGATTGATTGATCGGTTGGTCGGTTGGTTGATAGATAGATTTATTGATTGATTGATCGATTCACAACTTCACAGTAGATCTAACTAGGAATGAACTGTAACATTACAAAAAAACGCTGACGCTGTACTGGAGAGAGTATGTGTAACGTAATGTCCTTGTGGTAAACCCTGCGAGAGAGACGTTTGAGCTCCATGTTGTTTCAGAAATAATGCTCAAAGTGTTTGGGAACATAATATGGCATTTAATCACTGCAGCGTTTAGCTGAGTTTCTCCCGGAAGAAAACTCTCTTAGCAGGGGAAAGCTGCGTGGCGCTACAAAGGGGCGTGGCTAGCAGCAGCCGTTCCATTTAAAGCTACAGTCACAGAGTCAGCCTTTTGGAACAGGGCTGGAATAGAGGGGTATGAGCAGTATGAGGCATGGCTACAATGGGTGTTCTGTTTGGTATTTTAGGAAAAAACTTCACAGACATGTTTTCTATAGGTATGGCCTACAATATATATTTTCAACTATTGCATAATAGGTCCCCTTTAAAAGCATCCCATAGATTGTAATTGTTGCTGTACAGGCGCTAATAACTACAACTTGTTTATTATATACAACATTTCATAATTGGAATCAGTTTTATTCCTCCTTTTTTTTTAATCCTTTTAGATTAACAGAATCAGATATATGTAATATCACCAGATCACCATAGACATTAAAAGGTACAAAACTATTTTTTCAAATTACTGTAAGGGATTTATAAACGTATAAACTGAATACACTTCGGTCAAGGATTGATACAAGGTGTATATGACAAGTACATATATTTCACTGCTGCCCACAGAGCTATAGACTAAGTTGTTGCTCTTTATGCACTTTGTGCAATGTTTTAACCGATCTATCGATATTTGTTTTTTATGTGTAGACAAAAAACGTTCTAGTAGACTGCAATCATTTGGGAAAAAAAAGCTTTCTTCCCTGCCATTACTTACACCCAGACACTTAGATCAACAATATTTCACCTGTTCAAGGGGCTGGGGAATACAATTCTCACGATTTCTATTTACGATAAAAGTTTTTCTGAATCTATTTTCCTTTACCTGCACAAAATATTTAAAATCGATTATGTAGACATGGGGTATTCAACTAAAATTTCCGGAACTTCAAAATGTCTAGTTTGCTTTATGAATTAGTGTGATATATGAAGGTAGCCTGTAGCTTTATCAACGTCCTGCATGTAATCAACAACTGACTGCCAATCAAATAAAGAAAGTACAATTCATAAACAAACAATATTTATTGTCAATTAACATTGAACTATACAGATATACAGTAACATACTGTGGATATGTGTAATGTTCCTCTCGGGCTGCATTTAAAAATAAAATAGAGAAAATAAATAAAATAGCTTTTGAAAATATGTGCATCTTAAAAGTGCTTTATTTTAGATAAATAAAATAAAGTGTAGCAGCAGCTTGAGTTTCCCTTTTTTTTTGTTAACCGTTTCACATCATGACTTAACAGTTTCAGACGATTATAGAACAATATCAGTCTTTACACATCATAACAATTGAACAGTTTCAAAGTTTCTCTTTCTTTACCTCTTATATTGCAGTCCCTCACTCACTTTGTTTAAATTCAGTGCGAGAATTGAGCTTGAGCTTGTCCTGCCAGGAGTTTGTAAATCTGGGCTGACATGGAGTCAGGGGTCAGGGCTATTCTCATACACATGCAGGTGCTCATTGGTTACAGTGATGCAAACACAGGTATGGTGAAAAAAGAGAGAACTATTCGAAGCAGAACAAAAACAGCGTAATATACCATCTGACAAAGGCCTGTGCTATAATGCTTCAATTAACTGGCTATTCTTTATAATATACTCAGATCAATAGGAGACAGAGATGTTAAGTTATAAATCAAGGGTTTTTATTATTATTTACAGCAGGGGTGGGGAACCTTTTTCCTTTTAATTTTTACAACATCCTCAGAGGGTCGTACAAATTATTGAACTCAACCTCTGCTTAAAAAAACTAAAATCACAGCCCATTCATTTGGCCTTTCTTTCATGCTGTGCAAAGAAAAAGCAACCTCTTAATCCAGATATCTCACCATGACTCGCGCATGCATGCACGTGCACGGTTGTGGCATGACCACCAAAACAGAAAGATATGGACACAAGATGTATGCAAATGTATTTAGTTTCCTATCCATGTGAACATGATTTAAGTGGGGGGGACCTAACCTCCTCTAGGGGGGTCCGGGGGCCATGCTCCCCATGGAAGATTTTTTTTAAATATTGAAGTTAAAAGCATCAATCTGGTGCACTTTGAGAGCAAAATTAAGAGATCTATAGATACATCTTTCAACACTCATATGAAACAGAACTGTAAGCAGATTTTTCTTTTGGGATATTTTACAAATCACTCCCCTTTTAAACTGTATTCTTGTTATTTTTAACTTTTTTGTTACTGTCATATAGTATTTTATACCTGTTTTTCATTTAGTCTCATTAATAACTATAATGATCATATCAAGGTGTGCCTTAACCTCACTGAGCTGAGGTTATTTGAGCCTCTCAGGAGAGAGCTCTCTTCCACCTGGTTGTAGAAAAGCTCTTTAAATTCGTTAGCATAGCTAGCTAACCAGATGCTAATAACAACAGATCGCCACTGTGCTTACAACTAAAGACACAGCCATGCAAACACTGCGGCATGTGTACGGCTCCTTATGGGTACTGCAATATTTGAAGGGCTGGAGCGGCGTTCCGGTGCTCTCCGTCAGCACTCCTTTCAGACGAGACATATACCACGTGAAGACACGTTACGCTCGTGTTGTGTTCAAGGAACCTGTCCTTGGCCAGGAAAAATAGGGACTGATTGATTGATTGATTGAAAAGTTTATTAACAGCTTGTATATTGGGTACAGTACAGTACAGCTCAAAACATACAATTGTTAAGGGGATGCAGACCAGAGAAAGACTTTCGTCTTGTTTACATCAGGGTCCCCCATTTCCAATTCATCATATCATTTAAGACATATAAGACATATTTGACATACAGATGGCTTATTTACAATTTACATACAGGTGTTTTTTTTACATACAGATTGCTTATTTACAATTTTCATTTTAGATTTCGTTCTAATACATCCTAACCGGACATTTAAGACATACCAAGTCTACAGATATACAGTTAGTAACAGAGTCTAAAATGCGAGTATATACATAGATGGGGGGGGAAGCTGTCCATTGAACGACAGGTTGAGATTTGTACCATTACCGGGGCCAGTTTTGCAATGCTCTCCCCCGAAGGTGCTCTTTAAGAGAGGTTTTGAAGGTAAGTATAGTTTTACTTCCTTTACAGTTGTGGGAAGAGCGTTCCACCTTGATGTGGCATAATTGCGAAACGTGTATTCCCCCTTTTTTGTGCCAAATCTGGGTTTCACATGATTTGTGGAGCTCCCTCTGGCGTTATGATCATGGTATTCCTTGACCTTTGGGAAGAATTTTGACATGTACATGGGTACCATAGAGGTGTAGTGGATCTTGTAGACCAGGCCCATTGCAAGTAGCTGTACTCTGTCGTCTACTCTAAGCCATCCTAGGTTGTCAAAGTGGGCAGAGGTGAGGTGGGTTCTAGATGAAAGGTCAAGCAGTAGTCTGACCAGTTTATTTTGCGATGTTTGAAGTTTTATTTTTAGCGCCTTGGAGGTGCTATGGTACCATGACGTGCAAGCATAGTCATAGTACCCTTGAATGAGTGCTCCTGCCAGAGTTTTCAGGGTGTTTTTGTTTACCAGAGAGGAGATCCGGTATAGGAATCTAGTTATTTAATTGACTTTTTTTATTACATTGGATGCCATTTTGTCACAGGAGAGGTTTGCCTCAAGAATAGATCCTAGGTATGTAATTTCCTTCTTACTTGTGACAATAATGTCGCCCACTGCAACTGAGAAGTCGTCGGATTTGCTGAGATTATGTTTCGAAGCGAAGAGAATGGACGCTGTTTTACCCAGGTGTAATGATAATTTATTATCGGCGAGCCAGGTGCAGATTCTGCCGAGCTCGGAGCTGAGGGTTTTTTCAACCTGCAATCTGCTCCTGTCAGAGACCAGCAGGGCTGAGTCGTCTGCGAACAGGAACAAGTTGCAGTCACATGCTGATGACATGTCATTTACATAAATTAGGAACAGTAACGGACCTAATATGCTTCCTTGTGGAACACCACAGCTCACTGGGAGGGGGGGGGACAGAGTACCGTTTACCTCCACCATCTGTTCTCTCCCCTCCAGGTAGGATTGCATCCAGCTCACCGATAGTTTATCAAAACCAATTGCTTTTAGCTTGTCAATCAGAATGGGGTGATTGACAGTGTCGAAGGACTCGCTTGTTTAATTATTTTTGCGGTCTAGATTTCTTCTTCTTTTTAAAAGTGAGAAGCTGTCCGTCACTCTTCGTTTCTCCACGAATTACACAAGTCACCCAAATCAGCGTTAAAAAACTGGGGGGCCCCGAAAAATCCCATATTAATGTATTGATTATAGGTCCGGGTCCGTATAGGTCGGCGTCTGGGTCCGGATCCGGACCGCGGTCCGCCTGTTGCCGACCCCTGATAGACCTACATGCAGAACATATTTAAAACACTGAAGACGCTGTAGGATCAATTATGTGCAAAAAGCATAGTGAGCAAAGCAGAAGCAACTCACCTAGAAATTTGGTGTATTGACTTTTTTCCTATTTGATAAAAAAACATAATGAAAAACGTCTATAGGCAGAAGCCTAGCAGCGTAACAACAGCGCTGTGAGTGGATATTACATGAGAGCGTGCAGCAGTTTAGCGATGTTGAGACTGGTCTCACACAGGTAGGTAAACACTCCTGTACATAACAGTATAACCTTTGTTATTGCTGGTGATGGAATTAAAGCCAGTATGTACCACCCCTAATGTACATAAGGCATCAACCCTTACAACCACATTCTGATAATATCTGTTTTTGACACATTGTACAGCTCTATATCAATGTAATATCCCATAATTTCTACATGAGGCCTAAACCTGAGGACAGACCCATCCTAATTTCACATTATTGATTACAGTAAGAAGTCATAACTTACATTTCCATTGTATTATGTATTTACACAAAAAGATGATTGTTTTCTGGTCAATGCAGACAGGTCAATTACATGTTATTCCACTGAAATAAAACGTAATTCACCATTCAACATTGAATCCTCCCCTTTATGCTCAATACTCCCAAAATACAGATTATGTTCAAGCTTTCGACATTCATTAGGTTTTGAATATTAAACAGTGAGTTTGGCTTTCATGCCAGGAGTCATCATTTGTCAGATTTCACGTTGGAACGTGGGCGCAGGAGGAGAAACAAGCCTGATCGTTCCAAGCTAAATACACAACCCCCCCTTCCTCTCCCTTTCTGCTCTCAGTCCTGATCCAAATTTGGCACTGTTGGTCTCTGTGATAAGGCATTCCCCCAGGGGAGATGAAGGCTCTGTGTAACTCTTGACTTGCAATCCGGCTCTGACAACATGACGATTTTCCCACAGGAAAATAAAAACATAAACTTTGACATACATGTTTTTGAATCAGGGGATCACAAGAGAGGCTTCATGGGATCCACAGGTGCCACACAACCAGCTCAATGTAACGAAGGAAGCAGCTTTCACTAGATTTTCAAAAATAAAGCAGAGAAGCAATCATACACAATATGAGACACATTTTATGTTGAGATAAGATTAGTAAAGCACCGTGAAGTGGCAACTATTTTGCAGAGTTCTTTTTTGTTTAAAATCACTGTAAATTGTATATGTTTGAGTTTTGTACTGTTGTTGGGACAAAATAAGGTATTTCAAGACGTCACATTGGTTTCTAAAACCGTTTTTTTTACTCTGTTATTAAGGAACGATAAATGGATAATTAAAATAATTACTGTAGTTAGGTAAAGATCTTGAGCTTGATGGATGGTCCTGTGTACAGCTGGAAAAAGCTGAAGAACAGTTAACAAGCAGACAATTATGTTACTCATTTAGAAAAAAAAACATAATTTAAAACAACATTTTGTCGATAATTATAGAAAGATTTCAACCCTTACTTGGAAAATATCATGACATATATTTGTGGGCCATCAGATATTTATAGATAGAGTTTCTATTGTGGTAGCTATTCATTCAGTACCTTTGAATGTATAAACATTATTGTATGCCGTGTTGCAAATACAGTGATCACAACTCGTCCTCATCAATGGAAGTTTCATTATTTAGATTTCTTCTTGCATTTTTGCCTCAATTAATTATTAAGGACATTTACAATAAATAGATCTCACTTGATTTACTTAAGTAAATACATTCAAAATACCAATTTAAAACAAATGCACTTTTTGTCTTGTCTAGATGTGTCTTTGGTTTCCTGTCTGTCTGTTCCCTCCTACCTGTTCCCTCCTACCTGATTACCTGATTGTGTTCACCTTGTGCCCCTGTGTTTTCTCCTCCCTCCTCACCTGTGTCTTGTTTGTGTCATTAGTCCTGTGTGCATTTAGGTTCTGCGTTTTCTGTTAGTCTTTGTGAGATCCTTGTTTGTTTTTGACTGTGTTCACGGGGAAGGGCTCAGTATTTTTCTTGTAGCCTTTAAATAAAGGTATTTCTTGTTAAATCTGCGTTTGGGTCCTGCCTGCTTCGCTCAACCCTGACAGAAGGATCTCACCAAAAATGGACCCAGCAGACAGCCTGTCTGGTGACGTACAATTTAATGTGCCTAAAAAATTACTGTCGATATGCCTCCAGTAGAGAAGAGAGGCAGTCTATTATCTCTACGGCACGCCAGGAAGTAACCTCAAGGCCCTGGTTAAGGGAGTTACTACCCGAGTGGGTGGAGGACTTTTTCGGTAGCTTTGAGGTCAAACCTGTTTCCCAGCCTGCTAGCCCCTGGCATGCTAGCCCCCTGCCTGCCACAGTTCCCAACAAGGCTCCTTTCAAGGACCCTTTCGCTGGGTCTCGTCTGGCCTTTGGAGGACCTCTGAGCCTCCACAAGGCTTCAAGGCAGCATGGAAGGAAACGCAAGGCCAGGATTCAAGCCCGTGCCCCAGCAGCCATGGTCCCGGCCCCAGCAGTCATGGTCCCAGCCCCAGAAGCCATGGTTCCGGCCCCAGCAGCAATGGTCCCGGCCCCAGCAGCCATGGTCCCTCCTCTAGTCCCTGCTCAAGTCCCTGCTCAAGTCCCTACTCAAGTCCCTTCTCAAGTCCCTTCTCTAGTCCCTTCTCTAGTCCATTCTCTAGTCCCTTCCCAAGTCCCTTCCCAAGTCCCTTCTCTAGTCCATTCTCGAGTCTCTTCCCAAGTCCCTTCCCAAGTCCCCTCTCTAGACCCATCTCAAGTCCCCTCTCTAGTCCCTCCTCTAGTCCCTCCTCTAGTCCCTACTCTAATCCCTTTCCAAGTCCCTTTCCAAATCCTTTCTCATTTCCCTTCTCTAGTCCCAGCATGTCCTGTCTCGTTGGGGGTTCCGCCGACTGCTGTTTTGTCGGGGGTCCTGCCAGCCCCATGTCCTGGTCCGTTGGGAGTTCCACTGGGGGTCCTGCCAACTTTGTCTCCTGTTCCGTTGGGGGTCCCGCCGTCACCTGTATCGCCGGGGGTCCTGCCAACTCCTTGTCCTGTTTCGTTGGGGGTTCCGCTGAGGGTCCTACCAACTCCGTGTCCTGTCCTGTTGGGGGTCCAGCCGACACCTGTTTCGTCGGGGGTCCTGCCAACCCCATGTCCTGGTCCGTTGGGGGTCCTGCCAACTCTGTGTCCTGTTCCGTTGGGGGTCCCGCCGTCACCTGTCTCGCCGGGGGTCCTGCCAACTCCTTGTCCTGTTTCGTTGGGGGTTCCGCTGGGAGTCCTGCCAACTCCGTGCCCGACCTGTTGGGGGTCCCGCCAACACCTGTTCCGTCGGAGGTCCAGCCAGCTCCGAATCCTTTTCAGTCACAGGTCCCGCTGCCACCAGATCCTAACCCGCCGGGGGTCACGCCTACACCATGTCCAGTTCTGTTGGGGGTCCTGCTGACGCCTCTTCCGCCGACACCTTGTCCTGTTCCGACGGCGGTCCCGTCGACACCAGCCCTTGTTCCGTCTGGGGTCCAGTCGACACCAGCCCTTGGGTTCCGTCTGCACCTGTCCCGACGGCTCCGTTTCCTGTCCGGCCCGACACCGGTTCCTGTACCACCGGGGGTTCCGCCATTTCCAGCTCCCAGTGCTCCCGATCCCTGTGCTCCTGCTCCGGCGATCCAGCTGACCCCGGAGGGGCCCCATCGCGGCCTACGCCGTCTCCCTGCCCGTCCTCCGGAGCTGTCCCGGCACTGCCTTCCTGCCCGTCCTCTCGAGCTGTCCCGTCGCCGCCTTCTTGCCCGTCCTTGAGCCCGGCCCCCTGAGTTCCCCAGCCGCCGCCTTCACCCTCGAGCCCGGCCCCCTGAGTTCCTCAGCCGTGGCCTTTGCTCTCGAGCCCGGCCCCCTGAGTTCCCCAGCCGTGGCCTTCGCCCTCGAGCCCGGCCCCCTGACTTTCCCAGCCGATGCCTTCGCCCTCGAGCCCGGCCCCCTGACTTTCCTAGCCGCTGCCTTCTCCCTCGACTCCGCCCCCCTAATTTACCCCGACGAGGCCTTCCCCCCTGTCTTCGGCCCTCTGAGTTTCCCCGCCGCAGACTTCCCTGCTATGTTGCTGTTCCCAAAGGCCGTCCGCACGAGTCCCCCTTCTCTGCCTCTACCTTGCCCCCGGGCCATCCGCCTGAGTCCCCCTTCTCGGCCTCTGCTTTGCCCCCGGGCCGTCCGTCCGAATCCCCCTTCTCGGCCTCTGCTTTGCCCCCGGGCCGTCTGCCCGAGTCCCCCTTCTCGGCTTCTGCTTTGCCCCGAGTCCCTCCTCCGGTCCCCCTCCACCCACCCTGCTGGATGTTTTGGACTTTTTGTTTTTAGGGACGTCTGGGATCCGTCCCTTGAGGGGGGGGGGGGGTAATGAAACGATCTGTGTGTTGCGTTTTCTCTTGTCTAGATCTGTCTTTGGTTTCCTGTCTGTGTGTTCCCTCCTACCTGATTACCTGATTGTGTTCACCTTGTGCCCCTGTGTTTTCTCCTTCCTCCTCACCTGTGTCTTGTTTGTTTCATTAGCCCTGTGTGCATTTAGGTTCTGCGTTTTCTGTTAGTCTTTGTGAGATCCTTGTTTGTTTTTGACTGTGTTCACGGGGAAGAGCTCTGTATTTTTCTTGTAGCCTTTAAATAAAGGTATTTCCTGTTAAATCTGCGTTTGGGTCCTGCCTGCTTCGCTCAACCCTGACACCTATTGTGCTTTTTGGGGTATTCACTTTCCTGTAGTGTGTATTATTGGTTTTGAAAATTCTAAAACTCCAAATTTCTCTCCAAAGGGAGTTTCTCTCTCACACACTCTTCCCCTCCATGAATTACATTTAACAGACTGTCCTTGTTTGTTGTGCTTTTCTTTCTGTTATTTAGTTTTTGTTTGTTTTCTGTTTTGTTTTTTTGGAATGTCTGTATGACGTTGCATGATAAGGCCCCTTCAAATAGTGAATCCATTCAAATGATTTCAACTTTGGTTCCCCCTCACCACACACATTTGCACCATTAACCAAAACCAAACTGTCTAGCGAGAAATTAACTTTAAGTTAACAAAGAATACAACAAATTAAGTTATGATGGATTTATTATGTTGCTGCATGGCACCAAAAATATTCCATGCAATAAAAACTGTACAACAACAGGGGAATGTTTAAAAAAAAAAAGTAATGACAGTCAGTGGGTCAAATATGACTTTTCAATAAATTGAGAACATATTTTCCGGAACTGTTTGCAGACTGCTTTAGCCTGGAATAATGTAATTAAGTATTTGTTACATTTTATTTTGTTTTGTCACACGTTTTACTTCTCAAAAAGAAAGACCTTACTTGTAATCCAAAAATTGACATGCAAGAGCCCAAACTAAAATAATTAAACATGAAATGTATAATTTACAATGCACTTCTTTTATTTTTCTGACACTAAGCTACATTTATATTGCTATATATTTATATATAAAAAATGTTTTGTTTATATTTTTTGTTTTTGCCAACTCTGCTCTGTAGTCTGAGTCCTGAGAAGGAATTATTTAGTGTTCTTTCAATGAAATGTGAATTATATACGAATATGTCTGATAATTATTTGGGCCAGGGGAATATTTGAGTGGTTTTGGTGTAACAGATGTTGTCCCAGTTTACAAGCTAATTTACAGATAATTAAAAGTTATTGGTTTTCAAACGATAGCCAATGGATTCAGATATCGCTTTCTGATAATGTTTTCTGCCTCTTTCGTACGGTGGCTGTCACATGCAAACATGCTACAGCGGCCCAAAACACTTCCATTAGGAGAAATGCTTTGCACTATCGAAAACGATGCAAATAAAAAAAAACGAATATGCCAAAACACATGCAAATGAAGAAACATCTTCACAAACTTGACAACTCAGAAAACATTCACCAACTAGATAAAACACACGCAGGGTTTACTCAAAGCACTGCATGGACAGTTGTTGTAACGCATTAATTATTGAGTGTTCTTGTTTTTTTAATGTGTTATTTTAGACCTCGGGACTGTGGGAAACACTATTTCGATCTTTCTGTGTGTACAAACATATGTTGAGATTGACAATAAAGTAGACTGACTTTGACTTTGATTTGCCTGTCGGCCACGTTTGCTCTCCAAAGGGACTGTTTACCTGCATGAAACCAAACCCTTCAAGAATGTGAATAATCAGTACTACTCGGACTACAACCGTAAACCTAAATCTTCTCCTAATCCAACAGGATTTGTTTATTGTAAAATGAGGGGAAATACAAACACACACGTACAGCCATCCCAACTGCAAACATATTAAGTCCCAAATGAATCCAAAACACAGAATCAGAACATATCATTTTAATCTTACATTTACACCTTCATACAATAATTTACAGCAGTTGCTCAGATCACACGCTGAGTAGCAAACAGCCTAACCAGTGTTGAGATAATAAAAGCCCTTTCATTAATTTATTGTGGTTTGTGTTAACACCAGTAAGCTGTATTGCATTGACTCCCACTGCTGTCATAAAGATAATGCAAAGATTTCAGGTGTTTACTTTGACAATGTTAGGTTAAATGAGACCTTTTAAGGTTAGGCTCTTGGTTTTTGTGTTTTCACTGTTTGCATATTTGTGTCATTTTATCACGGCAGCGACAGGTGAAGATCACAGGAAGGCTAGAGGGTTTTCTGACATGAACAAGAACGATTTTCGCTCATAAGAAAACATGATAAGCCATATGTGGTACACAACAGTAGTTAGAAACCGAAGACATGGAGTAAAGTTACTCTCAGAACCAGAATCATGCAGGAAAGGTCCATCAGTGGAGCATTTTTCACAACCAATCAAGCAGGGATCAAACAAGTCAGAGGAAATTACATTGTCATAGCAGATGCTGAATACATACCATTACATAGAAAAATGCTTTATAAATAGAACATCAGCACAGTGGGGTCATTGGGAGGTTTGATCCCCCTGGCAGCAGCTGGTGTGACCGTTGCACCGGAAAAGTCCTACTGTTAAACTCTGAACCGTGACCCTACTCTGACCCCTGCCCTAAAGCCATGCTTTATTTATAAATCCTCACTACAGAAGCTGCTTGTAAGGTCTCAATGATATACAACAAGTCAATTAGAACTGGACAACCTTCACCTGCTGAGGATCAGGTGATTCACATCAACTTCTAACAGGAACTTGCTTCTGAGGTCAAAAATGTACGTTCAATTTTTTCAAAGTGATGACCCTTGTTATAATACACATTTATAACACCACATAAATGATCCCAAATGTCTAGATCAAAATACTCTGTTAAACTGAATACACATTAAGTTAAACTTTGTATCTTGAATCTTGAATCTTTTTTTGTTTGGATGCCCCTAAGGCAGAAAATGCTGTTTTCAATTTAAAGGGAATACTTTGTGTTTCAGACCAGCAAGAAAATACATAAACAAAAATCATCTTGAACTTTGACAACCCGTGATTGACATTTTTCACTTTTTCCAACATTTGATACATTTATTATTAAAGAAAATAATCAGCAGATGAATCCATAAGGAAAATAATGGTTAGTTGCAACTCGATTTAACAGGATCAAGCTGACTGGGAAACTGTGACAGACTTAAACATACAAACTGTTATCAGTCTCTCGGAAATGTCTGGTTAAGCAATGTGAACCTTCCCTGTTAAATACACTAATAAATAAAGTACACAGTACATTACAACAACAGTGTTGTAAACTGTGGTTTGGTTTTCGGTTCAGTTTTACAATTTACCAATCATTTTTCAAGCTGTTTTAAGGGGAAATGTACATTTCTATGGCATATTATTTGTAATGATAGATTCTGATTAACTGTTGTAAGATGCCTTTAGAAAAAGTGTTTTTCTAATGGATATTAGGAGCCCATACCTTAAAAACAGCCACAGATAAATACACTATTTGGTTCGGGCCGTGCATTTAGCCATATAGTGTTTTCCTGAACAATTTTCCAAAAGATTCTCTTTACTCTTCTTTTTCCACAACTATGTTTTAATCAAGAGCAAGACGCTATCAGAAAAACATTTGTGACTTTAAATTTATAAAACATTTTCCTGCAGTATGTAAAAAACAGGTTCAGTCTCTGGGGACATCTTGGCTGCGAGAAATAAATTATCTTAAAAAACATCCACATTTATAACCCCGGAGGTCCTCTTTACAATTAACCACTGTTTAAATATTGAAACTACGAAGTATATTTACACCAAGCCACAAGCGGTCACTGGCTCTTAGAAAAAGTGCTCTGACCCTCTTGCCCTCCGTGGTTGAGCTTGTGATTAAACTTGTGTTTCACTTTACATTCATCTGAACAGCCATCCACTGCTGGAGGGCAGATAATAAAGTTTACAGATAACAATGAAGTCAGTCTTTGCATGGAGGCCATGTGGATCCCCGCAGATAGCTGATTGATCATCAACAGTCGACGAGGCAGGAGGAGATTATCTTAAGACTCTACGTGGCTTGTGATTTAAGAGTCATGTTCTGTTTCAGCGGAGGTCCAAGGCAAACATCCCGGAGGCTTAACAAAGTAGGGCCGATAAACCTGAAGAGGAAACGCAAACAGAGAATAAAACTCTCCTAATAAATTAATGTATTGTCATGTTGAAGAAGACACGCCACTGTCTGCCAGCAGGGAAACCAGCAGCCACCATAAGAAAGCAAAGCTAATTCTTGAATCAACAATTTCATGTGAAACCCGAGACTGTGTAAACATACTTGAAGCTTCTCACAAACAACCAGGTTCAAAGAGAGAAAACCTTTTGATTAACATTTGAAATAAATCTTTTGTCTTCTCATTGAGAAATACTCTTGAAGTCCATCCGATTCACACACACGCTGATTATCAGATGAAAGATGTTTCATACACTCATTAACTCATTAGCATCTGGTGTTCCCTAAGGAAAACAGATCAGTGTCCTAAAATGTGTTTGCATTGCCTAATCTACCCTGAACGAACCAAGACAATTGTATTTTCTAGTCAGGTTCGGAGAGATTTTTTTGCATTTCAGCGGATCACACAACACAAGTCAGGCTGTGCTTTCCTTTTTTTGCATCTGAGAGTTGTTAGTGCAGGCAGGAGTGCTTATTAAATCATCTGAAGTGAAACACATGAATCTTATTCCTACTGTCCCCTTCCTCCATCGACATCAAACTTCTTTACTCCCTGTTGTCAGGTTGTGATCTTTGCAGCCGTGAAAGAGCAGCATCACAGTGAAGAGCATTCGTGAAAGCTTCCCAGCCTCCACAAAATCAGCCATGGAGACAACCAACAGGCATCTGCACAGGCACCTCTCCGTGCTCCATGCAGGGGGTCCCCAGCACATTTCACTGCGGGTCCACCTGTGTCATGCTACGCAGCTGAACAAAGCACACACAGAGGTTGATGCCCCCAAAGTGAACAATCCAAAACCAGAGGTGTCAGGGCTCACACTTGGCATTGGGTGTTTGCCCGGGGACCAATAGGAACTGGCGCTTTTTTGGCCTCCATGCAGCCGAGACAGGAGGGGAACAACGGGCTAAAGAGGCGGCCCAGACCTTTGCGGAAGACGCTGTTTGAGAGGCTGTAGATGAGACAGTTACAGAAGCTGTTGCTTATTGCCAACCATGTTGTAAGGAAGGATGCCACCTTATGGTGATACAGCCCAGCACTCTCCAAGAGGAAGTAAAGGATGTACGGCATCCACAGCACGTAGAAGACGCTGGTGATGCGGAACAGCACCATGGCGTAGCGTTTGTCCGGGCACCCTTCACACCGCTCCCCCCGCTCGCCTTTATCGCCCTCCGCCTGCGAGCTGAAGCGGGCATGCCGTTGGGTGATCTCTCTTGTGTGCTGCCTGCAGATCCGGAATATACTCCCGTAGGTGAAGCACACGGTGAGCGCTGCTGGTGCGTAGAGCAGCGCCGCGATGAAGGTGCTGAACCCTGGGTTGGTCTTCCAAGAGTCTGCGCACCACTGAAATATGTCCCCATGGTATCCTGGCTTCCCCCAGCCAAAGAAGGATGGCAAGAAGATCAGAGCAGAGTAAACCCAGATCAGGACGATGCACACTCTCAGTCGGCATGGCGTCACCAGCGTTGCGTAGGACAGTGGACGGGTGATGGCGATGTAGCGGTCCACGCTGATGCATGCAAGCGAGGCCATGGAGACGCTCTTCAGCACAGAAACCATGTAGCCAAAGGCCTTGCAGGTGAGCTCCTCATTCAGGCCTCGGAGGTAGTGGAGGAGGGACAGCGAGGGCACCAGGCAGCTGACCCCCACCAGCAGGTCGGCGTACGCCATGGTCTGGATGAAGTGGCTGGTGGTGTGGTGGTGCAGCAATGGGGCGCAGTGGAAGACGAAGATCACCACCATGTTGCCAGCAATGATGAGCACAGTGAGGAAAAGGATGATGACCACCTCCAGCACGCAGGTATCCAGGCTGCGGGAGTAACCCACGGAGCCCAGCAGGCAGAACGGGGGAGAACCACTTTGGTTCGCATCAGAAGAAGAGTTCATGTTTGGACTGGAGCGGGCAGGGAGTAGAAGGGGGGCGGTTTCAGCTCAACGTAGCCATTGACCTGTCCATAAAGTCTCTTTTCCAATCCTGAAGTTGTTCATCCGGTGCTCTTGTTATCCCTAAATCAGCATCTTTCTTCCCTTAGTGGGCAGGGAGCCCGTCCTTAAAGTAACAGTAATCCATTGTGTATGAAAAATGCAAACAGGCTCCACTGCTTCTGCTTTAGGTTGTGATATATGTGTGTAACCTCGAGAAGCAAACAAAAACCCCAACGTAGAACAATAGTCTGATGCTGCAGTGCTAACCATCCTCGCCTCGCAGCTGTTTATCATAGCGCCCCCCCCCATCCCACCACCCCTAGATTGCAAATCCTGAGGTAAGCATTCTGCATTGGCACACTGCCTCCGGAAAAATACAGGGATCCACTTCCTCTCTTGCAAAGGAAAAAGGGAGGGAAAAATAATGCCGATATTCCAGGCAGCTGTGATGTTGTAACTCCTTCACGTTGACAGTGACGACTGTCTCAGCAAACAAAAGCAAGAGAGTCCAAAGAAGCAGTGTCAGACCTGGAAGTGGCAGCCTTTTCTGTGGACCTCAGGGAACGAACACACACTCAGAGCGCTGCCAGCAGGAAGAGTGCAGGCAGGCGAACATCCAGAAGTGATGGATAATGTCACCGGGATCTCTCCTCTGTGAGGCTGGTAGTGAGGCTCAGAGGCAGCTGGCTGACTTCTAGTGTATGTTTGTGTGTATAGCATAAATGTGTGTGTGTATAAGAGAGAGAGATAGATCAGGGAGGCAGGCAGTAAACGGCTTCTCCTCTCTGCTGTAGTAGCAGTAGTGATGATGCAGCGCTGCCACTGTTGCTTCCCCCCACTGCTCGCTCACTCACTCTCACAATCTCGCACACACGCACACGCACACGCACACACACACACACACACTGGTGTTCCCTCCCTTCTTCTCAAACACACATATTTTTCCACCCTTCCCTTTCTGTTCTATCCCCCTTTTCCTCCCTTTCTCCCTTTTTTTCTTTGACACTCCTTCTCTTCCTCACCCCTCCACACTGTTGATATATTTCCACTGTACAAACACCATTCATTAATGAAAGCCCATCTGGGTGAAGTCAATATCCCAGTAGGGATGGCATTTTTTAATTTGCTGATGGTTACATAATACCGTTTTACCAGCGTTTAAAATGTATTTTAATGTAAAGCAGGTCCTTACATCACAATAAAAAAAATATTCGCAAAAATACTAAGCAATCAACATATAATAATATAATATCCAAGTAAACATTTAAAAACTATTTTTTTTACTGAATTAAGCAAGAGTGGACAGCTTTTTACTTGTAAATGACAAAATATATACTTGTCAGGTTTATGATTTTTCAATATAGCGGGCCATATTGTCATCAGTATGTCGTCAAAGATAGATTAACTTAAAAAAATGCCTCAATACAATTTTCTGTAGTTTAGTTACACACAAGGCTGATGTTATCCTTTAAATCAAATGGTATAGATTGCCAGCCTGCCATGTGAATCATACTCAGACTTTGTATTTCACATCTTTTCTCCAAGCATTTGTTTCTCTGGCTGTCGATTTCAGGCCACTTCAATATTAGACTCTCAAAGCAATGGCTCTGGAAGTCAGGTGACTTGGTTTAAGGGGGATGGGGTGGATGGGTGGGTCATTCAAACACATGACCCAATCTAACAAATGCTCAATTCCTTAATGTTGACTACCTAATTTGCTCCTCTTACAGAGCTCCGCCCCTTCGCATATGTTAACCAATGAGCAGCAAGCAGGTCTCCATCCCAACAAAGACTGTTCACATCTACCCACGTGCGACGAAACACACACAGATACCCTCGCGTGCAGGCATCCCTCACATAGAAATGTACCCATGCAAATGCTAAGACATTGTAACACCACATGTCTTCTGCAGTCAAATGGGTGGGCTAGAGAGGATTTGTAATGCAGTTGGGTGGGAGTTAAAATGTATAGCTTTTGGTGGAAAGTTGTGTCGGGCATTATTGTGGCATATGTTGATAATCACAAAAAACAACAGTTTTACAATTATTATGTGCACAATTTATTGACATCACTATGTTACACTTGCACTTCTATTGGTTAGCGCTCCAACACATTGTACTGGTCTGATAAGGGGCGGGACATCTCTAAGGTGTTGATTAATCACAACAGGGCCGGCCAGCTAACCAATCAGAGCAGACTGGGCTCTGGTTTCATTCAGAGGCTGAAAAGAGGTGCTGTAGCAGAGAAGAATAAAGACCTTTTTGAACATTAAAGCATGGAAACATGTCACAGTAGAGGCACACAATACAAAGTATGAACCTAAAAATGAGCACAAGAGGGACCCTTTCAAAATAATTTGAGCTTCATGTTTAAAATGAACTATTAAAAATGTAATTTAATCCATAACTTCCCGTGTCTTTTTCATGTGACGACAGAAAGCAATGGTTCTATAACAGTATGCGTCACAACCAAACTTAGCTGTCTGCTGATGTACCACATCAAACCAAAGCCTCTCCTGTGATATTAAGACCATGGGGGACCCGAGGGATTACTGTGAGGATGTCTTCCCCTTCCAGGCCTTCTGTCGATGGGAAACAGAGCAACCTTTCAGACACGGTTTGTTTTTTTGTCACCATATGGTGAGCACTGAGGTGGGTAGACGGCTATGTTTACATGTCTGTTTTTGCTTTTAGTTTCCAGGTCACAGGTGAAAAGGTGCCTCATCTTGCCGAATGATGAGGCTGAACGCCGAGGCGCCTGAACAAGCAGTGGGTTGTCTGACATGTTGTAAAAAGACATGTTAACATGAACGGCTCCACCATGATTACAACATCAGCATGTTGGTCTGAGTGAACAGCAGACAGGCCGGCGAGGGGAAAAGCCATCTTGTGACCAACGTGAGGAATTGAGAGCTTGTGATGCCTCGGTGCGAGTCCCAGCAGTCGAAAGGTAACTCCCAACCAGGGCAGATACAGAGCAGTCTTAAGACCTGAGGGCCTGAAGCACAAGTGCAAAAAGGCTCTTGTTGTGAAAATCAACATTATACTTCAATTCATTTTTAAATATTGCTGAAGGATGCTTTTAGATTTTATGAGGGAGAATAAAGGATTCAGGGGTTTAGTATCAGCTGTTCATGAATGACACTGTGTTTACGCATTTTTAGTCCAGCCCCAAAGGCCTTTGGACCGAGAAATCAGTACTAGGAAGATCAGGTTGCTCTGTTACTGTTATAATACCCAATAAATAAAGTGAAAAAAGTACAGAAGCCACTTTGATTGTATTTCTATTATTTAGGATTAGGGTTAGGGTAAGGGTAAGGGTAAGGTTAAGGGTTAGGGTTAGGGTTAGGCATGTGTTGGTTATGGTTAAGGTTAGGATAAGTCTCCAGGAAATGCATGTAAGTCAATATAATGTCCCCTGAAGTGATGTATACATGGTGTGTGTGTGTGTGTGTGTGTGTGTGTGTGTGTGTGTGTGTGTGTGTGTGTGTGTGTGTGTGTGTGTGTGTGTGTGTGTGTGTGTTGTGTGTGCGTGCGTGTGTGCGTGCGTGTGTGTGTGTGTGTGTGTGTGTGTGTGTGTGTGTGATGGATCGTTGGAGCTATGTGCAACTCAAGGCATATGCTCGAACGGGAGCTGCCTGGACGCTGCGATCATGTTGCGCGCACTATCCGAGCTGAGTGTGCTGACTTGTCGTACAATGTCCCACTGTCTGGCTTCCTGCATAAAGTCAAGTGCTCGGCGCAGTTGTCGGCGAAATGTTGCTCCTCTGTTTTCATTGAAACAGCTCCTTATATCCGTTAGCGTAGCTAGCTAGCACCAGATGCTAACAACAACAATACACGTAAGGTCTCTCCCGGTCCTCCAGATGGCCAGTCAGGGCCTGCCGGTGAGCGTGGAAGTGTGGTCTGCAGCACGCGGGCGGCAGGAGCGGGGCTGTCAGCATCAGCTTGTAGATGGTATTTTAAACTTGATGCGCTCTGAAACTACGGGGTGGCCGAGGACAAAAAATGCACATATGCGTTAATCGCGTTAGTAATTAGTGTCGTTAATTTTTTTTGTTGCGTTAACGTGTTATTAACGCGTTAACTTGACAGCCCTAATTTCTATGAATGTATTATGAACAGGGTATTCAGTGTTGTTTGGTCTGCAAAATACCAGATGTTGGCAAATATCTTGGAGCAATGAAAGATATTAACTGTATAGGGTACAAGCCACTTCCCTTACTTGATTTGAGTTGGAAAATGCATAACGACATCACTATGTAACACTCACGCTCCTATTGGCTAGCACTCACAACACATCGTACGTGAAAGGCTAAGGGGCGGGACATCTCTATCCGTTGACCAATCACAACAGAGCCAGCCAGCTAACCAATCAGAGCAGACTGGGCTCTGGTTTCAGGCAGAGGGTGAAAAGAGGTGCTGCAGCACAGGCAGTATGAGACAAATAAAGTATTTGTTGGACACTAAGGCATGTTTCATAGTATAAGAAAATGATGATAGTAGTATTATTCATACTGTTTCAATCACATTAGTATGCATAAAAAGTGACAGGTGACACGCCCCCAAATATGCAAATGAGCTAAGTCCCGCCTCCCATTGTTCGAGATCCTTTGAGGTGAGGGGTGAAGTGTTATAACAGGTAGGTGTGAAAACCCTCCCTGCCTTTGTTGTCTAATCCTTTGATGTGTTGATTAAGGCAGTCTCTTTGAAGTTATGTTGTCTGGGCCCCTGCCCCCTCACACCCCTTTGTAGTCTAATCTTTTGATGTGAGGTGTTATAACAGGTAGGTGTGATATAAGCCTCTGATGTTAATCTAGGTGTTGATTAAGGCAGTCTCTTTGAAGTTATGCGTGAGACTGTCTGGCCCCTGTCCCCTCAGAGTTGTCTAATCTAATTAGCCTTTGATGTTTGCCCTTTGATGTGAGGGTTGAGGTGTTATAACAGGCAGGTGTGATTTCACACGGTGTGTTATAAGCCTCTGATGTTAATCTAGGTGTCTCTTTGAAGTTATGCGTGAGACTGTCTACCCCCCGCCCCATCACAGCCCAGGCCTCTCCCCCTTTCTCCACCCCTTCCTTTGGCTATGAGGCCAGCAGATAGTGGGGGGTGGAATTAGGTGAAAATAGAAATACGCTCAAACTAAATAAAAAGACAGTCATTTCCACTCACCAAGTCAAAAAAGAAAAATGGCCAAGAGATGCCTCGATATGGGTTTAATCAGCGAGACGCCTGTGACAACTTACCGCCATCCGTCCGGAGCGCCAGTCAAGAAACGAATGCAGCATCTGTGCGGGGTTCAGACGCCTCCAGCCAAAGATCTGTGCACAAACTTATCTCGTGCCCTCTTTGGTCACGTGCGCGCGTTCATGTGTGTTGAAGGAGGGGCTCTGTGAGGAAGTGGCAGATTTTCCCCGGTTGTGTACTTTTCAAATACGTAAAAAGGGAAATAATAAAATATCCTATTGCCCCCATGATCTTTTGTCTTTTTTATAATTACTTCACACAACTACAAGGAAACCCAATATGAAGTTATATGAGGTTGTATGGGGGTAATATTAGAATTTGCTGTATGCAACAAAAAAAGGTTTGACTGGTGAAAAAGACTCTCACTTTTACAGAGAAAGAAAGAATGTGTCTCTTTTATGCACCTTTGATTGTCATCAGATCCCCGCCTCAATAGAGACCTTAATATCGGGCAGTTCCTTGTAGCTTTCGGAGTTTACAGGGACGTGATTTGCTCCGTTTATCCCGAGAGAAGACACGAGCTTGACTGCTACATGGCTCTAATCGGGGATCCAAACCAGAATTACGCAAAAAACGTATTCCTGCATTACCATAAAAGCTTTTCCATCAAAGCCGCAAACAGTCGCTTGGACTGGTCAGTGCTCGACACCGAGCTACTAGTGATGGCCATCGGAGGCTCCCCCATGATCATCTGCATTCACTGCGGTAACCCAGGCCACATCGCTCCCTTCTGCCCCATAGTAGCGCTATCATCCCCTCAAAACCCCCCGCCCCAGGCATTTCATGAAAGACAAAACCGCCAGGTGTGGCCATGGCAGGGTAACAACATCTGCAATAACTTCAATGAAAGTGTGTGTACTTACCCAAACTGTGATTTTCTTCATATCTGTAGTTCCTGCAAGGATGCTCATCCCCGATCTGTGTGCCCCAGGCGCTCAGCCCCCCGCAAGATGCAGAAACTGCACGGGCAAAAACTCTTCTGAAATCTCACCCGTCCACACCAATTAACATTCAATTTCTGGCAGCAGAACTATCTTCCCATCCCAATCCTGTGTTTGTCAATTACGTTCTTTCAGGGCCTTCCCAAGGTTTCAGAGTCGGGGTTCTCTCTCTCCCCACAACAACTTATGTAGCAAAAAATCTGCAGTCGGCTATTAAAGAGCCAGAAACCGTCTCCCAGCTGCTAGAGAAAGAAGTCAGCAAGGGTTACATAATCGGGCCATTTACATCCCCACCTTTCTCTGTATTTCGCACAAGTCCACTCGGTGTAGCCACCAGGAAGTACTCAGGGAAGAAGAGGCTCATTTTCGATATCTCAGCCCCTCGTTCCGGCCCTTTCTCCAGCGTTAATAGCCTCATTCCATCAGAGCCATCTCACTTCAATACTCCACCGTCGACAACGCTATCAAACTGATCAAACTCACAGGTCAAGGCGCTCTCCAAAGCCGACATCACTGATGCATTTAAAATAGTTCCCATCCATCCCTCCCAGGGGAACATGTTCGGCATTAGATGGAACGCAAAATATTATTTTGCCGTCAGATTAACGTTCGGCTGCAGAAGCCAACTCCGTCTCCGAGGCGCTAGTATGGATATTACTCAACCGAGCGAGAATTCCCTCTGTACTCCACCTGTTAGACGACTTCTTATTAATAGACCCTCCATGCGACAACTCCGGCGCGTCCATTAACAAACTTAAACACTGCTTCCAGGCGCTCGGAGTTCCTCTGGCAAAAGAGAAAACATCAGGTCCCGTCTCCAGTCTGGAGTTTCTCGGCATCACCCTGGACTCCCATCGATATGAAGGCATCCCTTCCCTCCGACAAACTGCAGCGCATTCGAGATATAGCGAAATCCCACTGTGAGGCAAAAAACCTCACAAAACAAAAACTGCTCTTCTTCCTCGGGCACCTGAATTTCGCCATGTGTGTCATCCCGCAAGGGCGCTCCTTCATCTCCTGCCTTCTAACGCTGGCGTCTTCCGTCAATAATCTCCACGACCTGATTTCCCTAGACGAGGGCTGCCGCTCCGATCTACGCTTCTGGTCCCACCTCCTCGACCACTGGAACGGCATCTCGTTCTTCTCCCTGAGGTTTTTCACAGACGCTGCCCCATCCGTGGGTTTTGGGGGGTTTTTCCAGGGAGAATGGTTCGCAGGCTCATGGCCGTCCCCCATCTCCCGTCTCGCTCCATCCTCTGCAATGCACGAAATGTACCCTATAGCCGTAGCTTGTCACGTATGGGGCCATCTCTGGACACGCAAACGCATTTCAGTCCTCTGTGACAACGAAGCAGTAGTAGGTGTCATCAACAAAGGGCGGTCTTCCGCTAAAGACATGATGCCCTTTATGAGAAGCATCACATGGTCTTCAATCACTCATAACTTCATCATTACAGCTCGCCACGTTCCTGGTCACCTCAACACTTTCGCTGACGCTCTCTCTCGTTTCAACTTTCAGGCTCCGGAAAATCTGCCCAGACGCCAATCCACGACCGATCAGGATTCCCCCATTCCACCTCATAGCTCTATATTAAAATTCAACCCCATCACGAGCTACCTCGACTCAGCTAGAGCTTTTATGAGAAAAGGCTTAGCCAAGTCTACTATCAAAACGTACGACTTTGCCTGGCGTACATTCGCCATATTTTGCGTTACACTATAGCATGCCTCTTAAACACGTTACGGCCCGTCCACACTACAGCTTCGACAGCTTCAAAAACGGTTTCCAACGCGTCTGCCCATTCACTTTGAATGGGGTGACGTCACTTTTCGCCGAACTGCATTGTGGGTAGCAGAGCGGAGCTTTCCTGGCGTTTCAGGCTGCAAAAGTTGAGCAATGTTCAAATTTTGAAGCTTCTGAAGCTTTCGGTGGAAGCGTCAGCCAATCAAATCATATCATATGCCAGTACAAGCTCTAGCCAATCAAACCGCTGCTTGTGTGTCAGGGGCGGGAGATTCATGTGATTGGTTGTTGGTCGAGCTTCAGACACGCCCAGCTCCAAGCTTTTTTTGAAGCTGTAGTGTGGACGGGCCGTTACTATCAACAACGTATGCGCCTTTATTTGCTATTGCACGGATGACCGGCATTTCAAGCCCCAGTACATTTGCAGCCTGCTCGCTGGTATCCAATTTAATATCAGATGCTATGACCCCAGCTTCGCCAGCATTTTCTCTCATCCCGCAGTCAAACTTATTCTTAGAGGCATATCCAAATCATTAATTCCTGTTCCCGATAGCAGACAGCCTATTACACTTTCCACTTTCTCTTCAAATCACGCCTCAAAACATATCTCTTCACACTCGCATATCCATCCTGATCATTATCCATCACACATCCTCTGTTTTTATTTATTTGGTTATTTTATTGATTTATATACTGCATTGTCTTGTTTATGTCTCTTATGCTGGTGTTATGTTTTGTGTATCTTGTTTTGTATGTGTTTGTACGGCGACCTTGAGAGCCTTGAAAGGCGCCTATATAAAATAAATGAATTATTAATTATTATTATTATTATTTTGCATAAAATGCTGTCAGAACTTAGTCAAGGAATTTTCTCTCCATATTTAGACGCACTGCTGGAAGCCCTATTTCTTTTGGCTTTTTATGCCCACTTCCTCTTACACCTTCGATCCCAAAAGAGGTAGCCTATCTGCTTCTCTGATTTATCTTTTCACGCCAGCCATTACAGCCTACGTCTGAAGCATTCTAAATGCGGAGGCGCTTGCTCAGTCATAGTAGCCAGAACTGATTCTAAGTTCTGCCCCTACTCATCTATGATTACATTTCTGCGCATGAGACCCAAATCTAGCCCCTTGTCCCCTCTATTTCTTATCCCGGGCAATTTTCCCCTAACAAAAAATCGCTTCTGCCAATATCTTAAGTAAATCCTCCTGAAATGCAATATGCCCCCCTCACACTATTCAGGGCATTCATTCAGGATTGGCGCAGCCACATCTGCGTCTAACCAGGGGATTTCCTCCTCCTCTCTGCAACAACTCGGACGCTGGTCATCCTCTGCCTTCACCTTTTACATCCGACCTGATATCCACACAGTGTTGGCTAATCAAAGATCTCTCAAACCTTAACACTGGTAAGATACGCATATAACTGGTGGTGGTGTAATTATATCACTCAGATACGTCGTATTACATGCAATGTCTCTCATTCTCTACTCTCGTTCTCTAAACAGGAGCCTCACTCACTGCAACCAAATATACCAAGGGGCAGGGAGATCAGATCCTATAACATATGCCCCAGCGTCAGCCAAGCTAACAGGAGTTATTCTCCATGCAACATAAGCATCAAGGGGCAAGGAGATCAGACCCTATAACATATGCCCCAGCGTCAGCCAAGCTAACAGGAGTTTCTCTCCACGCAAACTAATATCGCATGGGAGCACGCACTACCCAACACAGCCCAAGTCCTCTCGCTAGTAGGCTATTAGGTTGCATCGTACCAACAGCATCACATCGGGCCGAGAGAGCTCTACCCTACACGGCGCAAGTCAAATGTCTTCCCGGCCGCGGCTATGCTCGTGCACATGACGAGTATGGATCTCTGGATCTGCTATGCTATAACGGTTAGGAGCCGTAACTTACGGCTCCTCTGAGTCCCAAGAGTCTGCAGGAAGTTTCACTGATCCGCTTCCCCTGAGCTAAACGATAACTTCTGGAAGCTATCCTACTTGCTAAAGATGGACTGGGGTAGGCCTACGTTGTAATGTGATTTTACATGTTATAAAGAGAGTAGCGAGTGACGCAATTTATAGTTTTAATTTGTACGTCACACAAGGTGTAGGACTCAAAGGACTCGGGTTAAAGGAGAGGAGAGACTCGTCATGACCAGCTCATTTCTAGCATCCGGGTTAATGATCCAGATGAATCAGGACTCGCCCATCTCTAAGCTACGGCCCCTGTTTCCGGGGCTGACGTGCTCGTGTCTGCAGCCGCCGGGGCTGCCGTGCCCGCGCTCGGTCCTGCCGTGCCCTCACTCGTTGCGCCCAGTGTAGCCGTGCCCGTGCCTGCAGCGCCGGGGGCCGCCGTGCCCGATCCTGCTACACCCGTGCCCGCTCCCGCTGCACCCACACCCGGTGCAGCCGTGCCTGTGTTGCCCGCAGCAGTGGTGCCGGGAGGGTTTATGTTTGGTCCCATAATGGCAGTTAAAGCCCCAGTGTCTGTGGGTGGTAGGCCGTTGTTTGCGGGGATTAATATGAAAGCAGTTGTGGAGGCTGACGCTCAGGCTCAGGTCAGGGCTGGATGCAGAGAGGGTGTGATGGAGTGCTCAGAGCAGGAGCTGCAGGTTGTCTCTGGGAAACAGGCTCAGCTGTCATACAAACTTGACAGTGAGGCAGAGCAGGGGGGAAATCAGCTGGATCGGATAGTGTCTCCGTATCTGACTGTGTTTCTCAGAGTGAGGATCTATACTCTTTTGAACAGATCCAGGAGTTTCTGGATGAAACTTTCGGGAAATCAGTAAATGTAAACAATTATTTCCCTGATGTTGAAAAGTTTGTTAAGTCAGCCAAGACAATTCAGAAGGTTGTTGGGCTAGACTGACTTGATGAAAAAAAACGGTATTGCCTCAAGAAACACATCACTACACTGAGGAAAGCTTTAAACAAAAAGACCAAAGTGCCTAAAAAAAGGAGTCGTAAATAATTGAATATGATCATACAACACCGGGTGTTTCCTCCTTACTGTCTTTTTCTATCTTTTTTCTTAATGGCCTGTCTCTCTTCTCCTCATATTCAGGGTTTAAGGGTAGCCTCATTAAACATGAATGGGGGCAGAGATGCTCAAAAGAGAGCCTTAGTGACAGAAGTTATTCAACAGAAAAAGCTAGATGTAGTATTTCTACAAGAAACTCACAGTGACAGCAGAAATGAAACTGACTGGGATCTATGGTGGGGGGGGGGGGGGGCCGCATGTCCTTAGCCATGGGACAAATGTGAGTGCAGGAGTAGCATTTTAGTAGTGAACATTTTAAAATGTTTTGGGCTTACTGGAGATCTAGGAAAGATAGTTTTTCTTCCCTTACTCAGTGGTGGGAGGTAGGAAAAGCCCAAATTAAGGTTTTTTGTCAACAATACACCTCCTATTCAACAGCCAAAATTAAGAGAGTAGTGGAGAATTTAGAAAAAGAGGTAATAGACATGGAAAGTGTCTCACATTCTGATCCACAGAATAATGCCAGTTTAAAAGAAAAAAGACAGGAGCTTAACTCCTTTATGCAAGAAAGAGCCAAAGGAGCTTTAGTCCGAGCCCGTTTCACCAAACTCCAGGACATAGACGCACCCACTGCCTTCTTTTTCAGTTTGGAAAAATCAGTGGTAAAGAGAAAACAGATGTTGTGTCTGCGGCTTCCTGAGGGAAAGGTGACCACGGAGCCGGCTGAGATGAGGAAGCATGCAGTAGATTTCTACACGGATTTGTTCAAGGCTGATGGATGTGATGTGGATTCTGCTGCAGAGCTTCTGCAGGGACTTCCCCAGCTGAGCTCAGAGGAACAGAACACGCTCAGCTCTGAACTGACTTATGAAGAACTAACTGCCGCTGTGTCTCAAATGGCGTCAGGAAAGGCTCCTGGAATAGATGGATTATCATCAGACTTTTTAAAGCATTTTTGGAGTTTTATGGGACAGGACATTTTGGATGTTTTTAAAGAATGTTTTGAAGAAGGGATGCTCCCAGCTTCCTCCAGGCGTGCAGTTCTCTCTCTGCTTCCTAAAAAGGGAGATTTGACCTCTTTAAAAAATTGGAGACCAGTGGCTCTTTTATGTACGGACTACAAAATCCTCTCAAAGGTTTTATCAAACAGATTAAAACTTTTTATTGGTCAATTAATTGTTGTGGATCAATCATACTGTGTGCCAGATAGGTCTATGCTTGATAGTTTGTTTTTAATGAGGGATGTGTTTGACATATGTAAATTGTATAATGTCAATGTTGGCATCATATCTATTGACCAAGAGAAGGCTTTTGATCGTGTAGATCACAATGTTCTCTTTACCACACTGCAGGCTTTTGGTGTTGGGGAGGGGTTCCTGTCCTGGGTAAGGATTCTGTATCATGAAGCGTTTTGTGTAATAAAAGGGGGGGAGGGTTGAGTGTTCCTGTGCCGGTTGGGAGGGGGATCAGGCAGGGCTGTCCTTTCTCAGGTCAGCTTTACAGTATTGCCATTGAGCCTCTTCTCTGTAGGTTAAGGAGCCGACTGAGGGGTCTCTGTCTACCAGAGATGTCTCACAGCCCTCCTGTTGTTGTGTCAGCATATGCAGATGATATAAATATAATTATCCAGGGCCACACAGATGTACAGGAACTGAAAGAAAGTATTGCCCTTTACGAAAAAGCATCTTCAGCCAGGGTCAACTGGGGAAAGAGCGAGGCTGTTATATCTCTCACAGGCTCCGCCCTCTACTGGACTCTATGGGTACTACCTTACCCTGCGAGCATTCTCCCACTGAGACTTCTATAGACGTAGCCGGCCTTGGGCGGGCCTACCTGAATGCGCGCGCATCACACCGTATAAAAGGAGGCCTCACCTCCTGACTATCATCCTTTTCTCTTCAGCGGCGGAAGTGTTTTCACGGAGCTTAAAAAGACGAGAGAATAGAGAGTTATGGAGTCAGTTCTTGACCACAGGACCTGTCCGAAATGTCCTAACCTGATCGCGGGAGCGGATCCACACCCCTTCTGCTTCCTATGTATGGGGCCTGACCACGCCGTGAGCTGTATGGGCCCGACACCGGCAAGCTCAGCCTGCCAGATGCTTCCTCGGCTCACACGTGAGCATCGTGGGCAGCATTTCCTGTCGGCGGAGGCCCCGCAGGAGGAGGTGGAGGATTCGGAGCTCGACGTTGTCGAGATGGGCGAGTCAGGAGAGGAGGAAGTGCCGTTCCGGTTCTCCCTTCCGTGGGGCCAGTCAACCCCGATTCCGGAGGAGGAGGACGAGGACGCCTCGGTGTCTGGAGGTCCGACTCTCAGGTCTGCGCGGAGGGATTTCCCAGCGGTGATGACCCTGGCGGCGGAGCGTGTAGGCCAACAGCTCCCCTCACCGCTGCCACCGAGGCCTATAAGCCACCTGAGACAGGGGTATTATGGCCCGGTGCATCCAGCGCAGCCGACCTTCGTTTCACCCCAGCTGCCTGATATATGGCGGTGTGTGGAGGCGACATGGCAGCAGCCATTTAAAACGAAGGCCCCAGTAGCCGCTATGGCAGGCATCATCAAGGTGGAGGGCCGCGCGGATACAGCGTGTTCGGGTGTGCCCCCCCTTGATGAGAGCCTGGCGGCCCATCTGCTTCCGGGGGCGGCAGGTTTGGGCGGAGGGTAAGCGACCCCTGCCCCCGCTGCCCCGGGACCGAGACATACTGGAATATCTGGACAAGATGTTCAAGCTCGGTACGCAGATGGCGGCTGCAGCAAACAATCTCGGCGTGTTGGGCGTCTCCCTGATCACCCCTCAGGCAGTCGCCCCCGCCCTCCTCTCTCAAGAGGGGAGCGATTATTCGGACCGCGCTATAGGTCAGATGAACAATCTGATTCATGGCGTGGCCGCTGCAGCAGGGCGGGTGATTTCCTTGGCCACAGTGGCGTCTCGTCACGTGTGGTTCAACACACTCTCACTCCCTAAGCGTCCAGGAGCGACGTTTGGTCAGTGTCCGTGGCGTCCAGTTGTGACGCTCCTAGGCTCCTTCAGCGTCATAAAGGGACGCAAATAGCTTTCAACTGATTGCAATGTATTCCCATCTGCGGCGGGATTTGACGCTCATGGAAGCACGGCATTCGTTTGTGTCGGCTGCCCTTAAAGGCAATGTGAGCGTCCATTCCCATTGGATAACGGAGAATTGTACACCCGGAAGTAAGTATTCCTCTTACTGTCGATTGATTTTACAGTGATATCTGCACTACTCATCGACTAAAAAACACCAGATTATCCTTGTTAATTACACAACATTGATTGGTTTAAATTGTGTGCAATGCTTTTGTATTTTTCCCCTTCGATTCGGAGAAACAAATGTTTTTACTGAGTAAAGGATGGCAGAAGACACTACACTACCCAGAATCCCCAGCTATCGTTTGGACTACACCATGTGCTCTGTTTGACAAACCCCGTGATAGTCCTCAAGCTCTGTGATTGGAGAGTGTGCTCCGAGGGTTACGCCGATTCTCGAACAGCACTTGAAATGGGATGGGACCACGGCAGACAGTCCAAAACTGGATTTGAACGGGTCCACCGCGTCCCCCCCTCCCCCACCCCATCCCCAGAACTACACATGCTGGCTATTCTGTTTCGCAACATGTTCTCTATCTATGGCACGTCTCTACTGGGAGTTGTAGTTTTAAAAGACGTTTTCGTATTTCCCATAATAAGAAGTTGCCAGTATTAAACTGTACATCCCTGGAGGTTGAGGGGATAGGAAACACTCAAATTTAAAACATATAAATAATAAATGGGTGAAAATTGCTTGTGCCCATAATGGGCAGCATTAATATATATATACACACATGCCAGCTAAGGTCAGAAGAGCTTTATTTAACAGCTGGTCTTATGTTTGTGACCCCTGTTGTTAATTGATAACATTACATTACATTCATTGATAAGCCTGAAACATGCACTTGTCAAGGTTCAGAGGCAAATTTTGCAAATATGGCAGTAGCCATCGATCAGCTTAAAATAAGATATACTTTATTGATCCCAAGTTGGAACATTTGCGTTACATCAGCATGTGTAACAGTTGGAAATATGCAGTGGTGTTTATTTGTAAATCATTTAGTATAATCACACAAATTCTGTGTTTTATATTTAACAATTCTGTGTTCTTTATTTATTGATTGTTCAATACCTGACAAGGCCGGAGATGAAATATCTACATACATCTTATAAGAGTATAATACATTATGTATAATATCAGTTAAAATAAGTGCTTCAACATAGTTAACATTGCTGGAGGTATGCACAAATATTGATAGATGTCTTGTAATGCACTATTGAGGAACCTGCGACCCAAGTTTTTCATTAAATGCAGAACTACACCATAGTTGTGTAGGCCTATATGATATGTCAATAAACCTTAGAAAATCTTGAAAGGGATGTGCAAAATAGTCATTATATACAGTCTTTAATTAACTATTAGTAGAGAATAACGAGTAATGAATATACTTTATAGGGATCCTATTAATATCTAATAATACAAATAATGAAATTCAATAACATGCTTTAACCACTAGGTGTCCCTTTATATCAGCTGTGCACCTTTATGGTGTAAATACAGCCTATCTACCAATTGGATCAAATATAAAAGTCAGCCGAATTAGTGTTGATACTGCAAGGAGACGTATTGTGTGAAAATAAATGTAAGATGTTGTTTAATGGCTGATATATTTATGATCCACGTCACGTTTTCAGTTCCTCATGTTTGTCTAGAAGTCTTCTCATCAGGGCTCTATAAATACAGAACTACGGCAGATATGTAATATTTAATGCAGCCGAACCGTGTATTACAATGCCGTTACGTGATGACTTTCAAAGAGAAAAGCAAGCACACTCGGAATAAAGTATTATTTTATTTTAAAAAAAGTTTTCGGTCTGTTTCCGGTATTTGTTAATGACGATGTGCTGTGAGATGTGAGACTGAAATTGCACAGGGGAAAATAACGTAGGCTATCTTTAGATGCGGATTTTGTTAAACTAATATGTTTGCGCTGTGGACCAACACTATACATTGACGGGGAAGGGGGTAGCAATACAGATAACACCATTAAACAGTTACACAACATAACAGAAATAATATCGATAGCAGCGTCCCTAGCAACCACCTTGGTAACAATGAAAACGTCGCGATTTCCTGAAGTAATCTTCATAATAACTAGCAAACTAAAGATCATGGACATCCACTGCACACATAATCTGAAATAACAACTCATATTTCTCACATCAAATGACATCAAAACGCATTTTAATGGCCAAACTAACTTTAAAATTGGCATTTTCCACCGAGAATAAAACGAAGTTCGGCCATGTTTTCTTTTTCTGCAGGGAGAAATTTGAAGATCACGTGACATAGACGCCAGCCATTGGAATGAATAGTGAAAAAAACGGGGTTTGTCAAACAGAGCACATGTTGTAGTCCAAACGATAGCTGGGGATTCTGGGTAGTGTAGTGTCTTCTGCCATCCTTTACTCCGAAAAAATATTTGTTTCTCCGAATCGAAGGGGACAAATACAAAAGCATTGCACACAATTTAAACCAATCAATGTTGTGTAATTATCAAGGATAATCTGATGTTTTTTAGTCAATGAGTAGTGCAGATATTACTGTAAAATCAATCGACAGTAAGAGGAATACTTACTTCTGGGTGTACAATTATCCGTTATCCAATGGGAATGGACGCTCACATTGCCTTTAAGGGCAGCCGACACAAACGAATGCCGTGCTTCCATGATCGTCAAATCCCGCCGCAGATGGGAATACATTGCAATCAGTTGAAAGCTATTTGCGTCCCTTTATGACGCTGAAGGAGCCTAGGAGCGTCACAACTGGACGCCACGGACACTGACCAAACGTCGCTCGTGGACGCTTAGGGAGTGAGAGTGTGTTGCGTTGGGACTCACTGCCCTATCTAAGAGGGACCGAGAAGATCTCCTCGGAGCCCCCGTGTCTACGGAGGGGCTCTTTGGGTCAATCTCCTCGGTCACCCAGCGCTTCAGCCGCCTGGAGGAGGAAAGGGTCCAGCTTAGCCGGATGCTACCGCTGGCCCCTCCTCCGGCCCCGCTACGTGCTCCTCCATGCATTTCCATGCAGGCGAGGGAGCGCAGCGCAACAATGAAGCGGAGGGAGAGGCGCCGGCACGGGGGTCCCGTTGCTGCGGCGCCCTCCACCTCTACGGCCCATCCCGTGGTGCCGACATATCGGCAGCCACGGGGACGGGCTGCCCGACCTCGGCAGGCTCCTCAGCAGCAGAGAGCGGCCGGGTGGGGTGCGCCGTCTGCCCGGAGCTGACTGGCGGGGGGAGGTAGCGTCTCAGCGGGGGGAGAACAACTCTTCGCCCAGGACGCAAGGGTGAATCCCGCCTCCTCCCTATTTAATGCACAGATTCCGAGAAAAACTTTCAAAAATAAAGAAAGGGTTAATCTGTATCCAAGTCTAAGTGTCCTTTGTTTCCACAATGCTACACTTACACATGATGTCTGTACAAATTCCCCACTCGCCGCCCCAGTCATAACTCCTGCAAGAGAGGAGGCTAGTGGGAGTGCGCAGATGAGAGTGATAAAACGCAAGCAAAACTATTGTAGTGCTATACGTGTACAGGGGCATTATGGCCGGCGTATTGCTGTTAGGGAACACACTAAGCCTGGGGCTAAGACTCCAATTAATGCAATTTACCAGAGTGGTAAGAGTTGCATTATGGCAGCGCCCGCACTCACAGATGAGCGTTCAGGGGCCTTAGTAGAAAGCACCACTCCTAGAGGGACTCCAATTAATGAGGTCCACCGTAAAGGTGAGAACAGCATTATAAGCAGGGCTGCACATAACTGGTGCGCAGGTGCGCACCTCCACCAAAAAAAGAGCACCGGGTCATTTGAAAAAAGGCGCATTTGCGTACCAAAATTGAGAGAGAGAGAGAGAGAGGGAGAGGGAGAGAGAGAAGAGAGAGAAGAGAGGAGAGAGGAGAGAGAGAGAAATATATTTGCGAGTTGCATATGAACTCAGGGTCGGCCCGTAGCACTGGCGTTATAGATGTTCGCCTAGGGCGCCAGATCTGGGGAGGCGCTGCGCTGGCAGCTCTGGGAGGGAAAAAAACATTTTTGACCATTGGGGCTCATCCTAATTTTCGGCCTTGATGTAACAATATTCATAATTAAGTAAATGTAACACCCTTTTCACCCCGGTTATACGTTTAATTTGCCCTGTACGATGGGCGCTGTAAGTGATGAAAATGGGGGATGTTGGCTTATCTGGCGCCCGCAGCTCACAGCCAAAATGCGAGTGAGCGAGGGAGAGAGAGAGAGAGAAGGGCGCACCGCCCGGTACCAGCGCTGTTGTTATTAGAATCTGGTGCTAGCTGCTCTAACGGATGTAAGAAGAAGATGTTTCTACAATGATGTGGAGGGAGAGTCCTCTCCAGTCAGACTGAGAGGCTGATACTACAGCTCAGTGAGGTAAAGGACTCTCAGTGTTTAGATAGTTCACTTTAGTCTAAGTTCAAACAGTTTGGTCACAATTTATGTAAACACATATTTCCAAGGCACTCCTTTATAATTATTGGGATAAACAGGTTTGAAATCATTCATTCCAATGCATACTATAGGACAGTAACCAAAAATATCCTTTAAAACTGGAGAGATAAAAAAAAAAAAATGCATAAATAGATAAATGTTAAGGTAAAATAAGATATGAACAACACAAATAAAATAAGTTACATTCATTTGTTATTGGCTATGGTAGGTTATTGGTTATGTTTACATCCACTTGTCTAAGATGAAAACAGAGACTTTCGACCCAAACCCAGCTGTTGACTTGTGGATGCAAGCAGCTAATCGCAGACTCAACCAGAGAGGAAGAAGTAGGCCTACATCATCAGCTACCATGTCTGACAGAGAGGAAGACAGTGAGGAGAACAGTCAGGAGGGTAGTGATGACAGCTTGTAGGATTACTGGTCATGCTAATGTTGTCTTGTGTTCACCTCTGCATGTGTGTTCTGTGTTCACCTCTGCATGTGTGTTCTGTGTTCACCTCTGCATGTGTGTTCTGTGTTCACCTCTGCACGTGTGTTCAGTGCCGTGTGTCTGGCAAATAAAGTCAAGACCCCCTCAAAAGTTACGGTTTATTTCATTTTAAGGACGAGCACCAAGCAACATCTCCAGGTGCTCCTTTGAGAACCAGGGCAAAAAAGTTATGTGCACCCCTGATTATAAGGGAGCGCGCGCTCACACATGAGCGTGCGGCGGTGCGTTCAAGGTCCTCAGTAAATAATCGGCCCTTTCTGTGTCGACCCTCCATGGGCAAATCTTCCCTTCACGGGGAGTTTTGCGGCGGGACGGGTCGCCAGAGAGTACCACAGCTTTATAGCTGCGGCTCCACAGCTGAGGGCATGCCCTTTAACACAGTGTTATGGGGAATGGAAACTCAGCAGTGTACTATCAAAGTGGATGGACAGGACGCAGAGACGGGGTTATTCACTCCAGTTTTGCAGCGTCCCACCCCCTTTTATGGGCATGCAAGAAGTGAATCTAGTCTCTCAGGAGGAGATGGGTTTCCTCGCAGCAGAGATTCAGGCTCTGGTGCAAAAACAGGCGGTATCTGTTGTGCACCCTCAGCGCATGGAAGAGGGTCTTTATTCCATGTACTTCCTGGTTCTCAAGAAGACAGGGGAATTCAGACCTATTCTAGATCTCCGCGGCCTGAATCGCCACATTTCCCGCAGGAAATTCTACATGTTGACTGTGAAACAGTTACTGGGGCTTGTGCAGCCGGGCGATTGGTTCACCACCATCGACCTGAAAGACACGTACTTTCATGTAGAAATTGCTCCAGAGCACAGGAAGTATCTGCGTTTTGCCTTCCAGGGAATAGCCTACGAGTACAACAGGCTGCCGTTCGGCTATTCCCTATCCCCACGCACATTCAGCAAATGTGTGGCCACAGCGCTCCAACCGCTGCGCGCACACGGCATGAGAGTTTTCTTTTACATAGACGACCTCATAGTCATGGCTGGGTCACGGGAACAGGCAATGTTTTGCACAGCACAATTGATCACACACCTGACCAAATTGGGCTTTGCGATCAATTGGAAAAAGAGCACCCCCATACCTCACCAACGGGCGCTGTATTTGGGTGTGGTGCTCGATGCAGGCGCGTCACGCGCCACCCTGTCAGAGAGCAGACGTGCGTCCCTTCTTCAGGGGGTGCGCAGGCTGCGACAGGGGGCAATAGTGACAGCTTTTACTGTCATGCAGACATTGGGTCTCATGGCGGCTGCTCACATGGTGGTCCCGTTAGGGTTACTACATATGCGCCGCCTGCAGAGGTGGTTCTCCAGCCTGCGCTTGGATCCCAAGAGGCACAGGCGGCGGCTGGTGACCATCCCCCCCTCAGTGGAGGGCAACCTCCGGTTTTGGGGGTCTCCGGATCACCTCCGGAGGGGGTCTCCACTGGGACGGGTGACCTCCTACATCACAGTGTTCACGGATGCATCCAGAACATGATGGGGAGGGACCTGCCTGAAGAGGGCTATAGGTGGGCGCTGGGCTCTAACAGAGTCTCGACACAGCAACCTCCTAGAGCTACGGGCGGTAGTGTTAGTCCTCCAGCATTTCAGGCCCCTAATTCAAGGGAGGCATGTAATGGTCAGGAGCGACAACAGCACCACAGTGGCTTACATCAACAGGCAGGGCGGAGTTCGATCCGGCACTGTTTTTTGAGCACACTTTCTGCGAGCAGGGTGTGCTCTGTCAGCCACAGCCCAGATTTCTCCTCGGTTACAACCGGGTTAAAGGAGAATGTGGGGCAGCAGCTGGGGCAGTAGGGTGGAATATTGTTGTTGTTAGGATCTGTCTGTGTTGGTGTTTTTCTTGTCTTTTTCTATCTTTGGGTTTCCCGTTTTATTTTGTAAAGTGTTCACCCCCGTTTCCTGCCTGTCTGCTTTCTGTCTGTTTCCCTCCCCGATTACCCGATTGTGTTCACCTGGTACCTCTGTGTTTTCTCCTCCCTCCTCACCTGTCTCGTGTTTATGTGATTAGTCCTGGGTGTATTTAAGTTCTGGGTTTTCTGTCTCTCTTTGTCGGGTTGTCTTTTGTCATGACTAGTTCGTCGGTGAGTGTTCTGTTCTGTTCTGTCTGTTATCACCTAGCCTTGAAATAAAGGAACTTTCACTTTAATCTGCATTTGGGTCCTACCTGCTTCACACACCGTGACAGTACAACCCGACCCAAACAAATGGACCCAGCAGATGATCCATGGGAGGTAGAATTACAGCATTTTACCTTCTATCTGGCTTGCTGCTTCGATTGGTGGAAGGAAGCGTCCAGTGTTTGCAGAAGAGGGCCGCTCTGGTAGAGGCGCACCGGTTGGCAGCAGAGAAACTATGTTTTGTTGAGTTCTTACCCGACTGGATTTTGGACTTCCTTGAAACATGTGATTCCCGGCCTGCTAGCCCCAGGCATGCTAACTCCATTTCTCCCAATTCCCAACCTGCCACCATACGCCTTGGTGGGTTCCGCCTGAAGTCAACCCGTGTTTCTGCCCCAGTTCCTGCTCCTGTCCAGGAGTCGTATTCCGGAACTCGTCAGGCTTATGGAGGTCCACGGAGTATTCAGGAGGCTGCTAAGAGGAGTCGTCGCAGGGCCAGGCTGGCAGCCCGAGCCCCAGCGGCCGTTGTTCCGGCTCCAGTGCAGGCCCCAACAGCCATGGTTCCGGCTCCGGTGCCGGCCCCAGCAGCCATGTTTCCGGCTCCAAAACCAGCCCACACAGCCATGATCCAGGCTCCAGTACAGGCCCCAACAGCCATGGTCCCTGCACCAGAGCTGGCCCATACAGCCATGGTTCCGGCCCCAGTTCCAGCCATGGTTCCGGCTCAAGTACCGGCTCCAGCAGTCATGGTCCCGACTCCAGTACCTCGTCTCCTGCTGGCTCCCCAGCCGACGCCAGCTCCCCGAGTCTTGTCGGCGTACCGGCCGACTCCAGCACCTCGTCTCCTGCTGGATCCCCAGCCGACGCCAGCTCCCCGAGTCTTGTCGGCGTACCGGCCGACTCCAGCACCTCGTCTCCTGTTGGCTCTCCAGCCAACACCAGCTCCCAGAGTCTTGTCGGCGTACCGGCCGACTCCAGCACCTCGTCTCCTGCTGGATCCCCAGCCGACGCCAGCTCCCCGAGTCTTGTCAGCGTACCGGCCGACTCCAGCACCTCGTCTCCTGCTGGCTCCCCAGACTACGCCAGCTCCCCGTGTCCTGTCGGCGTACCGACCGACACAAGTTCCCTCTCAAGTCCCCTCTCAAGTTCCTACCCGAGTTCCCTCTCGGGTCCCCTCTCGAGTCCCCTCTCGAGTCCCATCTCGAGATTCCTCTCAAGTCACCTCTCGAGTCTCCTCTCGAGTTCCCTCTCGAGATTCCTCTCAAGTCACCTCTCCAGTCAACTCTCAAGTTTCCTCTCGAGTCCCATCTCAAGTCACCTCTCGAGTCACCTCTCGAGTCCCTACTCAAGTCCCTCCTCTAGTCAATTCTCTAGTCCCTCCTCTAGTCCCTCCTCTAGTCCCCTCTCCAGTCCCCTCTCGAGGTCCCTCCTCTAGTCCCTCCTTTAGTCCCTCCTCTAGTCCCTCTTCGAGTCCCCTCTCTAGTTCCCCTCTCGAGTCCCCTCTCGAGTTCCCTTCTCTAGTCCTTTCCCTAGTCCCTCCTCTAGTCCCCTCTCCAGTTCCCTCTCGAGTCCCCTCTCCAATTCCCTCTCGAGTCCCCTCTCGAGTCCCCTCTCCAGTCCCCTCTCCAGTTCCCTCTCCAGTTCCCTCCTCTAGTCTCTCCTCTAGTCCCCTCTCTAGTTCCCCTCTCGAGTCTCCTCTCGAGTCCCCTCTCGAGTCACGTCTCAAGTCCCTACCCAATGTCCTGGTCCGTTGGAGGTTCCGCTGGGGGTCCTGCCAACTCCATGTCCTGTCCCGTTGGAGGTCCCGTCGACTACTCCTCTGCCGGGGGTCCTACCAATCGTATGTCTGTCCCGTTGGAGGTCCCGCCGTCTACTCTCCTGCCGGGGGTCCTGCCAGCTCCTTGTCCTGTTACGTTGGAGGTCCCGCCGACTACTCTCCTGCCGGGGGTCCTGCCAACCCTTTGTCCTGTCTCGTTGGAGGTCCCGCCATCTACTCTCCTGCCGGGGGTCCTGCCAACCCTTTGTCCTGTGCCGTTGGAGGCCCCGCCGACTACTCTCCTGCCGGGGGTCCTGCCAACCCTTTGTCCTGTGCTGTTGGAGGCCCCGCCGACTACTCTCCTTCCAGCTCCTTGTCCTGTCTCGTTGGAGGTCCCGCCGACTACTCTCCTGCCGGGGGTCCTGCCAACCCTTTGTCCTGTGTCGTTGGAGGCCCCGCCGACTACTCTCCTGCCGGGGGTCCTGCCAACCCTTTGTCATGTGCCGTTGGAGGCCCCGCCGACTAGTCTCCTGCCGGGGGTCCTGCCAACCCTTTGTCCTGTCCCGTTGGAGGTCCCGCCGTCTACTCTCCTGCCGGGGGTCCTGCCAACCCTTTGTCCTGTGCCGTTGGAGGCCCCGCCGACTACTCTCCTGCCGGGGGTCCTACCAACTCCTTGTCCTGTTCCGTTGGAGGCCCCGCCATCCTCTGTCTCGCCGGGGGTCCTGCCAATCCCGTGTCCTGGTCCTCTTCCGTGGGGGATACTGCCGAGGCCTGTCCCACCAGCTCCGGTTCCTGTCCGGCCGACACCGGGTCCTGCCCGGCCTCCGGCGCTGGCCCGTCAGCGCCTTCCTGCCCGGCCTCCGGAGCTCTCTGGTCTTCGCCCTCGAGCCCGGCCCCCTGAGAGCCGTGGTCTTCGCCCTCGATCCCGGCCCTCTGTGAGCCATGGTCTTCGCCCGCGATCCCGGCCCTCTGTGAGCCGTGGTCTTCGCCCGCGATCCCGGCCCCCTGACTCTTCCTGCCGCTGCCCTCGTCCTCGAGCCCGGCCCCCTGACTCTTCCTGCCGCGGCCTTTGCCCTCGAGCCCGGCCCCCTGACTTTCCCGGCCGCGGTCCTCGCCCTCATGCTCGGCCCCCTGAGTTCGCCCGCGATGGCCTTCGCCCCTCCATAACCCCCACCTTGAACTCTGCCTTGACCCCGGGCCGTCCGCCCGAATACCCCTTTTTGAACTCTGCCTTGCTCCCGGGCCGTCCGCCCGAGAACCCCTCCTTGAACTCTGCCTTGCCCCCGGGCCGTCCGCCCGAGACCCCTTCCTGGTCCTCTGCCGTGCCCCTGGGCGGTCAGTTCAGTCCCGTCCTCCAGACCCCCCTCCACCCACCCTGGTGGCTTAGTGATGCTCAGAGACTGCTGTACGGCAGCGGGCAGCGCTGGTTGGATCCTGCTCGGCTACTCCTCAGGAAGGCTGGAAGGCTTGGGATGGATAAACACCTTTTCCTAATCAGGACGACTGAAGCTGACCTGACGGGACTTACATCCTTCTACAGATCCGTTCTTAACACCTGGCAGACACTAAAGGTCACACAGACCCCGGACCAGAGACCGGGAATGTGGTTGTTCGAGGAGCCACTCCAAAAGAATGACCTCTTCCCAACTGCAACCTTTTCATCTGTAGCTTTGGGAACAACATTTGTTGAGGCTGGCATTACCAAGCTGGGTCATCTAAAAAGAACATCAGTTGAAACTCTTTGTAACACCATAAACATCAGGTCTTCCAGAGTGCAACAGAGGATCGTTGAAGACATCATGCAGTCCCTGTCGGCGCCAGAGAGGGCATTTATTGAGGATCCTGCTAGATTGGACACTTGGAAAGAGGAAAATGACTGAGTTTCCCTCACTCACCGTTAGTCCTGCTGTCGGAGAGTGGCAAGAGGAGCGGGGAAAACTTATCTCGCTAAAAACTCCAATTCTGGGCGGTTTCAGTTCCTGTGGGAAAAAGCAGCTGTACCAGTGCTGTGTCAAGATGCTTAACATCCGTCTTCTGGCTGAGGTCAAGGAGTCAAGGTGGAACGAGTTTTTCCCTTCAGACTTTACCCCTAAAGGCAGGTGGAGGGTCCTGTATAAGCGTCCTGTTGAAAAGCGGATGGCTGACCTCCAGTGGAGAATTATACATGGAGCTTTAGCTACAAACAGACACCGAGCTCACCTTGATCCAAGTGCTGGGGAGGAGTGCCCTTTTTGCCAGCAGAGTGAAACAGTTGAGCACCTGGTAGTTTCTTGCACGCGGCTAGCAGGCTTATTTGGGCTACTGAAAGGATGGGTGGAAGGGTTAGGGGAAGTGTTTTCACTTCCACTCTTTGTATATGGGCCTAAATATGTGGCAAAAAGAGGAGTAACTCTCTCTCTGATTAATGCTATTTTTGCAACTGCTAAGCTAGCAATTTGGAGGACTAGGAAGAACCAGATGCTAGGGCAGGGCAGGACAGATGTTGTTCAGAGTGTGAAGGGTTTGGTGGCTGCTCGGCTGAAAGTAGAACATGCCTTTTACAGTGTGACCAACAACCTGCCTGCTTTCAGGACTCTTTTGGGGGTCAATCACGTTCTATGTACGGCAAGGGAGGATGGTACACTGGAGCTGAATTTTTTTTTTAAATGTGTTTTTTTTATGTGTGAGCTTTGATATGACTATTTAAAAAGAAAAAAAAAGTGTCATGAATGTGTACATTTGTATTTTAAATGACTTAAATAAAGGTTGTATTAAAAGTCTCTCTCTCTCTCTCTGCTACTGTAGTGTTTGTATGCTCGAAACAGGACAGAAAAACCTAAAGACACCTCCTCCATACCCATATTTGTGGAAACTGGGCATGGCCTCTGAGATACAGTACTGGACATGACCCGACATATTCTACGGCTATGGCAGAAACACCTTTTTGGGGCCTCAGTCTTTCTCCAAAAAAAAACCCTGTGCACCACTGTGGGAAGAAACTGTCTCCTCTTTCTTATCAGTGACACCCATAAACCATAATAGGCCTTACACTCAACTTAACAAACCACTTGTGTTTTGTTCATACTGTAAATATAGAAAATCATAAAATATGAAGCATTTTCATTGTGGGTTATACAAGAATATAATTGATTACATTTGATTATAAATAACTTTCGTTTTAAGTATTCAACCTAATATGGAGATCTCAACACTACAAAACTCAAGATCACTGCACTGCTCATATTGCCAAACAAGTGTTGAAGTTGAGGAGACAGTACGACTGAAAAATTACAACACATTATTACACAGTTTAGTAGAATACTCGATTCTGATCTGGTCAATTTGCACAGAGGTTTCAGAGGTTGTTAATTCTCGCTAACAGACCGCTGCTAAGGAGAACAGATCATTGCTGAGGTTGATCAAGGAGCTATGAACAGTCATAAATATGAAGAAAGAAGCTGGGTAAATTCAACGTCAGCTGTGGACAACAAACATTTGTTTTCATCCATCAGAAAACATTATGGAATACTTTTTGAATATTCATTTTATTAAGTGAGGAGAGCACAACACTTAGGATTCATGATTGCTAAACTGTCCCCAGTAAAGAAAAAGAGCGCAAAAGAAGTGAAGAGGTTTAAAGACAGAGCGCTGGACATCAGATAAATCAGCAGAAGGACACAGACAGGAAGTAAATACTTAAGGGAACAGCAGAACCCTGAGTGACACCCGATGGCCGATGCTGTATGAATGTTAGCTTCCTAGAGCAAGTGGAACTGCTCTGTATGAATGAGGTGTGAATGGGTGAATGATGACATGTAGTATGTAAAGAGTTTGAGGGGTCGTAAAGACTGGATAAAGCGCTATATAAATACAGTCCATTTACACTGATAACAAAGCCATCCATTTTATAGCAAAGGACATACGAATATGCATTAATTTAGTGACACTGGTGTTCCCTATAAACCAGCCTGAACAAAAATGAATTAATTTATCAAATAGAATAATTAAAACATTACTGCAGCTCTTGTGCTATCACTGGAACAGTAATTAATTAGGTTAATTAAATAGGTTTTTAAATATACATATTAATTGTTTGCCTTGGAGCTTAATAATAAGCATAGGAGAGAAAAATACAAAAAATGCGAAAAATAAATAAATTACAAAAAGGAATATTTCATATTTACAATTATAAAATATGTTAAAATAAATGTTTAAATTCTCGGGTTTGTTTGCCTGTGAGTGGCTTTATATATGAGGGAATTAATTTGATGTAATCATTAATACACTGAAGCCCTGTGCAGCTGTAAACTGTTCACCCAACCATCACAATAACTTAATAATCATAATTGCATTCCATTGTTTAAATGGAGCGCTCTGGATTAGCCAACTCCCTGTAGATTAAACACACATTTGTCCTACAGGCACTCCAGCTAATGTCTCTTTGGAAAGATTCCCACGTTACAATCAGACGAACGAGGGCCTCCACTTATCGCGCTGAAACACACACAGCTGGCAGACCAGCGCTAATTTTAGCTTTCTAATTAAATTCACTGCCTCTTGAATTCATCTCAGTGTTGTGATGATTAAAAACAATGCTAATGGGCGCGGGATTGTTCGGCAGCGCTTCATGGCTTAGCGCACTAACAGATAGCACATCAGAAACACCTCAACCGTTTCCCCACGGACCACCACTGATTTTCTCAATTAGCATTGGGATGGGGGGGGGGGGGGGGGGGGGGGGGGGGGGGGGAGTGTGTGTACATAGAGTGTTTTGGTGACTTTTCTAGCACGTGTTCTACTGTACTCAAGTTAAGTTCAGTGGGTCTGCATGCAAGTCTCTACATGTGTATTCAAACCTTTGCTCACCAATTTGTTCATTTTAGTTTCAGGCAAGATTAACAATTTCCTAATTTTAACTACCTGTAACTCAACATGGCCCAGTAGAGGCAAAAATACTAATATTAAACTGAAAATGAGCATAATAGGACCCCTTTAATGATTAGTGTTTTGTATTTTATGTAAAAAATCTAAGTAGAGTAACGATTATCTATTGCTGTCAAATAAATTGAGTAAAGTAGACAGATATTTCCTTGAATTTGAAATAGAACAACAACAAAAAATTACAAAAATGTTCTATTTGAGTACAAAATTATTCAGTAAAGCTAACCCATCCATTGACATTTAAACCAATTCGATTTTTTTTCTGCCTCAGAAACGTTTCTTTCTTTGACTTCCGCCAGTGCAGGGAAACCACGCAACTGCACACACAATGTAACTGCTGTCCGAGGCCTGAGACTCACGTGTGTTTTCGGGATAAACAAGTTCAGTCCATCAGAGACTATAGTCATTTTTATAGCACTGTAGGTGCACTCACTGATCTCTCCATCCAACCGTTTAATCTCTCCATACTGTACTGTGTCTATTCATCCATTAACCCATCTGCCAATGTGCATCAGATCATCTATCAGTGGCCTCCAACCCCACTTACACTCCACATGCCTGCGTGCATATCTGCAGGTAAATACTGTCAGCGTACAGAATAACACAGCGGTAAATGATTTATATTACCTGCCCATGCTACCAAAATGTAGGATACAGGCCGAGATGGACTCTGTTACCAACAACATTTACTCAAGTACTGTAACTGGTCATTTATTTAAGTATTTATATATTACACTTCTCTGTCATTTTGCTACATTATTTTGCATATTGATGTTGCATATTAAGATATTTAAATCAAACTGAAAGAAAAATCAATGTTTAGATACCCAACCACACCCGACCTTTATCAGTTGCAACATTAAAGTACTTAAAGCATGAATTAAAATGATTAATTAATGGAAAATATCTTAGAGGGGCCCTTTTAATGCTCATTTACAAGTTTCATATTAGTATGTACTGCCTCTACTGTGACATGTCTCCATGCTTTAATGTTCAAAAAGCTCTTTAATTTTCTCATACTATCTGTGCTGCAGCACCTCTTTTCACCCTCTGTCTGAGACCAGAGCCCAGTCTACTCTGATTGGTTAGCTGTTGTGATTGGTCAACCGCTTATAGATGTCCTTTCCCTTAGCCTATCATGTACAATATTTTAGAGCACTATAGCTAATAGAAGTGTGAGTCTTACGTAGTGATGTCATTATGTTAAAGAAGTAAACAAAGGAGTCCAATGGAGGTGTTTCAGACAGGGGGGAAGTGTGTGGGAGAGAATCTTCCTCTGGAGGGAACTTTGGGATTTTAGCCTTGGCAGACCATTAACATGCACAAAAACCTATACAACACACTACAGGAGAGAGAAACCACAAAAAGCATAATAGGGCCCCTTTAATGCAAACAATATTGATTAATATTTAATCCATGAATATCATATTACTATTCTCCAATGTGACTTTCTGAAGAATAAGACATTTTACTTAATGCCAATACCTTTGACATTTCTTATTAAAGTGTAAAGTTTTTCAATGCAGGACAAGTACTTGTTACAGAGTTTGTTCACCTATATTAAAGATCTGAGCACTCTGAAGTGGGCCAATCTAATTAAGGAGTCACCCCCCTGCAGTAATAGGTCTTTCCAAATAAGATTACATGTAAAGCAAAAAGACACATGCTAAGTCATTATCCACCAGTGAGTCGTGTTGTGCACAAAAGCAGCAGTGGGGTCAGGGATGAGTAATGACAGGAAACAGGCTCTGACCCTGAAACAAGTTGTCAGGAGTTATTTCAGGCTGAAGTTGTTCAACAAAGAGCCTTTATGTCTTTAAAATTGATCTTTTGTAAAAACAATGGTCCTAGTATGGAGCCGGAGCCGGGAAATAGAAGGGCTAAAAGTGCGTGGAAATGTCAAATAGGCCGCCTGAAGAAGGGCCTGTGGTGCAAACATCTAATATGAATCCAACTAATATTGTGCTCGATCTGCACGAGGTGTTGGACTGTGAGCGATTTGTCAACCTGTTAAGCCATGAACCTGTTTTTCAGGTCTCAGGCTCGAAAAGGACATGCCCAGAACAAATGACTATATCTTCACTTGTAAAAAGGGTAAACGAATAATCTTTTTTCTCAAAGCAATGATAAACCTGTGAGTTGGATGTAGAAAAATCAGAATCAATATAGAATTTAATTTTAAAGTAAATGCAGATTGAACACAGTAAAAGAGAGTGTCCGTCCAAAAAATAGAACATTACTTAGAGTGAAAACCACCCTTGAATGATGGGATAGTACACTAAAAGCTTTAGGAATCCAAACTATAACATATAATAAGTACCCTGTATCAAGATTGATACAAAACAAGTGACTTATATTGTGCAATTTTCCAAACTCACATTGGTTTCTCATACAGCATCTCTGTAAACTATGTGTATTCACTGCATTTCACTCTCTGCCTATGGAGCTAATTTCCTGCCATAACTCCACAAACAAACTAAACAGGTTTTACAAATGCCTCATGATTCACTAACAAACACAATGTGGTTTGCAAATACAAAACACCATCTACAAACTAATGCATTTAGTTTTGCAAAGAAAAAACACATCTATCAAACAAACACATAACATTTTTCTAATAAATCATGTTTCAGAGACAAATTCAGCATAGGTTTTACAAGTACACAACTTTTTTTTACAACTACAAAACGTTTTCTTCTCACGGCGGAATATTACTGCCGAAAGTCACGTGACTCACTCACGTGACTTTTGGCAGTAATATTCCGCCGTGGCATGCTCACTCACACATGCTCCACGGCAGCAGGGGGCGCTACAGAGTCCATTGGGAAGGCGGGAGGTTGAGCAGAGCATGGAACAGCCCTTGCAGTCTGATGGCAGGTGTTTCTAGCGATCCAGCGATTTGGGTCAGTGTTATAGAGATAATATTATAAACAAGGTGCATTTAGCGATCACAACGAAAACAGCCAAGACACATATTGAGCCCAGAAAATGAATGTTATTAGGGCTGCAAATATAATAAGCCTTTGTCTAAAATGGACAACATTGTAACGAAGGAGATTTAAACTATACAGCGATTCTGCACTTGGTCAATCAGCTGCTCTTCATTTTCTTTCCTGCTATATTCAATAAGTGACACAAATATTTGTTACCACAAGTTCTTAATAAAACTGACACTGTTGGACTCATTACTAGTTTACTGCTACCAGAAATAAAATGAAGTACTTTACTGTGTACTTCGTGAGTAATCCTCTGTCCTTACATAATGAATGTTTTCTGCTATCTTTGATGAATGATAAGAATAAAATGTTACCATTAGTTCTTAATGAAATTGATACTGTTTGACTTTGTATTAGTAAGCCTACTACTTACAATACATTGAAGTACTTTTACTGTGTATTGTTTGAGGAATACTCTGTCAAAGTCCCCTGCTGAGAACAAAATCAAGAGATTGATCCTGTTGGACTCAGTACTACTGAAACTACCCCCACAAGTACTATGAAGTACTTATTGTGTACTTTTCCAGTACTCCTTTGTTAATGTCCCCTCCTGAGTACAAGAATGCATGTTTTTCTTTTAATAAGCGTTAAAAAAACATTTCTTCCTGAGACTGATATTGTTGGACAGAGTATTTTAAGAGGATGGTAGACATGATATCAGCAATACTTCCAGTCAGTACATTTTTACACCTTGGAAAGTCTTTAGAGTCTGGCCTGGATAGCTGGTCTATCCTTCAGCACACTGACACTCTGTCACGTGGTTGCCCTCTTATGATGCTGCTGTCTTTTAATATATAATTATTCCTCTGCCGCTAGTTCGTTCCTCACATATTCTTAAGTCTCATCAGCCTCATCCTTCCATCAGTCCCAGTCAACGCCTCCAGCACACTTCCAGTGTCTGACTCCAGATGATATTGTCCTGATGCTGTAAGGGTGATGTTTCATGATCACAAAATGACCCCTCTAGAGTCTGAGTGCCAAGGACCTCATTTATGTCTGTCATTAATGTTACATCACCCATTATAACAATTGTCTTTCCTTTTTGCTCTTCTCTTAACTGAATAGTCCTGTCTTTAAGTATAATACAATGTAAAGTCCTTTTCCTGCACCATTTTAAGGCTTCATAAACAGGCATTTGTACTGTATGTGTTGGAGAAATGACACAATCTATGGCCCAGAATTGTACTTTATAAACTATTAATCTTGTGGTGCTTGAAGAAATACAGACGGGTTAAACCGGCCAGGTTATATATATATGCCTTTTTTGGAGCCCTTTTTTGCAATATTTATTAAATGTCACTAGTTATTTAAACAAACCACTATCTGAGGATAAGACAAGCAACCATAAAACGCCCTTTATCTAGAGAGCCATTGAAGCTCATGAATAATTTATCCTTCCACAAATCTGTCCATCTGCTGTATTAATAAAGTTTCCACGTGTTTTCAAATTCAAGTTGAGGCACTATCTGTAAAACATTTCAAATATTCTTCATTTGCAGTATTTTAAAAGTGTTCAGAAAGACTGCATCAATTATATGCTATATATATATATATATAATCAATATTGTTATTAACTTCAACCAAAGTCAATTTAAATAGCAGGCAAAAATGGGTTAATTTTCATGGATGTGGTGTTTGATATAGTTTAAGTTCAATTTTAACTATTTTAGGCAGAAAAACGTATATTGACTAAACCTTTTTTAATAATTTACTATAATTTAGAAAGGTTTTTGTGAGAAATCATTTCAAAAGTAAACATATTTTTCATTTGAAATTTGAAATGTTTGCACACAACATTATTAATTTATACATTTTTTTAATTATGAATCAATTTATTTTATTGTATTTCCTTGAGGCTGGGGAATATATCCAGCATGTGGTTCAACATGTAATACAAGTAAGTATATGTACAACATGGTAAAGTAAATAAAATAAGTTTCATAGGAGGATGTGGATTTATTTTCTCTCACCTTGTAATTACACAATCAAACAATCTATAATTTTGCTCTGACCTTCACAAAAACATTGGTGTTGAATTGGACACATTTTTCGAAGCTCTATTGACTGACATGTAATGACTGGGACTGATGGAAGAATCTGAGAGGAATGAACTGGAGCAGAGAAATAATCATATTTTAAAAGACAGCAGCCCCATAAGAAGCCAACAAGAGTCACAAGGGTGTGTCACTTTGCTGAAGGATAGACCAGCTATCCAGGCCAGACTCTAAAGACTTTCCAAGGGGTAAAAATGCTGCTGCCGGAGTACTGACTGGAAGTATTGCTGATATCAAGTCTACCATCCTCTTAAAATACTCTGTCCAACAATATCAGTCTCATGAAGAAAGGTTTTTAACGCTGATTCAAAATAGCAGAGAAACATGCATTCTTGTTCTCAGGAGGGGACATTGACAGAGGAATACTGGAAAAGTACACAGTAAGTACTTCATAGTACTTGTGGGGGTAGTTTCACTAGTAATGAGTCCAACAGTGTCAGTTTTATTAAGAACTTGTGGTAACAAATATTTGCATCACTCATTGAATATAGCAGGAAAGAAAATGAAGAGCAGCTGATTGACCGAGTGCAGAATCGCTGTATGGTTTAAATCTCCTAACAATGTTGTCCATTTTAGACAAAGGCTTATTATATTTGCAGCCCTAATAACATTCATTTTCTGGGCTCAATATGTGTCTTGGCTGTTTTCGTTGTGATCGCTAAATGCACCTTGTTTATAATATTATCTCTATAACACTGACCCAGATCGCTGGATCGCTAGAAACACCTGCCATCAGACTGCAAGGGCTGTTCCATGCTCTGCTCCAATTTCCATGTAAAAAAAGTCAGTTTGTTGTAAAACTGTTGAAATATAAGACTATGAAAAATACGCAACTAGAAAGACTACAAATCCCAGAATCCCGGTCCCGCATGCTGGCTCTTACGAACCGACTAACTCCCCTTTTGTGTATGTACAGCTCTCAACGTGCCCAGACTTGTAGTGATTTTCACCTCTTTTAATACTTTGCCTCATTCTGAAAGAAAGAAGTGAAATGTGCCAACATGACGGCCGTCTTGGTGTGTGGTGCGAGACAGGAGATGTAGTTCATTGAGCGGTTCACACAAAAAAATGTGTTACTTCACAGTTTTACGACACATTTTTATTTTTTTGACTTGTAAAATTATCTTTTAAATTGACAAACATCATATGTGTAATTCGTGGCACAATTCAAACGGGATCGAAAGATAATCTTTCTCTCTCCATTGACTTCAATACATAACTTTTCAGAAATAAGGTCCCATGGAGGTCCCCCGGAAAGGGAGGGACTTCGCCTCTCTATTACTGCCAAAAGTCACGTGACTTTTGGCAGTAATATTCCACCGTGAGAAGAAAAAGTTTTGTACTCGTAAAAAAAAAGTTGTGTACTTGTAAAACCTATGCTGAATTTGTCTCTGAAACATGATTTATTAGAAAAATGTTATGTGTTTGTTTGATAGATATGTTTTTTCTTTGCAAAACTAAATGCATTAGTTTGTAGATGGTGTTTTGTATTTGAAAACCACATTGTGTTTGTTAGTGAATCATAAGGCATTTGTAAAACCTGTTTAGTTTGTTTGTGGAGTTATGGCAGGAAATTAGCTTGTTGGAGCTCCAATAGCTCCAGCCCCCACCCTCCCTGTGAGCCCAGTGTGCTCTGATTGGTCGGGACGTTGTGAATCGCGCTGAGCTCCTTGTTTAGCGATACACAGCCAAACTCATCCTGAGCACACACAAACTCACAGCCGAAGTAATTAAGTGTGGCTTGATATTGAGTAAGAAAAAGGTTGATAAACGCTGTGAGAATGGGTCTGCAGAGAGAATTTCGCCGCGATCCCAACTGTCTGTTATCAGCCTGCAGCCAGGGAGGAGAAATCAGCAGAGCTGCCTGCATTGAGTGTGTGTGTGTGTGAGGAAGTGGATTGGTCAATTTGGACCAATCAGCGGGGGCTTAACGTAACGGCTCTGCGGACGTAACATAACGGCTCCACGGATTGGTCCATTTGGTTCCGGGTACCGCATGACGTTAAGCCGTACCAGGAAGAAACATTGGACAATGACGTATCAGTGACGTATCTCCAACGAGGCGTTTTGGGGAGGTATTTTCTGTGTTAGAGTTTTACTCGCTACAGGGTGTACTTTGAGGGTTTTTGACTCTGCAGACCGTTTACACAGGGCTGCCAACACTCACGCATTGAGCGTGAGAGTCACGCAATTAACCCATATCTCACGCACTCACGCCTGCCTTTCCTCACGCTAAGTTTTCGTCCAAAATAAATGTATATAAATATACAAATAAAGTGAAGGAACAGCAAACCGAGCGGTCTACGAAATGAGACGGTCTTCTGGCTTAGTTCAGTAAAGTTGGAACGATATCGGGAGATTCTGATTTCACGGATCAATAACTCATGAACAAAACGTTATTCAGACACAAATGACGCCTCTTAAGTACCGTGGTAAGGTTGACAACGAACTACAGTCACATTTTGATCAACAAAAAGCCAATATGCGCCGTCCTCCGAGCTGGACACATTACATTGGTCTCTATCCGCAGCCGGAGAAGAAATGAGTGCTCAGGGACCGTCTGCAAAGTGCAACTCCGAAAAAAGAGAATACAATAATATTCAATCACTATTATACAGCTTATTACTACCAAACTCACTACACACTTCAATAGTCTCCTGGTGGTCATACTACAGCAAGGAGTTTGGAAGAATATGCTTTTGAATAATTGTGGGGAATATTTATAAATCTTCAATAACTATGGCATCATCTTAAATAACTTTACTATTATACAGTATATGTCTACCAAACTCACTATTTGCATTGTTGTTGTTAGCATCTGGTTAGCTTAACGGATATTAGAAGCTGTTTCTAAAACAAGGAGAGGGAGAGGATATATAGGATATATATATATATATATATATATATCCTATATATATGCTAAGGTCCCGCTACTGAAATGATAGCAGTCATTTAGTGCGCATATGTGTAATTAAACCCATGATATCAAAATCTCACTCCAGCCAAAGTTGGCAACCCTGCCACATGAAGTTAGAGCTAGCAAGCGATTAGCTTAGCATACAGACAGGAAGGGGGTTTTGCTTATTATGTAACAAACTATAAATACTAAATAAAGCTATGCGCTTGAATGATTTCTTGACTAACATAAAATCTATTTCCCCAGTATTTCTGTAGGGTGACAGTTTGTTTGGTTTTAGACTTGTATTCAACCTAGTAAAGTTCCTGCACAAATTCCTCATGAAGCCACAAACTTACATTTCTGTTTGAGTAAGGATAAAGGAAACAAGATGCCACATGTAATGAACCAGTAAGTTGAAAGGTGTTGTTACAAACAACGTTAGGGGTTAAATTAAGTCTTCAACACAGTGAATCACTGTTTGGAGTTTCTGTTTTTTTCCATATAGGAACAAAACCCAATTTTTTCCATGCGATATGAAGTATGTAAAAACTTAACTCATGGGTTCAGGTTATTTATGGGACCAATTATCTTAGCATGTTAACAATTATGTTCTACTTTTCTAAAAGGCAAGAAGATGCTTAAAAGGGAGTACATTTGAGAATAAATGTTTATACAGTCACTAATGGTCGCATCTCCACTGCAGCGCGTAGCACAGTTTAAGTGCCAAGCCCGGCCCGTTTTTTGTTGCGTTTCCACTAGGGGTAGTTCCGGCTAACGGGTACTGTTTCACAGTTTTCTGGCTCTCCAAAATCCAGTTTCTTTCCGGGCCAACAACCGGGCTGAATATGCTAAACTAGTGAGAGAATCGCTGGCAAGGGAGCTACAACTACAACAAAATGAACATATTTTACCGTGATTTAATTGTAATACACGTTTCTAAATGATGCCGAAGTAACAACATACTGATATCGGTTAGTAAATACCATGAATTAATGCTTTGACAAGTCTGCAGACAGACGGCAGGCGAAAAACCTTTTAAAATGCGTGTTTTCTGAATGGAGATCTGCTAAGCTAACGCAGTATATGCTCCGACCGTCCACACTCACAACAACGGCCTATACAGACATAAATAAACCAGCAATTGTATTCTCCATGACACAGACAGTCTGTGGTTTGTACTTGTTTAACTTTTGTCTAGTTTCTGAACAGATATGAGGAGCTATGATCTCTGTGTGCTAACAGCTAACGGTTGATGTTGGTTTTGTGTTTCGCATTGAAGATGACGTCACGGCTCTGCCTACACTGCGTTACTATAGTTACTACCCCAGTTCCTAAACTGCAATGGAAACGCAGCATAAAGTGAGCCTGGCCTACCAAGGCCTAACTATACCGTACTAAGCCGTGCGAGGCCCTGCAGTGGAAATGCGCCATAAGATGCCAAATGGCTTGACAGATATTAGTAAATGCAGTGATTTATTGTGAGGATCTTCCTCATCCTTTCATTCATCTCCTGACTGAACGCAAGCTAAAGCACTTACTGTAATGCATTTTTATTTTTGCTTTGAGAGGCAAATGTATCATTCCAAATTAGTGAATTAGCTGTTCAAATGTTCCTTATTCTTTCCATTTAGGAACAAAATCCTTTTCTTCCATGCGATATGAAGGATGTGAACACATTCCTGGCAGGAAAAGGGTATTCTCTCAGCATGTAAGGGTTTTTTTTAAATGATGTTTCTGCTCTATATAAATGGCAAAAAGCTGCTTAAAGGGAGTGAATTTGAGAAAAATTGCTTATATTTACAAAGATGCAAAATGACTCGACAGATATTAGTAAATGCAGTGATTTATTGACTCATGGAGAATTTTTGTCATCCTTTCATTCGCCTTCTGACTAGACGCAAGCTTTCAAAGTTAATGCATTGATTTTTTTACTTTGTAAGGCAGATTTAACGTACCAGCACTGTTAGTGGGTTAGTCAACGGAGGAGTCTTTGATCTTTAAAGTGGACCCCCTCCTCTCACAGCTCTCCGTTAGCGCAGGCCTGCATGGACACCATCCTGGTGGGCCTGAAGCCACTGTACTTCCCGTCTGGACTCGGGTACTCTCCCCGGACTCTCCCTATGCAGCAGCTGGGGATGGCAGGGTGGCTGTTGCTGGGTGGGACCCCAAACCTCCAGCTGATGTACTGACTATAGGCGCAGTGACGCAGGGCGGTGTGGCCTGGACCAGCGGGGGCAGACAGAGGGTCCCGGTACAGGAGGACGGCCTCCAGCAGGGAGCGACGCAGCACCAACTGCTGGAACAGAGGAGACGAGGCGATGCAGGCGCCCTCGCTCCGTCTGCAGCACAGCTCCTCCTGGGGGAGGGAGGAGGGGGTGCAGCGGGCACACTTACACCAGGCGGGGGGGCTGGATTTTGGGGCCGGGTCAGATTTATGGTCAAGGGGAGGCTGATGGTCCTGATCCATGCTGACGCCCGGCAGAAGCACACAGGCTCCGAGGTGTCTTGTGTCCTCCTGTCAGGAGAAGCATACATCACTGTATCAAATGGAGAGAGTATTTTGGGGGGAGATAAAACAAATACAGGTGCGATGCTGTAAAAAATAAATGTTTAGTTTTGATGATTTTTGAGTTATTGACTAGAAGACTGAAACAAATTGTTAACGATAAGCACGATAAAACAATACAATGCGTAATCTAACTTGATAAGAAGCTCTATAAACGTGATTTTCCACCGTGGGCAATGGAGCGGGAAGCAATGAGCTTCTTTTGTAATTCTAACCTGATTATGTTTCAACCCTAAAAGTTACAAAAAAAATGTAACTTTAGCTTGGAGCTAAATATTTATTTTAGGTTTGAATGTCATTATTAGGATAGAACCACTACTATGTATTATTATTCAGACGTCTGCAGCAGGCTCACCTTGTGTGACTGGACAGATATCGGTGTGATGTCTTGTAAACTATTCTTCTGTGATATCTTCACCAGTCGGATATTGTTTTCATCGACGTAAGACACGCAGAGAACGCACTGCAACACACATTATGAAAACACTTTAACAATGGGTTTACAGAAACATTATATGATACCACATCATCTGCTGTATTAAACCATTCATCACCTTCTGTTTGTCCTGGACTGACTCCACTTTCTTCTCTGAGAAGTTTTGTGCGACATCTGCAGAGTAACATCTGGTTCCAATCAGCCAGTCGATAATCAAAGTCGTCTTGAGAATAAGACAGAGTTTTACACTTCATGTACAACACACTCATTCTGCTTCAAATTTGCTTTCCAATCCTCCAGCTGCCTCTGATTTGAGTTTAAAACAAATATGCCTGTATCAATGTAAGAGGATGAGAAAACCCTTTCTCTGTTAAGTGCCTCCATAACCTAAAGCATTCATTTGTTTTCATCTTACAATTTATAAATTCAAATAGTTATCACTACAATTTCATTTTATTTCACTGTACAATATTTAAATTTGACATTCTGTTCTTGTATATATTATTCTATGTACATGTAAATAGACTCCTGCATTGACTTGATCACTTACACAATTCTCTGGGAACTTTGGGATTTTGGCCTTTAAAGACCATTTACATGCATTTACACCAGTAATATAATAAACAATATTCTGAAATAGCCCATTCTGCATAAGGTGCACTTTTTCTATACTTTCGATACTTATGGTGTTTATTGATCCTAATATTGCTTTATAAAAAGGGGTTTAAAGACAGTAGAGAGAGATAAAGTCAAACTCCAGACTGGGAAACATCCGCCTCAGTTTCATCACAGACACCTCCTCCATGATTTCCTAACGTGGTTTCACTCTGACTGAACGAGTCATCTCTGAACGGAGACCATCATGCACCAAAGTCCACAGTGGAATCTGTTTTGTTGCATACAAATGTATTCTAAATAAGACTTTGTTTCTGCTGCAGCCACAGCTCTTACTCTCAACATTCCCACCAATTGCGTTCTTCTCACATACTGAGCTTATTTAGGTCTTTTCTGTAGTGAAATTCATTCGGTTAGTCCAGATGCATCCACCATTTAAAGTCTCACTTTTGTATACTCCAACACTGACGGCCATTGTGTAGAAATGCATGAATGGACACTATTGTGGTCTCTCACCATAGCGTAGTACGACAGCGTTGATCCGATGTAGATGATGAGCACGATGAAGCTGAACTTTCCCGCCTGGAAAACACATCAACGGTCACTTTGATTTTTACACATTCTCGTCAAGGGTCTTAGACAAACTGAAGTCAGGAGCTCCTGTGTGCTGTGTGTCCTGTGTGATAGGATTTTGTATTGATCAGATATGGCATTGTGATCAATTTCCTCTCCACAAAGCAAATATTTTATTCCCTCGATTCTTTGGGTCCAGGTAAATTTTTCCGTTTAATCAGAGCCAATTTGTTTCTACATTTGCCGCCATATTGGAAAATATTATTTAAATAATAGAAAAATATCTTTTCAACAATTACTCCTAAACATTTTGAGCAATCATCACTTCTAAAGAAAATCACTTCTATATCACAGATGAATCTTATGTTTGATACAGTGTTGCCTTAGCTGGTGTGGGACCCTAAGTAATATTAGGCTTGGTAATGGACATGAAACTGTCTAACATTGCAAAAGCACTCTTAATGTATTTTTTGTTTTTATTAACCTATAATTTTCTGATATGTTCATGTGCAATGCATTATTTGGTAGGTAAAGTAAATTGTATTTTGTCGTAGTTTTACCAGTTAAAGGTTGCGATATGTGATACAATGCGTCACCTGCTAGCTTAATTGGACTAATGCCTGTATTGTAACTAAATAGCAAGTGCTGAAAGCGATAGTTAATGTGTTAGCGGGTTAATTGTAAGCAGGCTTTTGGTATTTTATGTCTGATGTAAGTTGGAGAATGTAAATTAATGTTAATGTGAAGACATCACCTATTAGACCGGGCCCTGTGAATGCGTGCTTGTCTATTTCAGAATGGAATAACGAAGTCAAAGGATTTTATATGTCCAAGTGTGCAACACTGGCTCTAATGGCGCGTTTCCACTGCAGGCCTCGCTCGGCCTCGCTCGGTTTGGTTAGGCCTTATTATGGCGTGTTTCCACTGCAGGCCTCGCTCGGCCTCGCTCGGTTTGGTTAGGCCTTATTAGGCCCGGCTCACTTTAATGCTGCGCTTCCATTACAGTTTAGGAACTGGGGTAGTTACTATAGTAACGCAGTGTAGGCGGAGCCGTGACGTCATCTTCAATGAGCGCCCCAAAAAAACAACACAGCCGTTAGCTCTTAGCACTCAGAGCTCACAGCTCCTCATATCTGTTCAGAAACTTGACAAAAGTTAAACAAGTACAAACCACAGACTGCCTGTGTCATGGCGAATACAGTCCGCTGGTTTATTTATGTCTGTATAGGCCGTTGTTGTGAGTGTGGACGGTCGGAGCATATATAACGTTAGCTTAGCCAAGCTACATTTAGAAAACATGCATTTTAAAAAGGGTTTTTCGCCTGCCGTCTGTCTGCAGACTTGTCAAAGCATTAATTCATGGTTTTACTAACCGGTATCAGTATGTTGTTACTTCGGCATCATTTTGAAACGTGTATTACAATTAAATCACGGTCAAATATGTTCATCTTGTTGTAGTTGTAGCCCCCTTGCCAGCGATTCTCTCTCTAGTTTAGCATACTCAGCCCGACTCAGCCTGGTTGTTCCTGGCCCATGAACCACGATTTAGTCGGGCCAGAAAAAAGGTGAAAAAGTAGCCCCGGGCCAAAACTAGGCCAAGTGGAAACGCAACCAAAAACGGGCACAGCATGGCTCGGCACGCTTAAAGCGAGCTACCCGCTGCAGTGGAAACGCGCCATAAAAGTGTGTGAAAATGCCTTCATTCCAAAAATGTGCTGCTCATGTGTAGATATTATTTCAGGGTGACCATAACACATTTGGTGCCGTTTGGTTAATAGGTAGGGCTGTGGCAGTACAAATCTAACTTTAAAAAAGGAAGAAATATTTGTCTGCATGCCTGTAATTTGTATATCTCAAAATCCTCTTCACAGATGGCTGTTGTATTGCTTAGGAGCCAAAGTGGTGAGTGTGAAGTAAATCTGATGAGCAGTCCTCAAGCAAGCAGCATTTCCGGGTAATCAGCCTGTTCTGAACGGCCACTATACTCGTTAAGTCTAAGTCTAAATTGATTTGAACAAATAGAGAACTTAAAATAAATAAATATATGAAATCCCAAAAAGTAAAGAAAAAAATAAATGGGGGAAAACCAACCCACCTGTCCAAACACCATGACGTCAAACCTGATCCCGAAAGCTTTGTATAGCGTCCGCTCCTCCACTCCATTCACTGTGTTGTACTTTGCATATCTGATCAGAAGACAGCTGATATGATGGATCACAAAAACATTGCAGCACACAGCTTAACCTGACAGAAGAGCCTCGGAAACTGAGCGGTTTATTTTTACGTGAAATCTGACATTAAATTGTGCCTGTTTTTTACTGGTCTCACTTATCCATTCTGTTCCATATAAACGTTTCATTAGCAGAGGTTGTTCACACTGATAGCTTGAGCCACACTGATGTATTGGCCTTTTAGTCAATAAAATCATCAGCCAGTACAGAACACTAAGACTACTTTATTTTGTATTCCATTGGCCTAAATGTTTTTCATCCCACAGGAAAACATATGGGGAACCACTGAAGCTATGATTGTTTTCATATATAGTCCTGGCCTTGTCTTATCAGCACAAACCTTTGGCTTTTGGAGGACTTAAATAAACAAAGCTCCTACATTTCTGACTGTGAGGTTGACCTTTGACCCCGGCTCACCTGAAGTTGAGGCCGGGGTACAGGGTCCTGTTGCTCTCCTTCTCGTCCAGCCGTCTGAAGGAGTATCTGGGCAGGCAGCGCTGCATCAGCCGGTCCAGGTTGCAGTCCCATTTGATCAGGATGCCGATAACGCCACCCTGTGGTCAAACAGAGGGAGTGTGGGTTAAATGATTAAACTCAAAACTGATCATAGGAAGAAAACACAGAAAAGGACCTTTTATATTACTCCCTATTGTAAAGGCAATGTTAAATATCACATTCCGAAAAGCTAATTGAACATGTTGGGGTAGTTGGTGGAGGTTGTTTTTTCTCCTGGAGGTGAGGAACTAAGTGCATTAGTACTGTACTTGATGAAAAATAATTCTAACTATTTTGGAGCTACAGAATAATTGAATGCATCCTCAATTTAATCTCATCAAGCAAAAATATAAAATTGCTTGTTTTCATGATGAAGTCACGGCATTATTTATTTCTATGACTGAGTCCTTCAAGTCATAGTTTATACATTGCCAATGGAGTTTCCAATTAAAATTATAGTATTTTTTGATTTTTCTAAACATTTAAAATGTGTGTCTTAAAATTTGAAAGAATCATGGCTGTAGGTGCAGTACAATCTTTTTTGAAAGTCCATTTGGAAGGAGGATATTTTTTCTTTTTCACAGGTTATGCTAGGGGTTTTTCTCTCTGTAGTGTTTTCTATAGGTTTTAGTGCATGTAAATGGTCTGCAAAGGCTAAAATCCCTGTGTTCCCTCCAGAGGGAGTTTCTCTTCCACACACTGCCTCCTGCCTGAAACGCCTTCATTGGACTCCTTTGTTTACTTCAGTAACATAATAACATCATTATGTAACACGTGCACTTCCATTAGCTAGCGCTCCAACACATTGTAGGTGATCGGCTAAGGGGCCAGTCACCTACAATATATACTCTAATATACTTTACTGTGACATGTTTGTATCTACCGAGTAGAGGCACTAAATACAAATATGAAGCTGAAAAAGAGCATAATGTTCTAGAGCAGGGGTGGGGAACCTCCGGCCCCCGGGCCGTATACGGCCCGCGAGACCATTTGGTGTGGCCCTCGAGGTAATTTATAAACACACACAAAAAATAAAAAAATTAATGAAATCTAGACCGCAAAATAATTAAACAAGTGAGTGCCTGTTTTTCCTGGCCAAGGTCAGGGTCCTTGAACACAACACAAGCCTAACATGTCATCACGTGGTATCTCTGACAGGGGTGTAGTTCTGACAGGGAGCACCAGAATCGCATCCGTCATATCCGTCTACTCACCTCCCTCTGCTCCCAGCGCTCTGCTGCCACACACCGGCCGTCTGCGGAACTGCAGCCGGAGGAACTCTGTACAGCTTGTTATGTGTGAACAATCTAGATCCCTCCGCTTCCCCATAATGACCGCGAAATGTTCGTGTTATAATATTACTGCAATAATATTCCAGTGGTGGCTGCTTAAGGTTGTTTCTGGCTCGTTTGATCCAAACATTGTCCAAAGCTCAAAATGTATTGTAATAGATGTAAGAATTCTCAAAATGTACAATATGTTTTGATCCAACAGAATATTCTGATTCAATCCATATATGTTAGGGTTTTTTTTAAACAACATTTTCACCACAATAAATAGACTGCCTTCTCTCCAGCTCACCGCACACAAAGGGGGGGGGGGGGGGGGGGGGGCATCTGTATTAACGGGTCAGTCTATAAGCACTCTAACAGCACCATAAAACAACATTTAAACAACCACAAAAAAACAATTATTGTTTCCGATATTGATTTAACGAGATGCTGTTATAACATGGTAACGGCTTAATTTAAAAAAATAAGCTTCAAAAATGTTTTATGAAGCACACTGGGTACAGCCCTGTAATACATGTGTTCCGTGTGTGTATATAGTCTTACGCAAAAAACACATAGCATGAACAGACTGCAACAAAACCAGTCTTACAAAACAGACTTCTGCTAAACTGGTGCAGAAGCAAAGCATCTGCCTTAGATGAAGTTCACACAGAACTGTGGAAAAGGGAGAACATCTGTACTTGCTTTCAACGACATGATCCGGCTTATATATTATAAAAGTGTTGGCTAAAGTAATGCAGAATATATTTTTTTTTTTAATTGTAAATAATTAGAAACATTATTTATGTGCACAAGTACACACACATAACAAGCTGTACCGAGTTCCTCCGGCTGCAGTTCCGCAGACGGCCGGTGTGTGGCAGCAGAGCGCTGGGAGCAGAGGGAGGTGAGTAGACGGATATGACGGATGACGGATGCGACGGAAATACACCCGAACATATCTGGTAGCCCGAACATATCTGGTACTGACACCGGCACTTCCAAAAATTGCAGTACCCATAAGGAGCGGTACAGTACACATGCTGCAGGTTTTGCGTGGCTGTGTCTTTAGTTGAAAGCCCAGTGGCGATCTGCTCATCTGTCATACTGATCATACAGTCAATAACGTTGTTGTTATTAGCATCTGGTTAGCTAGCTATGCTAACGAATATAAGAAGCTTTTTCTACAACCAGTGAGGTAAAGGCACATCTTTATATGATCATTATAGTTATAAAAAAATAAGAGAATAAAGTAAACAGGTATAAAATACTATATGACAGTAAAAAAAAGAATACAGTTTGAAAGGAGAGTGATTTGTAAAATATCCATAAAGAAAAATAAAATCTGCTTACAGTTCTGTTTCATCTGGGTGTTGAGAGATGTATCCATAGATCTCCTAATGTTGCTCTCAAAGTGCACCAGATTGATGCTTTTAACTTCAATATTTAAAAAATAAATCTTCCCGGGGGAGCATCCCCCCCTGGACCCCCCTAGAGGAGGTTAGGTCTCCCCCCACTTAAATCATGTTCCCATGGATAGGAGTCTAAATACATTTGCACACATCTTGTGTCCATATCTTTCTGTTTTGGTGGTCATGCCACACCGTGCACGTGCATGCGTGAGTCATGGCAAGATATCTGGATTAAGAGGTTGCTTTTTCTTTGCACAGCATGAAAGAAAGGCCTAATGAATGGGCTGTGATTTTAGTTTTTTTAAGCAGAGGTCAATCATTTGTACGGCCCTCGGAGGATGTTGAAAACATTGAAATGGCTCTTGAGAGGAAAAAGGTTCCCCACCCCTGGTTTAGAGTGAAGAAACATCAGATAATTATGATAACAAATAAGAGCAGAAAACTAAAGTGATTTCTTAAGTACAAAAGTTGTTTGGTATTTATAGTGTCATAGCTAACTTCCCACTTGCATCCAGACAATTTGAAGAAAGTTTGCAGAAGCTAGACTTCCTTTTTTTGCTTGTTTCATTTCAACAGTATTTGATCCCTAACTAAGCACAACAGAGTGAAACCCAAAGGGTGAAAGTGAATTAGAGAAAAGCAGATCTGCTCACTGTGGTGTCAGTGAACTGTGGCTAAAAACCAAACCGTTGTTGGAAAAAATGATGTACAGAAAAATGTTTTAAAACATGTGCCCTAACCTCTACGGCCATCTCAGAGAACTTCTCCCCGGCCTCTCGAACGACGTCCCCCAGCCTGAAGATGGGACACAGAGGGTCTCCTCCTCTCTGACAGCTTCGCAGGTAGGCGTCGTTCATGTTCGGGAGGATGTTCCTTCTGCAACAAAAGATGGACTTTAAAATTCACAGAAACCAAAAAATATGCAAATGAGACATGAAGAATGGTAAATAAGCCCAGCCAGAGGAGAATAGTACCATTTTTCTTAATAGTTGCACACCGACCATTTTCCCACAAATATCATCTCCTTTACTTCAGAATATATACATTCTTACTTTTTATGACATTCATATTTCTCAAATATACATTAAGGTGCGAGGAACAACATACTTTAAAGCTAATTCAGTGTGTTGAGGTTTTTCTCAATGTTTTTTTAAGATTTAAACTGCGGCACACAAAGCTGCGTAAAGTTAGGAAACTGTTTCAATGTCCATCAACATACAGCTGCCTCACCGGATGTAGTTGAATGCAGGGAACCTGATATTGTTTTTGATGAGGACGGTGAAGTTCTCAGCTGCTGCCAGCAGTGCAGGCCTGCATCAAGGACAATTCTGAACGTTATACAGTGTAGGCAATGCAGTACATTTTCATTGGGAAACACAGATTAAGAAAAATACTCTAAAAAGCCTCTGCAACATCAGCAAACAGCAGAAACGTGTTCGAGACTAGCCGATGTAGATAGTGTAGCATTTAGCAGCTAAAGGAACAGATTTCCCTCGTAAGATGGTGGAGACCAAAAATAGAGCTAAAAGAGAGACACTGCGACTGTAAATGAAAAACAATGTGCAACTTAAATGTTATGATGTCAGTGTTGTCTTCACAACGTGTGTTATATACGTTTTAGGCATGTAAATGGTCTGCAAAGGCTCAAATCCCAAACTTCACGCAAGAGGCCTTTGCCCATCACATCTTGGGAGGGAAATATGTTCCTTTATCTGTTAAATGCTACACTATCTACACCGGCTAGTGTCTAACAATGTCTGCTGTTTGCTGATGTTGCAGAGGCTTTTTAGAGAATGTAACTAAATGATGTGTCTCATATTCTCAATCACAACAGAACAACCAATCGGAGCAGACTGGGCTCTGGTTTCAGGGTGAACTTTGGTGCAGCAGCACAGGCAGTGTGAGAAAAATAAAGACCTTTTTCAAATTTAAAGTATGTAAACATGTCACAGTAGAGTCACAAAATACAAATATGAACCTGTAAATGTGCATCATATGTCCCCTTTAAGTTATATTTTGTTCTATTGGTTCTTCAAAATGATATCAGAGGATCAAGTGAAGTTAAAGAGGACATATCATTCTCATGTTCATATTTGTACTTTGGGTTACAACTAGGACATTTGCATGCTTCAGTGGGTTATTGAAACACCCGTACCCACCCCCTCACTGATACGCTCTATTTTAGCGCATGTCTCTTTAATTTAATTTAATGCCAAGTTTGCTTTGATTGGCTTGCAAAAACATATATTCTGCACATTAACAAGCTGTGGGTGGAGACCCCTCAGATGGGGGGCAATATTTGATGCATTTGATATGGCTTGTTGAATCCCATGTTTTCTGATTGAGGCAGCTCACAAAAAAAGACTTGCCCAAGTCAGTGGGTTGTTGGGCACTTCAGATACATACAGTAAATGTATGTGCAGTTTACCTCGGAGGACTCCTCTTTGTTTCCACTGGACACCAGGCAGAGACCTCGCAGGTTTTCCTCAACACGTCAAACTTCACACATGATCCCGTCTTAATCCCTGTACAGGGAAATACACAGTGTTGTATTTCAACTCAACTGATCTGTCACAACTCAGTTAGAAAAAACGTAGAAGATAAGGTGTTTACAGTTCGACTGTGGCACAAATCTTTAGCAGAGAGCTGAAAGCTACTGCCTGAGGATAACATTGCAACACGTTATTGATAAATTCCTCTTCCTCTTGTGGAAACAGGTGTTAAATGAAACGTACTCGCTTGGGGAAAGAATGTGTTGGCGGATAAGACAGAAGTGAGATATTCCATAAATTATAGTCACACAAAGTTGCCTCTACAAGTCTAAATAACATTTTTGACTTGTATCAACATTATTGTAATAATTACATTTTTCTTCCAACTAAATTAATGGGTAATGCTTCCAAAATGAGGTCTGGACTGGAGGAGTAAACAGATATGTTGCATGCAGCGGTGGAAAGTAACTAAGTACATTTACTTATACACAATTGCTTGTTGAGCATTTTCCGCCACTTTCTTTAACTCTACTACACTTCAGAGGGAAATGCAATGAACAAATAAACTACGCTGTATTATTTTACATTTAAATAAAACTTTATTGATCAAGGGTCAATAAAATAACCTCCATATTTACAAGATGCAACATTGGAGGGATAAACACATTATTGCATCAATAGTTATGATGCAATGATATACTTTCATTTTGAAATTATTTTGAAATTAGTTATTTGACTTTAGTTCTTCAAGTTTACGTTGATGCATATTCTTATATACTTTATGTTTTGTAGGAGTTCTTCGGCACAATGGTGTTAAAACTTCTACTTCAAGAAGGCTAAATCTAAATCTAAATCTAATTTCAGGTCAATACTCCAGAAACCCACATTTCATTTACAATAAAAAAATGCTGCAAGAAGCTCAAAACTGAAACAGGACCACAAAAAAGTGATGCACACAGCTGGGACCATTGGCTTGTTGATGTTCGCGGATTATAAAGTAGGCCAACTGTCACTGTTGGCAGAGTTAGTCTGTTTCATAATTGTGACAGCATATTTGAAATGGCTAGGTTAGCTACGTTAGCTAGCTAGCTTACAGCAGATCTGCAATAACATTTGAAGGAATCATGCGATCACTTTGTCATAAGCCAAAAATGTATTACATTTCAGGTAAGTTTTCCACTGACCCCCGAACGTCAACAAGCTCTCCGGTCCCAGCTGTGTGCATCACTTTTTATCGTCCACCGTTTTGTATTTGCAGCGTTTCGTTCATACAGGGCTTTTAGAAACATTGTTGGTGAAGATGTTTCTTTAGCTGCATGTGTTTTGGCAGGTGTTGTTTTTCATATTTGCATAATTTTTTGAAACTGCAGCGTGTTTCTCAGGATGGAAACGTTTTGAGCCGTTGCATCGCGTTTGCACCTGTAGGTCACCATCCTTTTTTTTTTTTAAACTGTGGCTTTATACTGAACAAAGAAATTGCAATCTTGAGCACTGTCTTTGTCTCTTTTTTCTCCGCCTCCTCTCTTAAAATAACCGGCCCAAGCACAGGCCCCCCCAAGGAAATTGTTCAAGAACTGCCTCTGCAATATCTTGATAAATCTTCCATCATTGGTTGCATGTATAGTAGGCTTTACATTACCCAGGTTACTACAGTAAGTTGAGTGCATGTACATGTAGAGAAGGAGCAGTGAGTGTACCGTGGCTCTGCTGATCCCAGCCTCCTTTCTCACAGTCCTTATCATTGCGACACAATCTTCCTTTAAGGGGAACCTGGAATATAAACACTGCTGCGAAATAAGTAATAACCTTTCATCGGAATCATTGTACAATTAGGAGCACCTTTAACTACATAACATGTGATCAATAAGGATGGTAAAAAAGAGCACCTCTGGGCATTTCCCCTGCTTCTGATTCTTTGTCATCAGGACATTGGTCACCACAAAGAAGGAGTTTTTTTCCTGAAAGTCAGAAAAGAAAACATAAATTCTGCTCTTTACCAAAGATCTAAAAGAGTGGTATAGGAATGAGTGATAAAACCCAGACATGACTTAAAATGTTACCAGTTCTCTGGATCTCTCTTCTGAAAGTCAGTGTTTTTTCTTAACGTGTTTTAGTTGGCCTCCTAAATAGGGTCTGTAGTTAACACAAGCTAAATAAATGTTTGCGTTTTGTTCTACAACATTAAATATGTCTGCAATTACCTTAAGCTTCTACTGTATGTGTTATAAAATGGGCAGTTACTTAAGCGACTAACTGACACTACTAAACGTAAAAACGCAGAATATTGGCTGCTTAACGCTAGGTAGTTAGCTGGTAGTTTGCTTATAGCATTACGTTACGATACTTCAAAAATCACAAAGAAAATGTAATGGGGTTATAATGTTGAAAATACATGTAAGTATCATGTTTGCCACAGATCTTACTTTCAAACCCTATTGCTTTTTGTCAATGGAGCCCTTGTGACGCTAGCTCTCGGGTAGGCATACAAAAATACATTATCACTGCACCACTCTATGCCCGGAGCACGGAGGACCTCCTACCTGCGAGGGCCCGCTGTAGTCCACCACATCCCAGACGACGTCCCCGACCCCGGGGAGCTGCGTCTGAGCCACACCCTTCACCTTGGTTGTGACAGAGCTCACCACCTGGTCAAACTCCTGGTAGCTCCTGTTCCACAGCAACATGATGCTGCAAAATAAGAACCAAAAAAGAATCGGTTGGTTGACAATAAAATGTAGTCTTGTGTAATGCCATGACACACAATATGTTAAAAAAGATTCAGTAAAATACTCACACTACTATAAGGGTAATGTGAATAACATTGCTAACTTATCTAATAGAAATGATTGTATTTTATTTTTTAATGCGATAATAAACGTAATTCACATCAAGAGCAGTTTCTCCACAAATGTGTTTTAGATCTAAAACAGTGTAAGGCAGCAAATCCTCACAAAAGATAAGTGAAAGAGATGTTTGTTGTTTAAATATTTTGGGGAATTTTTATTTTCAAAACAGTATTTTTTTGTCAATCAACTGATCGTTGCAGAGCCAGTCATTTGTATCTCTGCCTCTGATGCTTGCATTCAACAATGCGTTTTTTTTTTTTTTAAATCTGTCCCTTGATGATTGCACACTATCCTAGTAATAATAATAATAATAATAATAAGCCTAGATTGAATTTTTTAGCGCTTTTACAGGTGCTCAAAGACGCTTTACAGATATAGTGAAGATAAAATCAAATAAAAGGAACAACAAATAAATATATAGTTAATGTCATAATATATCATATAGTTAATGTCATATACAGTAATGTCATATTTTAAAGTTAAATAAAAAAGAAACAAAATAATACAAAACAGCACACAGGGATGTCGTGTATTATTACAAATGTGTGTATATTATTACCAACTATCAGTAAGGATTGCATTTTCCATTCCCATGTATATTTCATACAAACCGTACTATTACTGTCACATCCAAACATGTTTTCATTTCGATCACTATTGAACATTAAACACGTTTTTTTATTTCAATAAAGTCACTAAAAGTATTTTCTGAGCACTATAGGAATATTACAGGGCACATTGTAAGACCAAAAATATTAAAACAAATATTCTACAGAGTATACACAGAATAAGTAAAATATTGGCAGTGAAAACATGTTTGGGAATATGGGTAGACTACCGTATAATAAGTAGCCTAATAGGCTACCAAACACACGCAGTTCCTACCAAATAAAAGTTCGTTTTTTGCTAACTATATCAACGAGAGGCGGTTGAGTTTCATTTAAACGCGAATATCATTTTGTAATCCAGGACATGGCAGCCGGTAGTAATGGTGACCGACTGACCGGGGACCTGTGGGGGTGAATCCTGAGGAGCAGAGAGCAGGCAGCCGCTCCCCGGGCAGACCACCGTGGAGCAGTCGGTAGAAGACGGAGACAGTCCGGGTCACTCACCAGATGAACAGCAGAATGCCTCCGTTCAGGCTCCACTTCAGAGAGCCGAGCTTAACGCTCTGGATCCGGACCAATTTGTTGGTTTCATACTGACACAGAACTCCGCAGCACGGCATGCTGTTGCTGTTTCAGGGTGCTTTCTGTAGCGGAGGAGGAGAGGAATCTCGGACTCACTACTTGACTCTTCTTCCTGTGTGCACGCGGTCACATGTCCAGACTCCTGCAGGCTGCAGCTACTCAACGACATCACTGCAGCTGCAGCATTCCACTGAAACTGAGCGAAAAAGGCTAGAAAAACAACCAAATACAGCAGCATTTATCTTATTAATGAATGCGCACATGTGTTACACACAGTGTAGGAAAGTAACTTAAGTAGATTTACTCAAGTAGGCCTACTGAACACATTTCAAGTGTTTTACCTAAGTATTTTCTTTCTTTGCCACATGTTCTACTCCACTAAACATTCAAAGGGAAATATTGTAGATCTTACTGCACTACATTTATTTTACAGCTTTAGTGACTTTAAAGATTCTGATTTTGATATAAAAAACTTAAAAAAATATTATGTTTTCATGAAGATGAAAGCAGGGCCGGCCCTAGACTTTTGGGGGCCCTAAGCGAGCTTTGGCTTGGGGACCCCCTCACTCTAGCGCGTTCTCACTACACACAACCAACTTTTGTCTTATGATGTTAGCATAAGCACACATATTGTCTACATAAGCATGTAAACACTGTGGACCTAACCTCCTCTAGGGGGGTCCTAACCCCTAATTGAGTTTTTAGCATAATACTTCAGAATCTTAAAATCCCTTAACGTGTGTATGCAATTGTGCTAAATTCAACACTGGAATCAAGCAAATATTAATATGTTTGCATGACATTAGTTATTTATATTTTGATATCACTTAAATACACGTTTAATACATTTAAGTCAAGCTAAGGTACACGTGATGGTAGCTAGTTAGTGCTCTTACCTGTGATGCCTCCTCCAAACAGCATAATAACCAGACTGTATCATTAAAACTAAGTACCAGTTCTAGATCCTTGACTTTAGACAAACAATTCAAAAGACAAAATGTATTTAAAGACCAATCTTTATTTGAATGTGCCTCTTAACCTGAGATATTAGTTATACAGTAATAGTATTGACAATCTAAAAAAACTGAGCAACTCAACAGTCAACTTTATATTTCTTATTGTCTAAAGCATTTATTATTTTCATTGTCCCCCTCTCATATTCAGTGTGGACGGATTGAGACAGCATGGTGTCCAGAGAGCTGCAGAGACTTCAGGGAGAAACCTCCGTGTGATGGATGTCCTGTCTGTTGGTTTGGAGAGGACTGAGGGTCTTTCCTCAGCGAGGAGGACCAGGCCTGATGGAGGAGCCCATGCTGGGCAAAGCTGATACTAACTGCACAGGCCTAGTCTGTCACTTTATTTGACTAAATGTGTTTACTTATACATGTAATAGGTTTACACCTTCTGTCCATGTGCTTTTTATTTAAAACATGTTTGATTAACTTTTGGTTCACATTTCAATAAATTGTATTTGTATTTGCACTCCTTTTGTCCATTATTCTTACTGAAAATGTTAGATTACACATTCACATCTGACTGAAGATTGGCCCCATTTATTTGTGACGTTGCAAACTCTGCGGTACAATACACAGGTGATGTGAAGCTCATAAAGTGAGGCAAATAGAAATAATCAGCTGATGGAGTGTAGATGTGGAAATAGCTGCATTCGATCAGCTAAAAATCTCATAGCATCAGCTTTTAATGTTCCTCTTGGATGTTCTTCTTGACCCTCAGAGAAAGAGAAAAATGTTGTGTCTTTCCTAACAAAAATGACAGGAAACATAAAACATATTATTGCAGAACAAGTGTGTTTTTTATGAAAGCGGTGTGTTTGTGTGTTTAGGGGCTGTAGATATAATTATTTTGTAAATGTTGTAATGTTGTTTTTTTTTCAACAGTGAGCTACAAAGACAATCAGATTATGAATGAACAGTATGAAGTTCATCAACATTGAAATATATTTTATTATCAAAATAATATTTAACTGTTATCAAAACGTAGTGCAACTGTAGAAGCTTGCTCTGTTGTCTCACTGAAAGAATAACTTGTACCACGTTTTTACAGACAATATTGAGAGATAAATAGTAGTTCTCACTATGTGTTAAATATCTTTGGAAATATTGTAGATCTTACTGCACTACATTTATTTTACAGCTTTAGTGACTTTAAAGATTCTGATTTTGATATACAAAACTTAAAACATATTATGTTTTCATGAAGATGAAAGCAGGGCCGGCCCTAGACTTTTGGGGGCCCTAAGCGAGCTTTGGCTTGGGGACCCCCTCACTCTAGCGCGTTCTCACTACACACAACACGGAACCAACTTTTGTCTTATGATGTTAGCATAAGCACACATATTGTCTACATAAGCCTGTAAACACTGTGGACCTAACCTCCTCTAGGGGGGTCCTAACCCCTAATTGAGTTTTTAGCATAATACTTCAGAATCTTAAAATCCCTTAACGTGTGTATGCAATTGTGCTAAATTCAACACTGGAATCAAGCAAATATTAATATGTTTGCATGACATTAGTTATTTATATTTTGATATCACTTAAATACACGTTTAATACATTTAAGTCAAGCTAAGGTACACGTGATGGTAGCTAGTTAGTGCTCTTACCTGTGATGCCTCCTCCAAACAGCATAATAACCAGACTGTATCATTAAAACTAAGTACCAGTTCTAGATCCTTGACTTTAGACAAACAATTCAAAAGACAAAATGTATTTAAAGACCAATCTTTATTTGAATGTGCCTCTTAACCTGAGATATTAGTTATACAGTAATAGTATTGACAATCTAAAAAAACTGAGCAACTCAACAGTCAACTTTATATTTCTTATTGTCTAAAGCATTTATTATTTTCATTTTCCCCCTCTCATATTCAGTGTGGACGGATTGAGACAGCATGGTGTCCAGAGAGCTGCAGAGACTTCAGGGAGAAACCTCTGTGTGATGGATGTCCTGTCTGTTGGTTTGGAGAGGACTGAGGGTCTTTCCTCAGCGAGGAGGACCAGGCCTGATGGAGGAGCCCATGCTGGGCAAAGCTGATACCAACTGCACAGGCCTAGTCTGTCACTTTATTTGACTAAATGTGTTTACTTATACATGTAATAGGTTTACACCTTCTGTCCATGTGCTTTTTATTTAAAACATGTTTGATTAACTTTTGGTTCACATTTCAATAAATTGTATTTGTATTTGCACTCCTTTTGTCCATTATTCTTACTGAAAATGTTAGATTACACATTCACATCTGACTGAAGATTGGCCCCATTTATTTGTGACGTTGCAAACTCTGCGGTACAATGCACAGGTGATGTGAAGCTCATAAAGTGAGGCAAATAGAAATAATCAGCTGATGGAGTGTAGATGTGGAAATAGCTGCATTCGATCAGCTAAAAATCTCATAGCATCAGCTTTTAATGTTCCTCTTGGATGTTCTTCTTGACCCTCAGAGAAGGAGAAAATGTTGTGTCTTTTCTAACAGAAATGACAGGAAATATAAAACATATTATTGCAGAACAAGTGTGTTTTTTATGAAAGCGGTGTGTTTGTGTGTTTAGGGGCTGTAGATATAATTATTTTGTAAATGTTGTAATGTTGTTTTTTTTTCAACAGTGAGCTACAAAGACAATCAGATTATGAATGAACAGTATGAAGTTAATCAACATTGAAATATATTTTATTATCAAAATAATATTTAACTGTTATCAAAACGTAGTGCAACTGTAGAAGCTTGCTCTGTTGTCTCACTGAAAGAATAACTTGTATCACGTTTTTACAGACAATATTGAGAGATAAATAGTAGTTCTCACTATGTGTTAAATATCTTTGCTTTCAATACATTAAATTAGAAAGCTGACAAAGTCATATTGCTAAATATCTAAATGTAACTTTTTGCATGGAAAAAACCCCTCAACTTAACTGATGTGTAGGTGATCTAGTATTTAGTATTGTTTAATGGAATGTATATCAGTGTATTCAAGTCAATACTTCATTCATTTAAACCAATATCTTTCTTGATTCTTTGTACAGTATGAAAAAAACAGTCTTTGTACCTGTGCTGAAGTTCACTGCTGTGAGGAGTCCAGTTCTGTCTCTCACTCTCTGGTCCAGCCTGTCTGCATCACCTGGACACCTTAAACAAACAGATATATCTGTAAAGTACCATGTGTACAAACAATATAACTGATTCTCTTCTGTTGAACATGTTGGATTGTGTATTGTCCGAGTCAGGGTCCTTTTTATTTTACTGTAACTTTGAAAGTTGTGTTACCAATGCTTACTGTTTATTTGATACCAATTTGGTAATGCAATTAATAAAAACAACAAGGTTTGGGTTCGTTCTTCAGATGACTGTGACGTTAACGTGTAAGCTCAATAATGAACTCCAGCTCAACCAACCATATTGTAATATCTAAGTAATCATTTTGAAATATGACATTATTATGTGTAATATACACACATCTTATTGTGAGGTTGATTTCACATACACTACTTCGACGTTAGCTTGTCTACATACTTGAGCATAGCCAATTTAATATCTCTCTAAGTTACAAGGATTACCTTATTTTATCAACCTCAAACAGAAGCCGTTTGTTGTACAGTATTATCCCACTTAACGCTTAACACTTGTCTATTTCATTTTAACCTTTATATATATAGTCTATGATTTTAACTTGGAGGCTACTGTAACGTTCACAAGGTGAGTCGGAAACAGGCTTCTCGTTATTAGGCTTTAATAACTCTTGTTCTTACAGATGATCACTGGTACATGTACACTTTGTGGGTTCTACCTCACACTAACCTAACTCCTACCCCTACACATATATATATAGCAGTGTCTACGTCACAAACTCCCCGCCCTCCCCCATCCGCTCCCCCAACCACAGGCCCGCACCTCAACCAGCATCACTGTGCAGCTCTATGATTGGCAGAGAGACGGGGGATGCCTGAGTGACACCCTGGACATCCTATGCAGGGTCGCTACACTACCCCCCCCACTACAAAGTTCCTCGCCCACGAGGAACAAATAAACACAGCACAACACTACATCTACACACTGTACTTTGACTAGGAAGGTCTGGGTGGACTACCATCCCATCCAGTGAGACCAGGGCGCATTATTGCCCTCTACATGAACTGAGGGGTCTCACTATAACTTTACTACCAAACAAAGTCTCTGAAGCGACCCGGGGGTCGTGTCTGCCTTCTCGGCAGGGGGACTGGGGTCAGGAGAACCAGGGTTGCCGGATCTGGCCCAGGCGGCGAAAAAATGGGGGGACTCTCAGTCCCTGATGGGGGACTGCTGCTCTGTTCGCCGGGGGGCCTGAGTGGGGATGTCGAGGGGACGGCTGTGGGCCCCGATGTTCCTTGGGTCTGTGGGGAAGCGACTCCTCTGTACGGAGCCAACCTGTCTCTGTGGAGCACCACTTTTCTCCCCTTTGGTGGCAGCTGCACCCTGTAGACCACTTCCCCCACCCTCTCCAGTACTCTGCAGGGACCAACCCACTGACTGTCCAGTTTTGGGCACCGGCCTTTCTTTCATTGTGGGCTGTAGACCCAAACCAGCTCCCCGGCCCGGAAATGCTGCCCTCTGGTCCTGGTGTCGTAGTTCCGCTTCTGTCTCACCGCAGCACTTTTCTGCTGATCGTGGGCAAAGGCGTGAGCGGAATCAAGGCGGTCCTGAAGTCTCCTGGCGTACTCAGGACCTGGAGGCGTGTCTAGGGAATCTGGTGGCTGACCAAACGCCAACACAGCAGGGGTTCGAAGCTCTCTCCCCAACATGAGGAGGGCAGGAGAACAGGCTGAGGACTCCTGGACTGCAGACCGACATGCCATGAGCCAGAAATGGGGACTCGAGTCTGTGACTCGGACTCGAGTCGCACTTAAGTCGCACACACAGAGACTTCAGACTTGACTTGGACTCCTGCTCAAAAGACTTCGGACTCGACTTGGACTCGTGTTTTGGGACTCGTGAACAATCATTGTGTTTTCTATTTTTGGCGTATTAAAGGTGGGGTAGGTAAGTTTGAGAAACCGGCTCGAGATCGCTAGAATTTGAAAATACACAACCGGAGAAAATCTGCCACTTCCTCACAGAGCCCCTCCTCCAACACACACGAACGCACACATGACCAATGAGGGCACGAGATAAGTTTGTGCCCCGATGGGAGGCTGACAGGCAGGTAGGCCATCCAGTTATTTTAGCCGGGCCGGCTATCGGGATGTTAAGAGCATTCAATGGAATATAACAAAAGGTGTATCTCGAGCCGGTTTCTCAAACTTACCTACCCCACCTTTAACATTAACATCATGGTAACACCATGGCGACCGGCGGCACACCTGCAGCTGTACCGCTTGTAATGAGGTTCAACTATAAAAACTTCGAACAAAACGCCGGCGGCACCAACAAAAGGAGCGCACACTGCAAAGTCTGCAATATTAAAATCAAGGATGCTGGTGCAACAACGTCAAATTTCATCAGGCACTTTAAAACTCACCCGGAGAGGTCAGTCACATTAACGCATATGGACGGTTAGCAAACATGTTTAGCTCAGCATCAGCTATGTAATGTTAACTTAGCTTGCTACTAGCTTTGTAACTGAATATTTGAAAAGATGAGTGAATGTTTACTTGTCACACTTGTTTGCGTTGAGTGGCGTTGACATCCAACTCTTGACATGACATAAAAAAGGTCGGTAACGTTAATCATTACGTTCCCCTGCCACCATCTACTGGCTAACGTTAAACGTAGAAAAATACATAGTTACATACATAAATACATCTGTCGGTTTATAGGCAGGTTACAGGTTTATTGTTGACCACGTAACGTTAATGTTACAGGTTTATCAGGTTACCATTACACTGGGTTTGAGTGAGAGGATATAGGAATATGTTTATTTATAGTAGACTTAAAATATGTAATTAGAGACCCAGTGTAATTAAACAATATGGTTGCAGAGGTCAAATTTTAACATTTTTGTCCACTGGCCAAATGGCTAGCCTAGTGAATGTTGAAATTTTACCAGCCACTCAATAGATTGCCATTGTTATTTGTGGCTGGTGCGTGCAACATACAGTAGGCCTACCAGCCACTTGCATGATTTACCAGCATTTGGCTGGTAAATGGTGTTAATGGTAGATATCTCTTTTGGAACAGGTCATGTTTTAATATCACCAGTTCAGTATATTTCAGATAATATTGCAGCAATAGTTTTTTAGTTGCAAATGGCACAGAACAAATGTTTACTTTTAACACAGTTTCCCTGCGGGGGATTAATAAAGTATTTGTGATACTGATTTCTGATTCTGAAGTGTTTTGCTTATAAGTTGTTTGCATTTAGCTAAACTGTGATGTTTTTCCTCATATTCCGCATTGCAATAGCCTGTTTAAAGTGATCATATAACAAACAACTAATCAGTACTGATACTGTATGCTAATAGATATAGGAGTGATAATAATACAGTAAATGCTTTGAATGTCTTAGATATAGCTGTGCAGTATTCTTAACAGACTGGATAGCAGCAGACAATAGAAGGCTTATTACAACCAGAAGAGACATGAGACTTTTATTTTTTAGAGACTTGAGACTTGACTTGGACTCGTGACCAAAGACTTGAGACTTGATCAAGTCTCACCCCACAAAGACTTGAGACTTGACTTGGACTCGTGACCAAAGACTTGAGACTTGACTTGGACTTGCAAAAAGAGACTTGTGAACATCTCTGCCATGAGCACAAGGGGCAGATGCTCGTCCCAGTCGCGCTGATGCTGAGACGTGAGGATGGCCAGCTGCTGTCCCATGGTGCGAAGGAATCTCTCGACTAGTCCGTCGCTCTGTGGTCGCAAGGGGGAGGTGCGTGTTTTGTGCATGCCCAGTTGTGAGCACATGGAGGCGAACACCCGGGACTCGAAATGTCTCCCCTGGTCACTGTGCAGGGTCTCCGGCACTCCAAAACGGCTGAACATGCCGGCCACCAAGGCATCTGCGACTGTCTCTGCTTCTTGATCAGGGAGAGTATACGCCTCTGGCCACTTTGTGAAGTAGTCTATGGCCGTGAGAACGTAGCGGTTACCCCTGTTTGACAAGGGTAGAGGCCCCACCACATCAACCGCTACTCTCTCCATCGGGGCCCCGACGGGAAACTGTTGCAGCGGAGCATGGGAACGACCAGGGGGGCCCTTCCGCGCCATACACGGATCACAGCGGCGACAGAAGTCTTCGTCATCCCTCCTGCACTGCCCCCAGTAGCAGCCCTGACGAAGGTGCCGGAGAGTCTTAGTGACGCCAAAGTGCCCAGAGCCTGCCGTTCCATGCATGGCCATGAGTACGACCTCTTGCAGACCCCTCGGGACCACCACTTGCCACCTCTTCTCCCCCGTTGCTGGCTCCTTCCATGCGCGCTGTAGTACGCCCTGACACAGACGTAGAGTCTCAAACTGAGACCACAGCCCCTTGGTTGCTTTGGAGAGCACTGCCACTTCCTCCCACGGTGGCCGCTGCTGCGACTCAACCCACTGCAGTACAGGCTGTAGACCGGCGTCCCGCTCTTGCTGTTGCTTCCACTCTGTCACATCCACTGTCTGGAGCTCCCGGCAGATAACCTCTTCCACTTGCTGCGCTGCCGCACAGACGATGTCCTCCTCCAGCAGCTCCTTTTCACGAGTCTCTCTCTTCTCGCAGTAGTGGCCTCCGCTGGCGGCACACGGGCGGCGGGAGAGAGCGTCTGCATTTGTGTGGCGCACCCTAGCCCGGTGCTCCACCCTGAAGTCGAAAGCTTGGAGCTCTTCTAGCCACCTGGCGACCTGCCCTTCTGGCTCTTTGAACGTCATAAGCCACTGTAATGCAGAGTGATCCGTCCTCACAGTGAACGCCTACCCGCACAGGTAGTACTTAAAGTGCCTGATGGACAGCACCACTGCCAAAAGTTCCCTGCGGGTGACGCAGTATCGTCGCTCCGCTTTGTTGAACGCCCGGCTGAAGTATGCCACCACCCGCTCCCCCTCTGGTGTAGTCTGGGAGAGCACTCCGCCTACCCCAACGCCGCTAGCGTCTGTGTCCAGGGTGAACGGCAGCCTGGGGTTGGCTGGGGTTGGCTGGGGCGAGAACCGGGGATTCACTTAAGGCACGCCAAAAGCCGTCAAACGCTGCTTGACATTGCTCAGACCACAGGAAATCCCTGTCCTTCTGCAGCAGCTGGAACAGGGGTGCGGCAGTGCAAGCAAAACCCCGTACAAACTTCCTGTAGTACGAGGCCAGGCCCAGGAAACTCTTCAGCTGTTTCTGGTTGCGAGGATTTGGCCAGCCTGTGACCGCCTGCACTTTCTCGTGCAGGGTGCCGATGCCCTCCCCCCCCACTTTGTGGCCCAGGAAAGATACCTCTCTCTGCAGGAAATGACACTTATCTGGATGTAGCTTCAAACCAGCGGCTCTGATCCTCTCCAGCACCACTCTCAGAGATCCCAGGGCCGCCTCAAACGAGCTGCCATGCACCAGGATGTCGTCCAGGTAAACCAAACACTGTTGGCGGGGAATCCCAGACAGCACCCTGTCCATCAATCGCACAAAGGTGGCCGGGGCATTACACAGCCCAAAACTGAGGACCTTGAACTGCCATAGTCCCCGGCCGGTGCAGAATGCCGTTTTTGGTCTGGCCTCTGGGGCAAGAGGGACTTGGTAATACCCGCTGCGGAGGTCCAAGGAAGAGAACCACGACGACCCTGCGACCAGGTCCAGGGACTCATCGATGCGGGGAAGGGGGTATGAATCCTTCTTGGTGACCCCGTTCACCGGTCTGTAGTCTGAGCACAGCCGCCAGCCACCTGTCTTCTTCGGGACCATGACTACAGGTGCTGCCGTGGGCTGTCGGAGGGCTCGATAATGTCTGCCTGCAGCATGCTCTGCACTGCCTCGTCGCAAGCCTGCTGACGAGCCAGGGGAAGTCGGCGCGGGCGACACCTGATGGGACGCGAGTCCCCCGTATCAATCTCGTGTTCCACCAGATGCGTTCGGCCCACCTCCTCCTCCTTCATGGCAAAACTGCCCTGGAACTCTAGCAGAAGCTGCCCCAATTGCTCTTGCTGCTCGGGATTTAGGCCGCCACAGTTCTTCCTCCACACCTCCAATACTGCAGACTGAGCCTCTTCTACCTCCGTCTGGGGTAACTGGGGGGGCTGTGCTCGGGTGGCGCAGTTCGGGGGTGACAGGTGGGGAATTGTCCTGAGTGGGCGTCACCGGGGATACAGGAACGGAGGGAGGGTTTTCCTCGGTTTGGGTACTCACGGTGGGTGTAGGGGGTCTCCCCGCAGGCTCAGCAGGGTTGTGGATACGGGTCATAGTAATCACAGGCCCCCCCCGGAAACTCACTGTGCCTGCTTGAAGATCCAGGAGGCAGCCCGTCGCCTTCAAAAAGTCCAAACCCAGAATACACGGGTCCTGTACATCCGCTATCCACACGGGGTGCCGCACTTCAACTCCCCCCACCGACACAGGCAGCACGCCTTTTCCTTTCATAGCCGCCAACTCTCCTGTGACTGTGCGTAGGCGCACCGATGTCGGCTCGAACATAGTCCCACTGGGCAACACATCTGCTCTCACCAGGGTTACTGTAGAGCCTGTGTCCACCAGTGCAGCGCAGGGCACCCCTTCCACATCGACAGGGACATAGCAGGAGTCCCCACCAGCACGGCCCACCGCGACGACAGGCTCCAAGCCTGTGCTGTCATCTTCTTCAGGAGGGCGTAGAGTCTGGCTCCCCCGGCTGTGCTGTTGGGCTCCTTCCTCGGATGTCTGAGTCGGTGGCAATAGAGCTGTGGTTTGGTTGGGGAGTCTTTGGGCTTGGTTCCACATATTCTCCTTTATTACGTCGTTTCCCTGGGCCCGGGGTGCCTTGAGGCAGTCTCTGGCCAAATGTCCTGGCTGACCACACCCCCAGCAGACCCTGGTACTTGGTCTGTGTGTTGGCTGCAGAGAAACAGCCCTTATCATTTCCGTCATCTCGGTAACCCATGCAGGCTTCTCCTCCTCCCTGCAGCTCCTCACAGCCGGTGCTGCCGGCACTCCGCTGCTCCTAGCAGCTCCACTCCACACGTTCTCTCTCTCCACAGCCATCTCCAAGGCCGCCTGCAAGGACTGTGGATGCTGCAGCTGTACCTCGACCATCAAGTCCGCAGGGCGGAGAGCCCTGATGAATTGATCACGTGCCAGCTCACTCTGCACTCCGGGTGGCATGTGTGCATACGCCCGCCGCGTCAGGCTCTCCACGTTGTTAGCCAACGCACGCAGCGTCTCTCCAAACTCCCTACAGCGGTCACTCAAGTCTTTCCGGAGCAGCTCTGGCGGGAAACACTGTCCAAACCGCCTCTTCAAAGCCCCCGCTAACGCTTCATAGCTGAGTCGGTCCACAGGGCTAAGCAGTAGCAGACATGAAAGAGCCTCGTCTGTGAGGCACAAAGCTAGCTGTAGTGCTTTAGTCTCAATTGACCACCCCCCGGCATGTGCAAGTATTTCAAATTGGGCATGGAAAGCCTCCCAGTCTGCCTTACCCGAGTATTTGGGTGTTTTCACGGACCCGGCGGCGGCTGCTGCTGGTTGATGGGTGCCGCCATTGTTGTTTACATCCAGCTTGGAAATGGTGCGAAATGCCGCTGAAGACGGTGACATTCCCGCGTCTCTGGCCATCTTCACCGCCGACTCTCTCAGGCGCTCTCTCGCCTCCCGTGCACTCATGAACTCTCTACTCATGTCCTTCGACCAGCATGCTCCATCTTCCTCTTCATCACTACTTTCCTGCTTCACTCCCATCTTGCTGAACTTTTCCATTTCCGCTAGCTTCCCGGCTAGCTCCGTGATGCAGTTACGGACTCCCGTCAGGATAGACGTCCTCCGTTCGAAAAGTCACTTCTGACACCAATGTAACGTTCACAAGGTGAGTCGGAAACAGGCTTCTCGTTATTAGGCTTTAATAACTCTTGTTCTTACAGATGATCACAGGTACATGTACACTTTGTGGGTTCTACCTCACACTAACCTAACTCCTACCCCTACACATATATATATAGTAGTGTCTACCTCACAACTCCCCGCCCTCCCCCGTCCGCTCCCCCAACCACAGGCCCGCACCTCAACCAGCATCACTGTGCAGCTCTATGATTAGCAGAGAGACGGGGGATGCCTGAGTGACACCCTGGACATCCTATGCAGGGTCGCTACACTACTATTAGCATCGTTAGTACCGATGTAGCTACCACTCGCGTACACGCTAACCCAAGCCTTAACATTCATTAGGTAGCTGATTAAAATCATTAACACATAAATAAAGTACTCAAATTTCACTTACCGCAAAACCGCATTCATGCACCGTCTGTTTTAACCGCAGAGCGAGTCACAATAGTCCGATATATAAGCATGAAGAACAAACAACCACGGCCGGCTTCAAGTTGTGTTGTAATTAAACAGATGAGTTGAGAAAAAATTCACCCCCCCAATCCATATTCATGAAGGGGAACTATACAGAGAATATGGTTTTTTGAACCACGATGTAAACATGTTTATTTCTGCTGTAAAGTTGGGCATTTTAACATGGGGGTCTATGGAAATTGCTCCCTTCTGCAGACTGCTCCTACTGGCCACTAGATGAACTGCAGTGTGTGGCACTTCCGTATTGGCGTCCCGGCTCTTCCCCAGAGTTTGCCGCTTGGTTCAAACATGCTGTTGACACGTAAAGCAGTGGCAACTATGCCACCATTTCAGCTGACTTTTTCTCAGAAATACTGTCACATAAAATCCATATATTTCAGTGCTAGGTTGACTTAACTATGAAACACTGACAGGACTCCGGACCAACTGTGTACTGTAAGGTAGCTTCTAGCTTCATGTCGAACAGTAACGGCCCGTCCACACTACAGCTTCAAAAAAAGCTTGGAGCTGAGCGTGTCTGAAGCTCGATCAACAACCAATCACGTGAATCTCCCGCCCCTGACACACAAGCAGCGGTTTGATTGGCTTCAGCTTGTACTGGCATATTATATGATTTGATTGGCTGACGCTTCCACCGAAAGCTTCAGAAGCTTCAAAAGTTGAACATTGCTCAACTTTTGCAGCCTGAAACCATGGATGTATAATAAGAACTGGATACAGCGTGGGAGGCGGGGCCTCATTAATTCCTATGAGAGTTGCTCAATAGCGCATGATGACAAAATGGCCCAACTTTTGAGAGAGCGAAACGTCACAGATTACCCGGCATGCCTGAGAAGTACCCGTATGTGCGCTCATAGCGCATGCGCAACTTTAACCACGCCGCCCAAAAGGCTCGTTCACATTAAGCACGTGAATTTGCGTACACGTAACAGCACCGCGCATTCATGACAGCATGGTACTGGATTTATATTAACGAGGCGGCAGTTAGCAGCTAGCTAGTAAATGATGCTAACTTACACATCAATCGTTATGTACTTTTATATTACGCTGACATCAGGATCTAGTGATATCCAAGCAACAGAGCTTCATTTAGCATGATACTTGTGTGGGTTGTACATGAAACCACTTGGTAATATATAAAAATGTATATGTTGAAGCCTGTTATGATCAATTGTGAGTTAAAACTTTATCTAAAAAGTAAAGCTGACGTTGGATTACTGTGGTGGAGTTAAAATAACAATAACTTATTTCTTTTTGAAATGTGATGGGGTAAAAGGATAGTAACTGTGATTATTCATGTTAAGTAGCCCACAAGTAACTAAAACGTATAATACTTGAAGGAAAGGTGTAAAATGTTCCCATAAATACCAATATCACAGTACAACACTCCTTGTTGTTAAATACCAACCATGTGTATATATATATATATGCTGCTAAAACTGTGTAATATACCAGGCTGCTAAATCCTCCAAACTGTTACAGGATGTGTATTTTGTGAAATGTGTATGTTTTTAATTATAATTTCTTGTTTTGAATCTTTAATACTTTTTTTATGCATACTGTAAGTAACATTAGGCTGTCTTTGGCTCTTTTCTGCTGTAACAATGTAAATGTATTCTGATCTAATTGATGTTTTTGTCAGTTTGTTTCCCTATATTGCGACACTTATTTGGTTTAAGATTATTTCTCCTTTTTTTACAGACATCCCCAACCATAGTGGAATGCTGTTGTAAAGGATTGCATTGATCCGTGCATCAATACCTTCACCCAGCTTTGAGGCCTCCAATGAATGAACATCATCTTGTGGCTGGGAAAAATGTGAACAAATACATCTCACAAAGAGTGACTTTCTGGTGTAATCATTATAATATCAAAGACAAGCACTTTAAGTAACAATATATAAAATCATTCAGCAGCAGAGGATGGGGTGGAAACAGCATTTCTAACTAAGATGATTACAATATTACAAGTTAAACATCAAGATGAACATACTATTATTAATTTAAAAAGTACATGGGAGACTTAAATATCCTGCAATATACCATTAGCAGAATAGGAACAAATGTGCCAAAACATTTCTAAAATAAACATAAACTGAGGGCTTTCTTCCTGAGCCGCTGGGAGTAAAGGTCCTCCATGGATGGCAGCTCCGCCCTGGTGATGTTCTGTGCAGTTTTCACCACCCTTTGGAAAGACTTACGATTGAGGGCGGTGCAGCTGCCGTAACAGGCCGTGATGCAGCCGTGTCCGTGATGGACACTGAGGAACCTGAAGCTGCTGACTCTCTCTACCGTAATCCCATTGATGGCGATGGGGGGGCGTGTCCCTCTCTTTGCTGCTTCCTGCAATCCACAATCAGCTCCTTGGTTTTGCTGACGTTGAGATGGAGGTTGTTATCCTGGCACCAAGATGTCAGGTTTTCGACCTCCTCTCTGTACGCCGTCTCGTTGCCGTCTGGCCGACGACGGTTGTCTGTTACGATCTCAGGCACTTAGGATGTTGGACCCAATTGCAGACAGGGAGACAGAGGTAAAGTATTGGTAAGATACTTTATTTTTCCAAGAAAACACGATGAAAAAAAAAAAAGGTCACTAACTAATCTCAGGATGAGATGACAAAAAATGAGACCAAAAGGAAAATCGCTCACGTAGTAAGGAACAAAACTATTCTTGAGCATAGACCTGACCATGGCAAGAGACAATACGAACTGACACTGAACACTGGGAGACAGGGGAATTTAAACACAGGGTAACTAGACACAGGTGGGAACAATCAGGGGCGGGGCTGACACTGATGAGCACAGGAGACACACAAGGAGTGACAGGTGAAAACAATCAGGAAATTAGACACACCAGGGAACTAACGACAGACATGAAAACACAGGGAAAAGAGACCAGACAATATACAGGGAGGAAAACATGACAAGGAGAACAGAAAAACACCCACACCTAGACATAGACACGTGACATGACATAATAATCCTGACATTGTGTCGTCAGCACGTAGGCCCATACCAGTGTCTTGAAGTGGCTGCGCTTCCTCCTGGGCAGCATCCAAAATGGAGAAGAAAGAGAACAGACACACCACAGCTGGGTGAGGCTGGTGAGGCTGGGGAAGATGAGTGAGGGAAAGAGAGAAACAAAACAGGGGGACTAAGATGAGTGAGGGAAAGAGAGAAAAAGACAAGGGGACTAAGATGAGTGAGGGAAAGAGAGAAAAAGACAAGGGGACTAAAATGAGTGAAGGAAAGAGAGAAAAATACAAGGGGACTAAAGTTTAAGAGAGAGGAAGAACACAGAATGTGAGTGAACAATTAAATTAAATTACACATTAAAAAAAAATAGTGTGAGTAAGAGAAGACATCCTTACAAGGAGGACTGCCCTGTCAAATTTAAAAGTTATTCTTGTTAAATATACATATCCTGTTGAGGCTAGAATCCAAAATGCAGAACCACTTTAGATTGTAGCCTCAAGGGACTGTTTAAGGTTACTTAAAAACATATAATTTCCCAAATTGGTGAAATGAACTCCATCTCTTAGAAATATGCCAGGGCAGTCAAACTTAATGCAAGGATGCCTTACACTCTCTCCACCCAAACCACTAACACATTTACCCATCTCTCTGTTCACCCACATTCTGGCCTTGTTTAGCTTTCCCGGATTGGCTCTCCTCCAGTGACATCTCTCATTGATAGAAGATATAATTATCTTCATCTCTGAGAAGTTGTCACTGAGGGAAAGCAGGTCCTGCTTCATCGCTGTGACAAGCTCCACACCTTTGATGTTGCCAAGGTCGTTGCCGCCACAGTGGATGAGCAAGACATCCGGGACTGTTCTTCCTCTCAAGGACTGATAGAAAAAGGGAAGAAGGTTCCTCCACCTCAGACCACCCTTGCCAAACCACCACACACGGCAATTGAGACCCAGGTTGCTTCCCATGGTGTGTCTGGCTCTTTCTTCCCCCACGTCTAACGTAGCTGCTCCCTATTATCCACATATTGGGACCTAGATAGAATAAAAATATATTGAAAAAGGAAAAAAAAGTGTTTACTGGTGATCATCTTTTAGAAAAAGGCGGTACATGTAGCCTGAGTTGTCATATCATTTTCATCATATTTTTAAGACTACACAAGTTTAATTTGTATATTATATTACATATAACTCTATACTTATATATAGAATCATGATGAAACTTTATAAGGATTAAGATTATATATTAATATTACATTAAATAATGCATGACGATTTCATGCATTATTACGAAGCAGGATGTATCAAGTCACTGACTTTTTGTGATAAGGTCACAATCAACTGATTTCACTTATCAGATGTAAAAATAAGGTACAATATATTTGTTTTTGCTATATGAAAGTAAAGGGTATGCAATCAAAAAATTACTGAAACAAAATGAATAAAAATTCTTATAAAACTATACAGCACCTTGTCCAAGTATGGCGGGAGGCCCACTTTCCTTCAGGATTTCCTCTCTGGATGACGATCCGGCTATTTCTGCCATCTATAAATAAAGTACAAATGATTAGCTCTTCACGCCTCTTTAAAATAATATGTGTTCTTGAAGATTCTGTATGCATCGTCGTTTACAATGGTAGGGACATTGCATTGGAAATTAGTTGTGAAAAATATATGTCATTTTTTAGTTTTTTCATCTCACATTTATAGATTTTAAATACAAATATATATATATATATATATATATAAAACGAATTATAAATGCAAAGTCTGGTTTCTAGAAAGTTAGCTAATGCATACAGAGTTAACATTGCAGAACTGCTGGCATGCATACATTTCTAGCATTTTGGTTAACTATGAAAAGTATGGAAAATTACTGTGCAAACACCCAACATTAGCTTAGCCACAGTAGCGGTTGCTGATGAGTGGTTTGGCTTATTTTACTCTTTTATATGATAACATGTTACATTACATACAGACATTAAGGAGGCAGGTTAGAAAATAAATATGTTTTCGTCTCTTACCTTTTGGAGCAAACTGTTGTCGGTTGTTAGCATAGATAGACTGTATATATAAAGCGTTGTCTCTTTAGCCTCAGTGACGTGACAGTGAACACTGAACGTGACCGCGTGTGAAGGGGGAGGGGCGCGAGGGATTTAGGTCTGGGCTGCGCTAAATTCAGCCTCTCTTTCCAACATCTCCTGTGGCGGAAATCCACATTTCTTTGTCTTTGCAGCAAGATATTATAAAATGCCTTTCATTTCTATGCACCAGTATGTGAAAAAAACATAATCAATTACAGTCTATTAATATATAACATATTCTTTTAAGTAAGCTAATGCTAGCAAGCTGAATAATATGCTAGACTTAAACAAATAGCTTTAACAATTGCTAATGTGTGATTACCACTCTCTTCATACATCTATGATCAGGGTTAGATTAGAAAAATAATTATGAAAGAACAACATATGATAAGTAGTTGTTTTGTGTCGAATAGTGAATTGTAATACCTAGTTAAGCCTCCTGTTACATGTATTAAATATTCCTTGGTCAATGTGACACAGTGCATGTTTACCTCCCAACAGACTGTGTCTGTCTGTGTGTGTGTACTTTAAAGTATTTTTCCTAGATTTTAAAAAGGGGTACATTTAACCCTGAATGTAATAGGAGGGATAATAAATACAATTAAGATGTGCATACCACTCAAGCTATGATATAAATATGGTTACAGTTTTCCACGCCATGACAAAGCAAGGATGTGTCAGTGGGTCAAGAAGATCAATCGCAAGAATTGGAAGACAAACTCCAACTCCCGCATATGTGCTCCACATTTTTCCGAGGAGTGTTTTCACACCGTCAGAGAACTGAAATGATCTGCTGTCCCGACTGTTTTTGCCTTCCCCTGCGTCCACACAACATCCAGGACACAGGTGGTGAGTATGGCCCCGAAGGTAAGTGACACTATTTGCGTATCAGAGGTTAATGACAACATTGTCATGGAGGAAGTGCACGAGGAAACACATTTTGTGTCAGATGTAATCTTTCATCACAATGATGATGAACATTGTGTTGAGGACACAAAGATACAACATTTTGAAGTGAGTGACAGCATTTCAGCCTCTGCTGACCACACTTACCATCAATTACAGCACCGCACCACCAATGAGACTACAATACAGGAAGGTGCAAGTGTCAGAGAGTTATCGGACGATAATGACAACATTGTGATGGAGGAGGTGCACGAGGAAACACATTTTGTGTCAGATGTAATCCTTCATCACAATGATGAGACACTGGAACCGTGTGTTGAGGATTCACATGCACAAAACACTGCAAATCACAACATCATTTCAACCACTGCTGACCACAGTTATTTTGCATCTCCCAATAAGCTGAAGCGCAAATTCGAAGTTAAAATAAACAAAATGGGTAAAAGATAGGTAAATTGTCGCAAAATACTAAGAGTGGAAAAACAAAAGACCACACGTTTAAAAAGAAAAATTAACTGTTTAACTGAGGTTATCAGTGAGCTGAAGCAGAAAATGCTCATCTCAACAGGTTGTGCTGAGATGCTGGAAGCCTCTTTTAGTGGAGTGCCAAAAGAAATACTCATCAGAGTTAAACAGAGGAAAAAGCAAAAAGTGTCAGAGGAATTGCGTTCATTCGCAATAACTCTGCATTTTTATTCCGCTAAAGCTTATGCTTATGTGCGTGAATGCTTTGACCTTGTTTTGCCACATCCCGAAACCATCCGGTCGTGGTACAGCAAAATCTCTGCAGATCTTGGATTCACACAACCAGCATTTTCTGCCATCAAGTCTTGTGTCGAAGAAAGGAAACGTGAGGGAAAGGAAACCTTGTGTGCTCTCATGATGGATGAAGTGTCAATACGTAAGCATGTGGAATATGCTGCTGGGAAATTCCATGGATACGTGGACCTAGGCTGTGGCGTCGTCGATGACAGTTTACCACCAGCCAAAGATGCCTTGGTCCTTATGGTTGTTGCTATTGACGATTCATGGAAGATACCAGTAGCGTACTTCTTAATTGATGGATTGACAGGAGAAGAGCGCGCTAATATCATCAAGGAGTGCCTTCTTCGACTCCATGCCATCGGAGCTCGTGTATTGTCATTGACATGTGATGGTCCATCATGCCACTTTGCAATGTTGAGAGCCCTTGGAGCAAACATGGATGTACTTAACATGAAGCCATCATTTCCACATCCAGCTGATCCCTCAGACACAATCCATGCAGTACTTGATGTGTGCCACATGCTCAAGTTAATCCGAAACACATTGGCTGATCGAGGTACGTTGCAAACTCCAACAGGAAAAATCAGTTGGACATTTCTACAAGAGCTGAACAAACTTCAGGAGGCACAGGGACTGCGACTTGGAAACAAGTTGAAAATGGCACATATACGGTGGGAAAAACAGAAAATGAAGGTTAAGCTTGCAACCCAGGTTTTCAGCAGCAGTGTGGCAGATGCTTTGGAGTTTTGCAACACACAGCTCCATCTACCACAGTTCAGAGGATGTGAAGAGACGGTTGAGTTCCTGAGAACTATTGATGCTGCCTTCGATGTCCTGAACAGCAGGAATCCCCTAGGGAAAGGGTACAAAGCACCTATGAGGACATCCAACAAAGAGCGTGCAGAAAAAATCTTGCTGAAGGCACAAAAGTCTCTCCTCGAACTGAAAGATGAGAAAGGCATACCAGTGCATGCTGGAAAATGGAAAACCTGTGTGGTTGGTTTCATTGCCAGCTGCATAAGTGTATGGAATGTTTTCCAGGAAGCTGTGTGTAAGCCAAATGCCCAGTGCCGTTACCTTCTCACTTATAAGCTGAGCCAAGATCACCTTGAGCTGTTCTTTTCGGCTGTCAGAGCACGTGGTCGATTTAACAACAACCCCACTGCAAGACAGTTCACAGCTGCATACAAGCGTCTTCTAGTGAAGTTGCAAGTGAGGACTGGAACAGGCAATTGCATCCTCCGCGATAACACATCCATCTTGGGGGCGACACCTGCAGCAGCTAACACCTTGCGCAGGTATGACTTGAAGCCTGTTGAGCATGCAGAGTCAGAGCATGATTACCACCTATGCCCAAATGTTGATGCTGTTTCTGAGTACAAGGAAGCTGCCATCAACTACATTGCTGGCTTTGTTGTCAAAAAGATCAAGCAAAAGCACAACTGCATGCCTTGTGCTGAAGCATTGACCTCAGAAACCACCGTGCATCCCTTTGTCCTCCTGAAGACTCGAGGAGGTTTGCAAAAACCATCACCTGGGATCATTGCTGTTTGCATGGAGTCGGAGCGTTGCTTTCAAAGGATTTTGAGAACAACCTCTGGCAAGCTCCCCCAGGGACATGGCTTAACATCAGCCATCACAAATCAAGTGCTGATGTACAGTGCAGACAAAGTCTTGTTCCCAGAGTTGCATTCCCACATGTTCAAAACCACTGTTGAGGACAATCACGTACATGTACTGGTGAAAATGGCATCCTCCATATATTGTAAAGTAAGGATGCACCACTTAGCCAGACGTGAGACAGAGAAGATGACCAAGGACATTGTCAGGCATCAATACACCAAGTTGATCCATTTTCATCACCAGTAGTTGAGTGTTGCTTGTTGTAATATGTTAATTTATGTGTGTGTGTGTGTATGAGCTCTGTATGTGTTTTATTTTCCTTATGACTGTTGTAAGTAAACTTTTTTATTCTATACTTCCTTCTATATATGTATGAGCTCTGTATGTGTTTTCTTTTCCTTATGACTGTTGTAAGTTAACTTATTTATTCTATATCTTCTTCTATATTTGTATTTGAATGTATGTCACAGTCCTCTGTTTATTTATTGTTAATTAACGCAACACATGGTTTTCAACAGTGGAACGATTTATGTGAATGTCAACAGCAACATCCCAAGCTTCTTTCTAGCCAATATTCATTATGTTGTATGTGTACCTTCAATGTAACTGAAAGTTCAATTTGGTGTATTTTGTTTGCAAGTCTGTGTTCAACATACTACTTGGAGTACGCTTAACGCGGCACAAGTCTATACTGAACATGGACACGCAAAATTCTAAACATGTATTTTTTCATATCTGATACCAAATCTTGCAGCAATATTGCCACACTGGAGATGTATATTACTTATTTAGAGTTTAGTGTTCAATGTATTCAATGTATTAAATGTGTTAAATGTATTCAATGTGTTAAATGTATTCAATGTGTTAAATGTATTCATTGTATTCAATGTATTAAAATAACTATCCAAACATTTTATATGTAAGTTATTTATATGTATGTAAGTGTTGTCTCGTGTGTACTGTTTGTGATCGTTGTTGTGTCCTTACTCGTGGCCTGCACCTTGACGTGGTGAGTGGGCTTTAAACTAAGACAGGCCATTTATGTTTGAAATATCATGCTAACAAACCTGCAATTACATAATTGAATGATAGTGGTTATATATGTTCATGTCTTGCTGACATTATTAACATTTTTAAAATAGTTCTCCTCTCTCCTGCAGTCAGCTGTGAATCCAGGTGTTCATGCTGCCGCCCGCCTCCCCCCCATCCACCTCCTTTCATCATATCCAGTACCAGGAGAGCTAATCCAAAGACCTCATCACACCTCCTCTTCATCCCATTTCATCAAATCCAGATCTTCAGCATCATCATCACCAGTGTCTAGACCCCGGGGGTTTCCCTATATGCTCACGGCTGCATTTCCCCTCTTAGATATACGATTTCAGGATCGGGGTCTAATTGCCAAAGACTTAACATTTATCATATGACATGTGTCAATAAATGTTCTTTAAACAAAATTAAGTCTCTCCTGATTGAACTGTCTGGACCCCATCCTCAACTTTTTTCAAACCATAACATGCCTTCAGAGGGCTTTCCTGTTGATAATGTTTGGTGGATTTTTTAATAGAATAATTGTAATCAATATTATATTACCTTTTAATCTATATAAATTGTATTAAAAAAATGTGTCACTATTTTGTTCACCTTGTTCTACTATGCCAGCCATCAGAGGTATACATTTGTTAACATCTCTTTTAGGTTTCATTTCTTATATTTGTGAATTTCTATATAAAATGCTAATTTCTACCTGAAATGCTTATGTATTTTTAATTACATTTTCGTAAAGCTTTCACTTTTTCAGCGGAATAAATATTATAACTGGTTTTGTTCAGCATTGCCAGCTTCACTGTTGAGCGTGATGTTGTGCCCAGCATTCTCCTGTCCTGTGCTCTGAAATCAAAATGTGGATAAGAATAAAACAACACTAAAATAAACACTACAATACAACTTGTAAAACTTTTGAAAAAACACAAGGTTGTTCATTTGTGTGTATACATACAACACAGGCAATATACATATATATATACAATTATAATTAATACAACTGTTAATTTGATTAGAGCTTTGACACATATCTTTATTGATATATGTATAAATATGACGACTTAATATATAGTCGGCCTAATAGCAAACAGCTACGTTCAACTCTTTTAATAGTATATTGCAAGTGCAATAAGAAGCTACAGGAACGTTAATCTACTTCGGTAATATTATTAACTTTATTTAATACAACATTTACGGTACAACATTTACATCATAGCCTACAGCCCATGTAGTATATTATTTTACAAATGATGAATTACAGCAAACATGTGCAATATATCCATTATTACAGCTCCGTGGGCTGGCAGTAAGGCGATATGGTCCGTTGTTATTGTGCATCCATGGGTAAAGATAAACGCATGTAGTACTGAACACGTCACATCACATGAACGTGCCGGGCGGCGCGGTCCCGTGGGTTAGATGCGCGTTCATAATGCCGAGGGAAATAACTCTCAGAATAACGTTATTAGCACATTTCTACAACTTCAGGAACGAATGTTTTTAATAAGGGCTATACAAGTGTTCATACTGGGTTGTTTATTTAGTTTAAAAAAAATTATCCAACGAGTTACAGACCACTCTTTCCCCATGTAAGTCAATGGGAAAAAGTGTTTCCGGGCCCAGCAACCAAACGGAAGTGCAGTACCGCCGTTTGACCACTACGAATATTCTCATCAGACTCCGGCGCACTTCCTGGGGGCTTGCCTGAAACGCCAGGGCTGCTTCTCAGGTCGACTATTTTCATTTCCTCGCTCCTCGGTCCTCGGTCTCACCGGAAGTTGATTTGCCTGCGCCATCTTGAGTACCGTCCCATGGCTCTTATTTCTGCCGGAGGACCGAGGATCGAGGATCGAGGAGCGATCATGGAGGAGCGATAACCGAGGAACCACCAGACCAGAGCCGTATAAAAGAGTTACGACAACGGAAGTCCAAAAACGGTTATCGTCACGTGGTTCATGTAGAAGAGGATCGTTCCCCGGAAGTTCATGGCGGGCAATGTGAATGCATTGATAACAGGAGATAGAACTACGATTTTTGGTCATTATTAGTGAATAAAGGTTTTGATTTGCAATATTTATACAACAAATCGATATGTGTATGTATTTACATCAATATGTTTTAAAAAATAAAATAGAATTTGCTAATATTAAGTGATAATATTAGGATTAGTGTGAACAACTAGTTTACATGTTAGGCTAACAGTGCCTTGGTTAAAGAGCCTGTTGCTGTTTATTTATAGCTTTGAATTCTTTAAAACCAATATTATCTTCTTAAACTTGTATGGTAGTCAGGAGCATCACTTTCTAATGTTTATTGATATATTTAGAGGGAGGGGATCTAAAGTAATGCTTTAAAATTCAGATTAGATTAATGTCTACCATTTTCTTAAAGTCATAGTAGTTTCAGTAATCCCATGGTAATTGAGGACACAAGTTATCTAAATGACTAATGTCATCTTTATGGCTGTCAGAAAGGACAGGAGACCGACAGGTGACTATCAAAGGACTAGCAGCAGCAGCATGATGATGATGATGATGTTAAATGTGTTGTTTTAGGAACATCCATTGCAAATACATGGAATTCAATAAACATTGAATAGCATATCATGCAGTTTGTCTGTGCCTTTTCCTCCTTGTTGTCCTGGTTTGCTGTGCTGCCTCCCAGTCGCCACCATGGTTTGCTGTGCTGCCTGGGGATGCTCCAATCGCTCAGAGAAAGGAGTACGAATGTACAGCTTCCCCACTGACACAGAGCGGAGGAAGCAGGAGCAATTTCACGACCAACAGCAACAAAATATGTGATTTATATACAAACACTGCATTTGCACTTTTTCACAAAACGAAAACCACACCATTGGGAAAGCTTAATGTTTTGTTTAATACAAAAAACAGGGAAAGGCTTGAAAAACACAGAGTTGAGACTCAGGGTGAGGGTCTCAGTGCAGGTATTCAGGCTCCATTGAATCCCCCTCTGGTTCTTGTGCTGAAAGAGGGATAAACAGACAGGAGAAAGGGTTATACACACCTATATAGCACACCTATTGGATGGGAAATTGCCTTGGGGAGATAAGGTGTGGTCTTTGTTCCCAACTGAAGTTATGGAACTTTATTATTTGTGAGTTTAACAAAGTATGACAAATGGCATCAGTAACAGATGTGATATGAATTTCTATAAAGTTGTCTCACATTCTTGGTCATATTGTATATACAGTATGTAATGAGTATAACATGTCCAGTAAGTATAAAGTGTTTCCTAATACTGTGTATTCAACCACTATGGAATATGTATGTGGGCAGACAAAACTGAGTTGTTCTGTGTGTGAAGTAACCTCAAGTCACTCCGCAGGCACATTTTGATGCAGACCAGTTTGTCAAGACAAAAAAGGGCAAGACTAGGCTGAGAGCAGAGGCTATACCCACCATCTTCGTGCATCGCCCTGTGGTCAAAAAGAGAAGGGCCCCTGCACCACGATTCACCCCGGGACCTGTATCTACAAAGCCCATAGCTCATGATCACAACGATAGTGTGAAAGGTGACACAGGTATAATAAGTATGAACTCTTAGTAACAAAAGTAATATTTCTTATTTTTAAGTGGTATAATATTTTAAATGTTCGAACATTTACAGTGCCATGTCTTCTACTTACATTAGTCTCAAAGATTGAGGGAAGAAGGGAAGGGATCACTGCCCTCCACCTGCCAGAGGAGTGCAAACAACAAAAACAAGCAAGGTGTCCCGTCATGTACCTGGAAGTTTGGGTTGGCAAAATGGAGTAAGAGAGGGACTTGAATAACCTTGGTGGCTGTCTACTCCTGTTGTTACAGTTGTCTTGGTTACAGCTCTCACGTGTTTTTTTGTTGCCATTTCCACATCTTTAGAAAATATGAAATAAAAAATTGAAGTGAAATCAACCTCATCTCTGGAGAACAAACTTTGATTTCTCTGTCTTGTGAGTTTGCAGTCTTGCTCCTCCACCTGTAACATCACTGCCCCTCCACCTGCCATACAGTAGGTTACTAACAAGATTACTTATATAATACAGTGATAGAATACATGTTTAGTATGCTTACTTATATAAAACAGTAGTATTAAACTTACCTTGTGTTTTCACACTCACTTAAGTCCCTCTCCCTTTACCATCAATCCAAAATCAGCTGAGCTGCAACATTATACAGGCAGGTAATAATCAACATAATCACAAGGACACAATATGGCTCTGCTAAAACACTCACCAAAGTTATATTTATCTAATATTTAACTCCCTCCACCCCCGCATACAATCCCGTTTAGAAGCCCCTCTTCTCTAATTCAACAACGTTGGACCAAATGACATTAAGAGAACGGAATTTACAATTAAAAGGTTGTTCAACGTCTGTTGCTAACTTGCTTCGGTATCCTAGCTTGATCTGTTATCTGTAAACGTTCCCTAAATCTACTGATTTAGGGATAATCCACTGACATCCTTTAATACACATGTTAATTTGAATCAGATGTACTGATAATATCCGCAATATACATCTTTAAACTTCTTCTTACCTTTAAAAGTCCGTCACGAACGGTCTATTATGCTGCAACTCTACCGCTCTGCTAGCCTTGGCGCTAACTTCCGGGGAACGATTGAGAGGCTCCACGATCCGCCATTGCTGTAAAAAAGTGGTCCATTGGAGTGAACGGAGATGTCATAACTCTTCTATTATACGGCTCTGCACCAGACCATCCTCCGATGAAATCCTCAGATACTCACCCCGCCCCCTTACTGTGTATCGCTCACTGATTGGACGAGGCAGTGCATGCACTGATCTGATGCTTCTTGACATGAGAGCAGTGAAGAGTGAAGAAAATACATGAACCTCACGGGACTCACTCCTCAGTTTATACCGTGTTTTGTTTCAATTCATGTATCATTTAGTTACAAATATGTGATATATCTGAACAACAAAGTGGTCAAAAATCATTGAATTCATTTTTTGGAAACATTTTCATGATCGCTTCTTTCGTTTTACATTTTCATTTATTGTCATTTCCATTCAGTCAGTCATTAAGTGCTATTGAAATGTTAATTTACTACATATCCAAACAAACAAACAAAGTGTGCAATCCAATGAATGTTAATCTAACTGGGTTTTGATAGATAACATATCTCTTTTTCTTCTCTCAATTATTTTATTTCTATTGTGCACTCTAATCAATATTAATCCAACTAATGTTCGTTTATACATTTTAAGAATGGCGTTTATCTTTTTTGAGAAAGAGTTCTTATTTAATTTAATTTATTGGGGTCTATAACAGATGATACAAATGTTTGTGTCAGTAAATGTGTACTAACAGAGGCGGGGGTGTGTGTGGAAATAACGGGGACAGAGCTGCTGCCAGACGATCAGCTGTGCAGCGTCATCACAAACGGACGTCGCTTCACGTGACGCTCCGGAGGAAAGGACGTCCCATTGCTCTTAAAACTCATTTCCCTGCTTCTCGTGGTTTCCTTGCGTCCCTCCATGCTTCCCTGGTGGGAGGGACTAAACGCAGGGAAACGACATAAGTGAGGGAAGCAAGGATTTCATTTAATCGACCTGAGAAGCAGCCCAGGAAAGCTCCGCTCTGCTTCCCACAATGCAGTTCAGCGAAAAGTGACGTCACCCCATTCAAAGTGAATGGGCAGACGCATTGGAAACCGTTTTTGAAGCTGTCGAAGCTGTAGTGTGGACGGGCCGTGGCCCGTCCACACAGCGGCTTTGGAAAAAGCTTGCTGGCGGGCGTGTCTGAAGCTCGACCAACAACCAATCACATGAATCTCCCGCCCCTGACACACAAGAAGCGGTTTGATTGGCTAGAGCTTGTACTGGCATATGATTTGATTGGCTGACGCTTCCACCGAAAGCTTCAGAAGCTTCAAAAGTTGAACATTGCTCAACTTTTGCAGCCTGAAACGCCAGGAAAGCTCCGCTCTGCTTCCCACAATGCAGTTTGGCGAAAAGTGACTTCACCCCATTCAAAGTGAATGGGCAGAAGAAAACTTCCAACGCCGCTGTGTGGACGGGCCGTAAGTCAACATTTTCCAGAGAGCTTTCTTTAAAATCACCAGGTAACGCTAAAAAACATTACATTTAGATTGTATGACAAAGTGTTTATTAATATATCTGGCTAGCTACAGCTACTTGCTAACGGTTTAGCTTACCCCCGCGATTCAAAGTAACGTCAACGTAGCTGTAATTTATGCTTTGCTTACATGTTTGCATAACTTGGAAGTTTACTGACATTTACATACCTTGTTTACCTGGCTCAAGTGGTGGCTCTGGGGTTGTTATGTGAGCCACCACTTGAGAATTGTCGTCTTTTTTAAGAACAAATGTTCTTATGTCCATCTTCAAAAACTCTGAGTCCGACTGACAGTTTATTTTAAACATTGTCACAGCTCACAGGATAGGTACCTGTCAGCCAATAAGACGGATGTTTATTTCCATTCAACTCTGGTTGGTCTGGTGTCTTGTTTCTGTTGCATTCACTGAACACGGGAAATTACACTCCTGCTGTCCTCTCTTGTGTCATGATGAGGTTCAGGTAAAGCAGGGGTGGGGAACCTCCGGCCCCTGGGCCGAATACGGCCCGCGAGACCATTTGGTACGGCCCTCGAGGTAATTTATAAACACGCAAAAAAGAAAAAAATTAAAGAAATCTAGACCGCAAAAAAAATTAAACAAGCGAATTCCTGTTTTTCCTGGCCAAGGTCAGGGTCCTTGAACACAACAAGAGCCTAACGTGTCATCACGTGGTATATGTCTTGTCTGACAGGGGTGCAGTTCTGACGGAGAGCACCAGACCGTTGCTCCGGCCAACAATTGCAGTAGGGCCTACCCAGCGGGCCTACCCATAAGGAGCCGTACACATGCCGCAGTTTCTGCGTGGCTGTGTCTTTAGTTGTAAGCCCAGTGGCATTTGCTCATCCGTCATACTGATCATACAGTCAATAACTTTGTTGTTATTAGCATCTGGTTAGCTAGCTATGCTAACAAATATAAGAAGCTTTTTCTACAACCAGTGAGGTAAAGGCACGCACATCTTTATATGATCATTATAGTTATAAAAAAACAAGAGAATAAAGTAAACAGGTATAAAATACTATATGACAGTAAAAAAAAGTTGTTATTAATAAACAAGAATACAGTTTGAAAGGGGAGTGATTTGTAAAATATCCATAAAGAAAAATCTGCTTACAGTTCTGTTCCATATGGGTGTTGAGAGATGTATCCATAGATCTCCTAATGTTGCTCTCAAAGTGCACCAGATTGATGCTTTTAACTTCAACATTTAACAAAAAAATCTTCCCGGGGGAGCATCCCCCCGGACCCCCCTAGAGGAGGTTAGGTCCCCCCCACACGTAAATCATGTCCACATAGGAAACTAAATACATTTGCACACATCTTGTGTCCATATCTTTCCGTTTTGGTGGTCATGCCACAACCGTGCACGTGCATGCATGCGTGAGTCATGGTAAGATATCTGGATTCAGAGGTTGCTTTTTCTTTGCACAGCATGAAAGAAAGGCCTAATGAATGGGCTGTGATTTTAGTTGTTTTAAGCAGAGGTCAATCATTTGTACGCCCTCGGATGTTGAAAACATTGAAATGGCCCTTGAGAGGAAAAAGGTTCCCCACCCCTGAGGTAAAGCATGGTTAATGTATTATATTATTGATTCAATAATATAATACATGACTTTGAGAGTAGGCAATCTATGCATATTAACACAATTAATTAAACATATACTTATCACAGTGTCCTGAGAGTTTTTTTTTTAGTTTAAAAAAAAAAATGATGTCACTTAATGGGTCGGGCCGGCTCTGGATGAAAGTATCCAACACTATAATTAAATGCATCTGAAACAATAGGCTTGTTTGAGACAAGCAAGACCTGCGCAGACCTGCGCAGTTGCGATCAACGTCTTGCTAGTGCGTTGCATGATGGTTAGTCATTTTGTCCGACGTGCTCTGGAGGCTCGCCTACACGAGACGTTGAAATCTCGCCGGACAAAGACGCCCGCAGCCTTGAGAGCGGGGCGCGGCGAGGCGGCGCAGTTCCTCTCCACGGGCTGCGGAAGCGAAATTCTTGATGGGAAACGACTCGCTGGTATCTCGAGCTGAGCGCTCATTGGTGGTTTTTACCCCGTGCTGCTGATGAAACTCTCCAATTGGCTCGGCAAAAGTTTGTTGTTGTTTTGTGTCAGTTTTACGTCGCCACATCCATTCCCATTTTTCATCATTGTTCCACAATGTTTATCATCATGAAATGAATATCTATATATTTTATACTATACTTGCACTGCTTACCGTTTTCATACTTTATATATCTTAGCATATTCATACACACTGTTCATACTGCTCACACAGGCTGATATCTAGTGTATTCATACCCCTCACTGTTTATTCATGATTCAATTCATTCTATATTTTATTCTGTAGATTGTGTACATTACTTTTCACTTTACTGCTTGTTGCACCTGGTTAGAAGCTAAACTGCATTTCGTTGTCTCAGTACCTGTAATATGTGCAATAACAATAAAGTTGAATCTAATCTTGAGCAGGAACAAATGTATTTACTTAGTACATATCTGACATTAACGATTAAACACATGTGTGCATTCTTTATAAATGCAAACCGAGTCAAGCCGACTCCGGAGGTGGCGGTATGCACCTTAAAGTTGTTTGCAATCCGCCAAAAAACCGAGAGAAGAAGAAGAAGACGAAGCCGACTCCGAGCTGTCCGACTTCAGGCGAGCTTTTTGAGACCTCCCCCGGCTGCGATCGGCTATTCTCGTCTACTTTCGAGGCGAGCCGCAACGCGTCTCAAACAAGCCTAGTGACAGACATTTTTGTGGAAGCCATTTTGCAAAGCAATTGTTTTGTGCAGTTTTCCGTAGATTGACTAATAATAGGCTTGTTTGAGACGAGCGAGACCGATGCAGACCTGCGCAATTGCGATCGCCGTCTTGCTAGTGCGTTGCATGATGGTTAGTCATTTTGTCCAACTTGCTCTGGAGGCTCGCCTCCATGAAACTTTGAAATCTCGCGGGACAAAGACGCCCGCAGACTTGAGAGCGAGGCGCAGCGAGGCGCAGCGAGGCGCAGCGAGGCGCAGCGAGGCGCAGCGAGGCGCAGCGAGGCGCAGCGAGGCGGCGCAGTTTCTCTCCACGAGCTGCAGAAGCGAAATGCTTGATGGGAAACGACTCGCTGGTATCTCGAGCTGAGCGCTCATTGGTGGTTTTTACCCCGTGCTGCTGATGAAACTCTCCATTGGCTCGGCAAAAGTTTGTTGTTGTTTTATGTCAGTTTTACGTCGCCACTTCCATTCACATTTTTCATCATTGTTCCACAATGTTTATCATCATGAAATTAATATCGATATATTTTATATTATACTTGCACTGCTTACCGTATTCATACTTTATATATCTTAGCATATTCATACACATTGTTCAGAAGAAGAAGAAGAAGACTAAGAAGAGAGAAGAGAATAAGAAGAAGAAGAATAAGAAGAAGAAGAAGAAGAAAGAAGAAAAGAAGAAGAAGAAGAATAAGAAGAAGAAGAAGAAGAAGAAGAAGAAGAAGAAGAAGAAGAAGAAGAAGAAGAAGAAGAAGAAGAAGAAGAAGAAGAAGAAGAAGAAGAACTTTTTGAGACCTCCCCCGGCTGCGATCGGCTATTCTCGTCTACTTTCGAGGCGAGCCGCAGCTCATCTCAAACAAGCCTAATAACTTCGGCTTATGGTGTTGTTTCATGCAGGCTTTACAAACAGTACAAATATACAGGGCTAAGAATCAGTGGCGAACCGTGTCTATCACAACTGGACCTTCAGTAGAAACACACACCCCCCCGCCGCCGCCGCCCCCCCGGCGTTATAATGTCCGTCTTTTCACTGAATTGTCGTCTTGAAAAGGGTACTCACAACAATTCCGCAACAACTTCATCTTCACCTGTTGCACTTTCCATTTCAACGTTAAAAACAATACAACGGCATTAATTGCTTTGTCACATTCAATCAGTGCTTCTCAAAGTGTGGTCCGCGGACCACTGGTGGTCCATGAGCGCCCCCTAGTGGTCCGTGAGTATATTGGTAACATTTCACATTTGAAATAAATAAATAAATGTAAGTTTTCCGCACTCTCGCGGGAATATGTCCGCAATGGAGCTAGGTTAAGTTTCACTTTTGATTGCATGATATAGCCCAGATAAACACCTTCATCACACATGTGGCCACTTGTTTGTCCCATTTTCAGGCGATTTGTAAAAAACTATGTGTTTTTGGATATTTGTGGAGTTAGGTGGTCCGCGAGTGTTTTTTTATTGGTTAAGTGGTCCTTGGTATGAAAAGGTTTGAGAAACACTGATCTAGATCCTCTGTCTTGAGCCAATTAACTAGCGGGCCTTCTAGAGTACCCTGGAACCGAGGGAAACTCTGAAAGAATACGCCCATTGGCTACAAATCAATATATGATTGGTTGATCAAACTGTCAGTCAAAATGTACGCTCTCATTCAGTGCAACGGCCAGGGCATTCTATCAAGGATATAGAATACCTTGGTTGAAGGATATTCTACCCAGAGACCCAGAAAGATTTCTGATTGGTTGCTTTATTTTCTAACACAAAACCACTGAAATGCGTAGTCGTGCATGGTCCGAGAAGGACAAACAAATCAACGTAACACTGTAATATTACAGATCAACAACACAGATATGATTCTCATTTATTCATTTTATATACATTTTATTACATTGTATTTATATAATTAAATCGATTTTTTGTGTCCCAGGGCATTCTCTGAATACCTTGAAGGCCCTGACGGTTCACCACTTCTAAGAACAAACAAGACAAATGCAAATGCCACACCTTACACCTTTGCAGTGGCGAGCCGTGACTTTTATTATACCTAGACCCTCTAATATGGGATTAGTTTTGTGTCATAAAGATAAAGGAACACTTTCTCAGAATCAAGCAAAACTAAGAGTTTAAGAGTAAAAAAGTCAAAAAAAATAAAACTATAAGTTGCAAACAAATCATTTGTGTAATCATGTAAACTATAAGTATTTTTTCTTAGTTTTAACATAGGTTTTTGTTTGCAGTTCTTGTTGCTTCTTTCTCAATTATCAGACTTTTGCTCTCGCTGTAGCTCTCTCGTTTGCGCTCCTTCATTTTTTGTTTTCGATTCTGACACAAACATCCCAGGTGGGCGGGACTTTCAGGGGTGCATGGACAGAAGACCCCCAGAAGAACATGCATTTCAATTATTATAATACTACAAGTGAAAATATATGTAAGTATTGATCATTTGTGTTGTTTGTGCTGTACTATACGATCTGTTTCTTTATTGTGTTAAGTGAGAAGAAAAGCTGTGCTATGAAAGTTAGCTTTTGCTAACTTTAGATCCATGACAATGCTATCTAAGTAGCCTAACAGCAGGGACAGTTAGCTACATAGCTAGCAGTGAGTGTTCAGACACCGGCACACACACACTCAAACGAACTTGTGTGCCTGACTCTACCAACATGCTTTCATGATTCTGTTTAGATATGCGAGTATAAGCCATGATAGTTTATTTTATTAACACGCTAATTTGATATGAAAATCAATGGAGGCTGAGTTTTACTACTTCGTCCATGACTGCCCCTGAGCTGAGTATTATTTGTTAACTTCATATTTTTCATTTCCTAAAACATTTATTTTCCTCTCATATTAACAGTGTGGATCATTGAGACAGCGTGGTGTCCAGAGGTCTTATCCCATTTCTCACTTCCTCTGAGGGGACAGCACGGAGGGGGGGGCATGAAGAAAGACCTGCACCAGCTTCATCCACGCTGGGCGTTGCTGTTATCACTTGCTCAGTGTCATTTCATTTGACCAAATGTCTTTACACATAGATTTAATAGATTTTATTATTATCCACCTTTTTGTTTTATGTCCTTTTATTTAAAACATTCTTTGAGACTTCATATTCTGGTTAAAATGTCAATGTCATTTGTATAATCACTCTTTTGTCTTTATTCTACATGAAAATGTTAGAGATTCCATTCAAATCTGTTGATTATTCATATCTTCCTCAGGCTAGGAATTTGTTATGCTAAATGTATATCATTTTGTCACATGATGCTGACGACACCACTGTGGTGGGGCTTATCTCAGGAGGAGACGAGTCAGCCTACAGGAGTGAGGTACTGAAGCTCTCAGCGTGGTGTTCAGTGAACAACCTGGCACTGAACCCCACAAAAACCAAAGAGATCATCGTAGACTTCAGGAGGAATACTACCGACCTCGCTCCCCTCTACATTAACGGCAATAGGGTCCACACCTTCAAGTTCCTCTGCGTCCTCATCACCAACAAGCTTTCCTGGAAGGACAACACCGCAGCTGGCATCAAGAAGGCCCAGCAGCGTTTGCTCTTCCTGAGGGTGCTCAGGAAGAACAACTTGGCCACTAAGCTGCTGGTGACCTTCTACCACTCCTATTAACATACTGCATCACAGTGTGGTACGCCAGCTGCACTGAGGCCGACAGGATGATGCTCCAGAGAGTCGTAAAAGCAGCACAGAGGATCATCGGCTGCCCTCTCCCCTCCCTGATGGACATGTACACCTCCCGCTGCCTCAGTAGATCCAAAAACATTGTTAAGGACAGTTCACACCCCGGCTTTCACCTGTTCAACCTGCTACCCTCCGGCAGGCGCTACAGGTGTATAAAATCCAAAACAAACAGACTCAAAGACAGTTTTTTCCTAAGAGCCATCATTGCTCTTAACACCTGAAAGTCATACCTCTTAATCATCCTGCATGTGAAATAAATGTGACTCTGTATATATACATATATCATTATTATTATAAATACTAGGGCTGTCAAGTTAACGCGTTAATAACGCATTTTTTAAAACATAAAGATAAAAAGGTTTTAAAAAGTTGTAGTTTTAAAAGACGTTTTCGTTTTTCCCACAATTAGAAGTTGCCAGTATTAAACTGTGTACACCCCTGGAGGTTTAGGGGATAAGAAACACATTGGTGTTATCAAATTAAAAAAATATAATTTATAAATGGGTGAAAATAGCTTGTGCGCAATGCGCAGCATTAATATACCCACATGACAGCTCATTGTTACTTTGTAGGGGTGTAACGGTATACGTATTCATACCGAAATTATTCGGTATGGGCCCTTCGGTTCGGTACACGTGTGTACACGTGTGTACCGAAGCGTACCGAACTAATATAACGTTAAACGGAAAAAATTGAGAATGTGAACAACTTTTTGGAAGTAATCTCACGGCCCGTCTACACTACAGGCATCAAAAAGTCTTGAAGCTGGGCGTGTCTGAAGCTTGGCGATTTTTTGCGAGCAACGCGACCAACAACCAATCACATGAATCTCCCGCCCCCGACATTCAAAGCAATGGCAATGTTAAAACGAAGTAAACTGGATATAAAATCCCCAAACAGGCGAAAACCTACCAGTTTCACCCACTGTCTCTGCCACCTCCCTCCATGCCTGGTTCCTCCGGTTTGTATCCCGGTAAATAGTTCTGGTCGGAAAGAACCGGGTGATTTGCTACCGTAATTTCTCGTTTGGAATATGAGGAAATGAACTGCGGTCTGGCTCTCCCAGCTTGCACGCGGTTTGATTGGCTAGAGCTTGTACTGGCGGGAATTGCAAAAACGGGATTTGATTGGCTGACGCCAGCTTCGAGCAAGCATCGAGCCTCAAAAGTTGAACATTGTTCAACATTGTTCAACTTTTGACGCCGATAGACGCTCGCGATGCTTGCAACGCCTTGCCATGCTACCCACAATGCAGTTCGGCGAAGTTTGAAAATATCCTACGTCACCCCATTCAAATGAATGGGCGAAGCGCTGAAAGCATTTTTTGACGCCTGTAGTGTAGACGGGCCGTCAGGTGCTGCGTCGCAGCGTTCAGTGTAATTTGCTCACATTGGGTTCAACGCGTCATAGAGCGACCAAGTCATTTCATTGGACGAGAGGCATACTATGAGAGCTGGTCAGAGGGATGCTTTCAAATTTAGTCAGTAATTTGAGGAACTGTCGAAATGGCGAACGCAGATAAAGTTGAGCTCGAAAATCCTCCAGCATCATTGAAGTCTCCGGTTTGGGAACATTTTGGTTTCGCAATTACGTACAAGGATGACGGACAAAGACAGGTGGACCGAACCAAAGCTGTTTGTCGGCATTGTTCAACTAAAATGTATTACGCGCAGTGGCGGCGCCAGGGTATGGCTGGGGTAGGCTACAGCCATACCAAGAAATGGCTTAGCCCCACCATCAAAAATGATGTTAAAGTAAGCAAAATAAAGTCCGCCAACTCGCGCGGAGTAAATTGCACAGACAGTAGTTAGTAAGATTGATTTCAGCAGCCACTTGTCTGGAAATACCGAAGACTAGAAACTTTTGTCACGTAGTGATCGTCTTCTCAATAGAACATCTTTGATAATGTCTTCTGGCCAATCAGAATCCCGATAACGGCGCGGTGTTGTTGCAGGAAGTCCCGACGGAGAATACTTTTGCTGTAGTACATCTCTATATACCATAGGCTACATGCCAACCTTTCCAAATCCAAAAGAGGTAGAGTTGCGCGTGGCAAATGTGTACGCCCAAATTAGGTAATCAGAAGAAATGGAACCCCAGTAATTACATGTATAAACCATGTATTTAACATATATTGCATACCTTTATGCTGTTTGGTAAACAGTGACATCAACGACATGTTTGGTCTGTAAAATGCCCGAAAAGTAAAAGAATGGGAGATAAATATCCCAAAGTCTCCACATTTTATTATATTTGTAATGTGTTCCTGGTCCTCTTTCAGTTGAGACAGTGTAGATGAAGGATGTGTCAGGATGTAGAACTCTTGTGTGAACATTGGATAAAGCCAGGTTCATTTTTGTGTTTCATGTTGTTGACATATTAGAGTCAAAGGTTTGCACAGAGCGAAATATCTTTGTGTTGCGCCATAAATCAGAAACTACTGCATTAAAAAAAGTCATTTCCTGCATATTTCTACTGATAAAGTGTGATATAAATAATGTACAGGCTTTCAGATTGCTGTAGTTCACTAAACAGAGATATTAACGACATGTTTGGTGTTGAAAATGTCAGAAAAAGTGAAAGAATGGGAGATAGATATCTCAAAATTGTATTATATTTTATTGTGTGTTTGTGGTCCTCTTTCAGTTGAGACTTAGGTGAAGGATGCTTCAGGAAAAGACCAAACACTAGATGTATTTCAGTCGCCAACATGTGTTTTCGAGACACTGATATTAACGGGGAAACCCTGCAGGACTCAAATGCCTCGTCTCTGTTCCCTTGGGCGTTCACACCTGCCTTGTATAGTCCGGTTGAATCGAATCCTGGTGCGTTTAGCCGCTTGGTGCGGTTCATTTGGGTCGGTGTGAACACATTCCGAGACCTCTGAAGTGAACTAAACAACCGGACTCTGGTCCGCTAAAATAGGTGGTCTCGGCAAGCTTGCTTGCGAACTCTGGAGCGGTTCATTGCTGGTGTGAACGCAGTCCGCACCAAAACATAGGAAGCGTAGTATTTACGAGTCACAAGAACGCGGATATCTTCAAAATCTTTAGCGAAAGAGTCTTTCAATACCTCCGCGGTTGTTTAGTTAAAGAGTGAAGCAGAATGAAGTGTTGAACAGTGTCGTGTAATGTAACAAATGATCCGTCAGCTACATAAAAGTAACCTGTCGTCGGTGAAACGCCCCTCCTTGCTGCAGAACGTCTCTCATTATGTGTTATAATGTTTTTTAACGGACGTTGTCTGATTATATAATCATATGCGCGGGCCGCTAGTGTCTGTTGATCTCCAGATTAACAGCAGCATGAGAATAACCTGCCGAAAGTGTCGATGCTCCATGGCGGAGGCTCCGGTAGAAATTGCCGGGATTTGCGTTTTTACCCCCTTGTCTGACCAATGGTTGAACAGCATTTCCGTGTACATGACTTGTGTTTAAAGTTTACAGTCCGTTTGAGTTTTGCCCGTGTGAACCGCAAACCGAACCTTCTGAAAAATTAAACAATGTAACAAACTGTCGTCTGGTGCGCACCAGAGAAGCGGACTATTACGGCCCGTCCACACAGAGGCGTGCGTTGAAGCTTCCAACGCTTCTGCCCATTCACTTTGAATGGGGTGACGTCACTTTTAAGCCGAACTGCATTTTGGGAAGCGACGTGGAGCGTTGCTGGCGTTGCTCGCTTCAAAAGTTGAGCAATGTTCAACTTTTGACGCCCTCGATGGAGGTGTCAGCCAATCGAATCATATGCCAGTACAAGCTCTAGCCAATCAAACCGCGTGCTTGTGTGTCTGGGGCGGGAGATTCATGTGATTGGTTGTTGGTCGAGTGTCAGACACGCCCGCCGGCAAGCGTCAACGCACGCCGCTGTGTGGACGGGCCGTTACGGAGCGTCCACACAGCAGCGTGCGTTGACGCTTGGCGGTGGGCGTGTCTGTAGCTTGGGGATTTTTTGCGACCAACAACCAATCACATGAATCTCCCGCCCCCGACATACAAAGCAATAGCAATGTTAAAACGAAGTAAACTGGATATAAAATCCCCAAACAGGCGAAAACCTACCAGTTTCACCCACTGTCTCTGCCTCCTCCCTCCATGCCTCGTTCCTCCGGTTTGTATCCCGGTAGATGAATAGAGACTGATCATACAGCACCGGGTGATTCACTACCGCTATAATGAATTTTCCCTCCATTTTTTGGAATATGAGGAAATGACCTGCGTAGTCTCTCCCAGCATACACGCGGTTTGATTGGCTAGCGCTTGTACTGGCAGATTTGCATAAACGGGATTTCATTGGCTGACGCTTCTGCCGAGGCGCCAAAAGTTGAACATTGCTCAACTTTTCAAGCGAGCAACGCCAGCAACGCTCCACGTCGCTTCCCAAAATGCAGTTCGGCTAAAAGTGACGTCACCCCATTCAAAGTGAATGGGCAGAAGCATTGGAAGCTTCAACGCACGCCGCTGTGTGGACGGGCCGTAAGGTGTGAATGCACCTAAACTCATTTGGGAGTGATTACCCATCAGCCCCGGGGGTGCAGAGGAAAGGCAGCGTTACCCCCGGTCTGCACGTTGTTTCTCTTTCAGAAACACAGAGGACTGTTTGTATGATGCGATCACAGACACGCTGCAAACGGTGTCCGCCAAAAGTCGAGTCCAGTGTCTATGTAGTCATTTTTATTTGTTATAGTTTGGGAAGATTGAAAATCGGTAGGGAAAGCCAGCTAAGTCGGTAGGCGGTAGACTACCGCCCAAATCGGTAGGGTTGGCAGGTATGCTATACACATCGATACATTACATGTTAATAGAAATCAACACATAATGAAATAAGACCCCACGGTTTGATGATTGATAGGTGTGTGGGCTGTCTTTCATTTTGACACACAGAACAATGGGGGCTATCCACCCTTATCCACAATGTAAAGTCATCGCACAGCCTCTTCCCTCTTCTCTCTGTGAGGAGCAGCAGGTTCAGCTTTCAGAACAAAGTAACAAAAAACTAAAATGGAATTCATTTTTTTAAACATGTCGTGTCGTAATAGATTTATTTATTTTCTTCTCAAGAGAGTACCAGAATGTGTATTTTATGTTAGTATTTCAAAAACTCTCGCCCTGCAGGGGTTGGGTTTTCAGCATGTCAACTCTTTCACCTGTGGGGAAATTGCAGGGTTGGCTCCAGGTCGCCCTTTTTATTTACTACAAGACAAATATGCCTTTTTATTTCATACAGTTCAATTTGGATTGAGACAGGGAAATAATCTAAACCTCACGCGTGGTGTTTCACTGTCAAGGGGAGCGTGTATGTAATTACATTGCAAATACTGACTTGAGCCCCACCACTGTATGGGTTAGCCCTACCATAGATTACCCAACACAAATACTCTGGAGCCGCCACTGTTACGCGGCTGGCAATACATCAAACTTGCACACTCATTTGAAAAGGCATCACCCGAACGTGAATATCACCGGTACCAAAAGAAAAAAGACTGAAGTGCAAAACCAACTCCCACTAGCATTTAAGCCTCCACCACTCGCAGAGAGTTCAGACCGAGCCAAAGCTATTACAAACGCCAAATATCCTTATGTTGCTATGTTAGCAAAGCGCTACCTGGCTGTATCTGCTACCTCTGTCCCTAGCGAGAGGGTGTTCTCCACAGCAGGAGACATTGTTAGTGCCAGCAGATCTGCCCTTTCGGCAAGCAATGTGGACAAGTTCATTTTTCTTTAAAAAAAAACATGACAATACAATGACAAGCAAGTCATAGTGTCAAACTGGCTGCTTAGGTACTAGTACAGTACAAATACAGATTATTTCAGTTAATCGAAATGCTGCACCTTAATGTTTATTTTATTATATTTTGTATTTATTTGAGTGAATACATTATTCACAGTTTAATAATAATAATTTAAAAAAAAAAATGTTTTATGTTTTGTGATCATTTTTTCTGCTGTACCAAAAGCGTACCAAACCGTGACCTAAAAACTGAACCGAAATGTTTGTGAACCGTTACACCCCTATTACAGTACTTTGTAATTCTACTCCACTACAATTCAGAGGTTAACCTGGTATTTTTACTCCACCACATTTATTTGAGTTACTTTGCAGATTCTGATTAATGATGTGAAATATAAACAACCCTTAAATCAGACTCTAGTTACACCTGAGTAAAATTCAGGGAAAGGTGATTGTCAAGTGCCAACAATCAGGCAGGATATTTGATAGTTGGTGCTTGAGAACACTAAACATTCATCTGCAGATCCCTATAAAGCATATTCATTACTCGTTATTCTTGATTTTCAAAGGTTTATTGACATATCATATACACAACTACGGTGTAGTTATGCAATGAGGACAAACTTGGGTCGCAGGTTCCTCAACAGTGCATTACAAGACATCTATCAATATGTGTGTATACCTCCACCATTAAACTGTCATATTCTGCACATTTCTTATACTATCTACATACATAAGAGTATAATTAATGTATATAATATCAGTTAAAATAAGTGCTTCAACATAGACGTTAAGTACTTTGTCAGGCTTAATAGGAATAGGAATAGTCCTCTCCTGCTGATGTTCAGGTGTATATCAGTAGTGTCTCTACTTTAAAAAGTCCTCTTCTGCTGATGGACACATAATGCTGTATGAATAAAACTCTTCCACACAGTTGAATAATCTCCATTTATTAAAAACAGAAACGCTTAGAAAATAAAAGCAGTAGGTGCAAATTACACTGGAGACATGTTGCATTTCCTGACTGTCGATACTGGAATATCACAGACGATGCATGGGTTACAGGGAACCGGCTGAAGAGTGAAGATCCAGGTTCTGAGAATCTCAATAATTATATATACTATATAGTATGAGATTTCGAGTAAAAAGTCAGAATTTTAAGAAAAAGTGAGAATTTTGAGAAAAGTCCAAATTTTGTGATTCAAGGAAAAGTGGGAATTTAGATATTTTAGGGAAAAAGTCAGAATTATGTGATTTTAGGAAAAAAGTCAGAATTATGTGATTTTAGGAAAAAAGTCAGAATTATGTGATTTTAGGAAAAAGTGCGAATTTTGTGATTTAAAAAAAACCCATCTTTTTATAAAAACAGGTCAGAATTTATACATTTATTTGAAAAAAGTCGGAATTTTGAGAAAATATCAGAATTGTTGTGATTTTAGAAAAAGATGGAATTTTTAGAAAACGTCAGAATTTTTGTGATTTTAGAAAAACTCAGCTATGACTGTCTATGTGCCAAATAAATTGTTTAATTTAATTCAAATTTCACATAATATATAATTTCCACACAGTTATGAAAAGCAACACATAAGCTTTAGAGAAGGTGTGTTAGACACAGGTTTATACTTTTGTTTTATGTAGGATAATGTAGCAAAGCATTGAAAAAGGGCTCTTTTCTAATAGGAGGCAAAAGGGCAGGTGCTCGACCCCTTTGAAGTCTCTCTGATGCCTGACGAGTAGGAATGTAACGATACACTCAACTCACGATTCGATACGATTCACGATTTTAAGTTACGATTTTTTAAAGATTTATTATTGTTTTTAACAGAATGAGCTGCAGAGAAATGACTGAAAAATATTTCTGTATTTATATAAACTGTACAAAACAACGTACATGTTCTCATCAAAAGTGCAACTGAAACTGTAAACTGTGCAACTGTGCAACTGTTTTATCTTAAATAACAAAAAGATACATAATTGTATTTTGAAAAAAAATCCCAAATCAAAATGACTCCATCAAAAGAAAAAACCCCTTCAAATAAATAAAAATAAAGTGCAGCTTGAAATGTATGCTCTGCTCGATCAAGAGATCTATGGATACAGCTCTCAACACCCATATGAAACAGAACTGTAAACAGATTTAATTTTTCTTAATGGATATTTTACAAATCTACAGTATTTCATACCTTTTTTTCATTTATTCTCTTATTTTTTTATAACTATAATGATCATATAAAAAGGTGTGCCTCGGAAATACTTGTTTACATAAATGATGACCAAACCGTTTGAGACTGAGATAACTTAGACTTAAGTTAACTATCTAAACTAGAGAGTCCCTTACCTCACTGAGCTGTAGTTATCCGACAGGAGAGGGCTCTCCTCCACCTTGTTCTCGAAACAGCTCTTTATATCCGTTAGCGTAGCTAGCTAACCAGATGCTAACAACAATCCCCGGTACCGGTGTGCTCGCTCGCGCACTCACACAGAGCCGAGTTTGAATGAAACACAGAGACCCATAAGCACTTGTACTGTATCATATTATTTTCGATGGCTTTATTGTATGACAGATACCCAGACTGGGCTTTCAACTAAAGACACAGCCACGCAAAAACTGCTGCATGTGTACGGCTCCTTATGGGTACTGCAATGTTTGAAGTGCCGAGCGGCGTTCCGGTGTGCTCCGGCAGCTCTACACCCCTGGAGTGGAGTGCACCAGCTGGGCGTAAAAAAGTAGGGCTTAACTCTAACGTCGGGCTTAGCTACGTCCGACGTAGTGATTCGAATTTACACCGAGTGCACCAAGCCTGACTAGTCTCAGGCGTAGCTGCGCCTGGTCTTAAGATGCGCGTCCACGTGAATACACGCGAAACAGTAATTGTTGCCAAGCAACGCCATTTTACCATTTTACAGACTCAGAGGACCGCAGAGAAGAGGGAATTCCCACACCCACAGCGTCAGCGATGACTCAAGGGGAATCCCAAATGGCCACACCCCGAAAGAGAAAGAGGGATTTGTCAGAGCTACAGCGGGAACTGACGGAGAAAGAAATCGTTCGTGTGGAGGTGGAGACCGTCAAATTGAGAGCGGAACACGAAAAAATTGAGCTGGAGAAGGAGAAATTGAGACTCTTCTTAATGCCCTTTCATTGTTAAACATGTAAACAAGACGCCCTGCCATCGTTAATATCCTTCTTGCCTGTTTTACGTTACTATGGATACTAGTCTGTCTTTCCGATTTACGCCTGCTCCATACTAGGTGTACAAGTTACACCCGAGCGCAACGCATACAGGGCTTAAGTCTAAGTGGTGCACTAGTCATAACTTTAGTTTGGTCTTAACCTTTGGTTCTACGTCGGATGTAGAGTTACGCCCAGCTGTGCACTCCACTCCCGGTCCTCGGCATCACGGATGTCTGAGTTATCCAGTGTGTCGATTTCACGGGCATTTCGACAGACGTCTGCACTGAGCAGAGCAGCTGCCACAGCAAGTTGTTGTTCTAGATAGCGTTCAATCATGTCCAGACTGCTGTTCCAGCAAATCAAATCTAAATTAGTTCACAACCTGTGCCGTTAAAATTGCATCACGATTAATTTTTTAGCTCAACCGGTTTTAATCTTAACGCATCTGTACCGATTTTTAACCGGTTCACGATGCATCGATACATCCCTACTGATGAGTGATGTTGAGTTTTATCTGTCTTCACTGGCTGTGGAGCTGCAGGGACTGGCCTCAGATCAGCTGCAGCTTCTAAATCACTGATTGCGTGTCGGCAGGTAAAACACTAGCAGGGACAATGGGTGAAGGTTATTAAGTTGTTATTAAGACTTATTAAGTATAAGTCGAGTTGTTCTCAACATGACTGTCAGACCGGAGTCAGACTGTCCACTCAGCCTGGATATGTACAGGAGATATAATTTATATTGTATTTATATACAGATCTTTAATGTGAACATTGTCCGTCCTAAAGAGAGAGGCAGTCCTGCAGTGAGTTACCTTATAAAGGAGAACAGAGAAACCATGAAAACTCTTTCCTGTACGAGGTGTCTCCACATCGGCAGGACATCTAAAGCCTGTCCACTGCAGGAATTCTGCTGACCCAGGGTCAGTTCTTCACCTGCACATAGACCCCCGTCAACAGTATCTGAATCCACTCTCTGCACAGCTGTAATTCCTTTTAGAGATATCACAACACATCTTAAAGGTTATATCTGATTACACTTCATACAGACTACATGCATTCAATGGCACCAGGCAGAGCTCCTTTTAGAAATCAAAGGAAACATTTGATTGGACATTAATTAACCTGGGGTGAAAAACACAAAGTCCAAGAGTTTCAAAATATTTCTTCCTGTCATTTTTCTGACTTTGTCATCAAAGACTTTGAGAGCGTTTCAAAGACAACAGTGCTTTTGAACGTCATCCCCCCAACCGCAGTATTAGGGGATGCCTGCGGACACTTCTGGAGACGTACACGGGTCAACAGGTAACCCCCCCGGACCTGAAAGAGAAATAGGGAAATCTCAATAAATAAACTTCACACGGTACGACCTCTCACCTTTCTGTCTTCCTGTTCACCTGAGAGGAGAAGGTGAGAGAGAATGATGATGATAATAAAAACATGAAGAGAAACAACCAAAATGATGAAGAGAGAAACACAAGAATGTTGTTTTACTCTGAGGACATGCTCCATTAAAGAGTTTAATATCTTGATGAATGGAGGATATGGTTTCAGTACTTACAGTTCTTCTGGATCTTGGCTCTGATTGTCTCTCCTCTGATCCTGTAGGGATGAACACAACCAAAACGTTTTAGATCAAGTTTAAAATAAGTGTTTGTTCTTTGAGTTAGTCAGCTTCAGAGTCCTGATCTCATGCTTTACATCCCATCATATCTTCTCTGCAATCACTACGACTGACTGCCACAGCTCTCAGCTGCATTACAGGAAGTAACCAGTCATTAGTCTAGAAACTAGAAACATCCCATACAAAATAGACTACCTTTTCCTCTCTTCTGTAAAATCCCATTTGTCTGGTGGAAAGTTTTAGGACTGCCCCCAATTAGTCGACTAAACGTTAATCGGCTAAAAAAGTATCGTTGACTAATTTCATCATTAGTCTATTAGTCGAACAAAAAAAAAGCTCCATCCGCTCTCTGCATGTGATTTGAGGAGTCAGCTGGAAACCCTCTGACTTCATTCAGAGCCGAGCCTGGTCATTAGGATAATTTTGTCGGGCAGGAAATCTAAAGTGTGGATCTTTCTGAGCGAGTAAAGGACGAGTCCCACAAGGTGACATGCAAACTCCACAGAGAAAAAGTCTCCTCCGTATAATTATCCCGACAACGTGTGTTCCTTTCTCAGACTCGGAGGAAAACAGCAGCAGTGAGTCAGGCAGTAGCCTATAGCTTTGTATCAACATACTGTATATAGACCTATAATATATAATCATTCTGACCTCAGAACACGATAAATTCAAGCTTTCTTTTCATGATGAGGGCGTAATGTCCGGAGGGATTTTTGCCGACGCTCATATTTTCAGTGTTTCCGTTTCCTCTGTAGTATTTATTGGGTTGTTATATTTAGATATGAATTATATAAAATAGAACTAAATGTTCAGTGTGTGTGTGTGTCCATGTTGCTTGTTCACACACATTAAGTATCCTTACCGGAGCTTCTGCTGTTTATACCGTTGCGTCCGTACGCTGTGACTCTCATTCGCTTTCTACCGTAAGATTTAATTTATATTTCAAAGGTTCATTATTCCAGTTTTCTTTTATATTTGATGTGAAGCACAACGTACCATGCTGTTATAATAATGTTATTTATCAGCCTTGGAAACTGAAACCTTTTGGGAAAAAAAAAACAAATATATTAATAATCATAATATATCATAAACGTGAGTCGACTAATCGCCTGAATTGACGACTATGAATCGACTAGAAAAATCTGTAGTCGAGGGCAGCCCTAGAAATTTGATTACTTACTAAATGGGGCTTTGCATTTTCGGCAGGCCTTCTATAGTTTATGGAAGAATGAAAATACCTGCAGTCAGTGGGTAACATCACTGATCTGTTGTGATTCCCCAGTGAGAGAAACACCTCCCTGTGTTTAATACAACACTGCTGAACCAGCAGAGACACCTTACTGACCTGAGAGTCTCCAGTCTGCAGGCTGGACTCTCCAGAAGATCTCTCAGCAGCTTCACTCCTGAATCCTTCAGATTGTTTTCACTCAGGTCCAGATCTCTCAGATGGGAGGGGTTGAACTTCAGAGCTGAGATCAGAGCAGCACAGCTGATGTCTGACAAACTGCAGCTCTCCAGTCTGAATAAAGAAAACATGAGGAGGATACAAATCTGTTTATAATCAGACATGTTACTCAAAATTGAAATGAATGGGAAAAATAAAATCTGTCTCCTTCAGAAAGTAAACTTTATCATGTAAAACTAATATTACTTCAGATTACCTTTATTCAGACGTTATTGTTTACTAAATATTAAAAACATACACTTCATTTTTTCCAACAACAGCTATTACAGTTCCTTTAAGAAACAGTCAATATTTATGTCTGCAGTTCTTCCTTTAGTAAGTACAAATTAAAATGTGAATAAAACGACTTGTATTACTTTATGGATGTAAGTTATTAATACACATACATTAAGTTCAATTACAAACTGAACATGTGAGATCTCCAGCAGTAACGGAGAGTTAGTGAACTGACCTGAGAGTCTCCAGTCTGCAGTCTGGACTCTCCAGAAGATCTCTCAGCAGCTTCACTCCTGAATCCTGCAGATCGTTGAGACTCAGGTCCAGATCTCTCAGGTGGGAGGGGTTGGACTTCAGAGCTGAGACCAGAGCAGAACAGCTGATCTTTGACAAACTGCAGCGCTCCAGTCTGAATAAAGAAAACATGGTGAGGATTAAAATCAGTTTATATTCAGTTGTGTTACTCAACATTTAAATGAATGAACAAAAAAAACATGTCTCCTTCAGAAAGTAAACTTTATCATGTAAAACTAATATTACTTTAGATTACCTTTATTCAGACGTTATCGTTTACTAAATATTAAAAACATAGCAGGGCTCGACAGTAACGGTTGCCAGGTTGCCATTGGCAACCATTCAGAAAAAATGTCAACCACTTCTTGGCCTTTGGTTGCTATCAGTAACATAAATAAATAAGGACATCAAGCAGCAAAATGTGCACCCCAAAATAGATAAATGTTAATTATTTGTTGTATTCAGAGTGATATTTAATTATTGTTGTGACCAGTCGGAACCTGATACTTAAGTTGCATGTGCATTGCTGTGATTACGGAGCCAGAAAGCGATGCAAGTTTACTAGCGTGCGCGGTGCGCCGTGTGTTTGTTTTACAAAAAATGGCGAAGCAAATTAAGTTGTTTGACTGTGGGGTAAAAAGTTCTGCCAACCCGTTAACATCTCAAACGAATGTTCAAAGTGATTCAACTGATAAAGCGCAAGGTGAACCCGAACGAAAAGCAAAGAGGAAATGGGTAAAGTCTTGGGAGGCGAAACATTCTGCTCCGTTGTCCATTCACTTCCGGCAAAAGTTCCTTCAAAATAAGAGTCCAGATCGTATTACTACCAAAATAAAAGTGAAAAACGAAACTTTACCATTAAAAAATATTGGCATACAAATATAACCACTTCTATAAAAGGTAACACATTTTAAATATAGTTAGACATATTAAAGGTAATTTACAGCATTAATAATTAATATCTAATTCTTAACTGTGAATGGTTTTCATTGATTTAACATTAGAAATGTATTAGTCTGGCCAATCCAAGACTTCAATGCTTAAGGGCCAGTGGATATATGGTGGGGGTCAGCACAGAGGTCCAAAAAACCCACATTTGAAAGGGAGACAACGGATGACCAAGAAACTAGTGACTTGCTCAATTCATTTGTGAGGGATCTGTGAAGAACATGACAACAGCTGCACTACTGGTATTTTGTATACCAGCAATTGAGGGTGGACAAGTTTCCTACCACTTAAGTTTCAAATAATTGTGTTAATTACTTATTGTAAAGCATCTGAACATTCTTTTGTGTCACATGTTCATTATTAAGTTGATGTATAACTGTATAGTATCTTAATTATTTAAAATATAAGGTGACTAAAAATGGCAACCGTATTTTCAGTTTTGGCAACCAAAAGCTGATGCCTGGTTGCCAGCCTGGCAACCACTTTTAAAAGTTAGCGTTGAGCCCTGCATAGATTTAATTTTTACAAATAACAGCTATTACAGTTCCTTTAAGTACTTCATTTAGTATGCAACAATTAAAATATAAATAAAACAAAAATTACAAATGTATGGATGTAATATATTTATGTACTAGAGCCAGGTTGAATAACTAATGAAACATGTTAGATCACCAGCAGTAACAGAGAGTCAGTGAACTGACCTGAGAGTCTTCAGTCTGCAGTCTGGACTCTCCAGAAGATCTTTCAGCAGCTTCACTCCTGAATCCTGCAGATCGTTGAGACTCAGGTCCAGATCTCTCAGATGGGAGGGGTTGGACTTCAGAGCTGAGATCAGAGCAGCACAGCTGATCTCTGACAAACTGCAGTACCTCAGACTGAACAAAGAAAACATGATGAGGATAAAAAATGAATTTATAATCAGATGTGTTACTCAACATTGAAATTAATGTGAACAATAAAATCTGTCTCCTTCAGAAAGTAAACTTTATCATGTACAACTAATATTGCTTCAGATGATCTTTATTCAGATGTTATCGTTTACTAAATATTAAAACATTGATTTACTTTTTATAACTAACATCTATTACAGTTCCTTTGAGAAACAGTTAATATTTATGTCTGCACTTCTTCATTTAGTACATGAAAATATGAATAAAAGGACATGTACTACTTTATGAATAAAAGTTTTTCATGTACATAAATTAGGTTAAATTACAAAATGAACATACACTTTGCACAATTATTAGGCAAGTGAGTATTTTTACCATATCGTAGTTTTTATGCATATTACCAAACTTGATTTTTGCTAGGTTACGTAGATGAAAAAAGGCGGTCCTTGAGATAGATTTTATGTGTAAATAAAGGATAAATCCTGATAAAAAATAACACCAAGATTCCTTACAGTCTCACTGGAGGCCAAATTAATGCCATCCATAGTTAATATATCTTTAGATAGTTTGTTTCGTAGAGTCTTTGGGCCGAGTACAAAAACTTCAGTTTTAGCCGTGTTTAAAGGTGGGGTAGGTAAGTGTAAGAGAATATTTTAATCTGATCTGTTTATAGAGTTTCCTATAGTTTCTTAGATTCTGTGATACTGCAAACATGTGTTTGACTTATCAGTCAAAGACTCCTCTGTAAGTTGAGGTCACAGGTCAAACGCTTCTCCTATATCCGTGGGGGAGGGTTGAGGCTTGTCTGCATCTCTTTGAGACAAGTAGACTATTGTCTCCCATCTGCTATTAATTAGGTAAACGCGGGTTTCTGGGAGCCCGCCTCTCCTCGTGTTGTTAGATGTTTTGTGTCTTTTGGGGCAGAGATCATGATGGTGGAGCACGGGACAGTGTGAAACTAAGTGATCTCCCCGGCCGTATTAATGTACTGTGATCAATAAAACTCTCAGTGCTTTGGCTAATGACGGGTCCAGACTCCTTCATTCTACCTCAACATTGCAACAACAGAAGTTTATCTTCACAATTGGCGTCTACGAACAGGATACCGACATTTCTTCAGAAGACTGGTAAGTGCTTTTTTCAAATCTATTTGAACAACTGCCTTACCAGACTCTGTGATTGACGGTATCAAAATTACCTGTGAAACTGCGCGAGTGCAATTTGTTTTGGTCTCTCCACTATGTACATTTGAAGGCTTAATCATAACCTGAGAAATCGGTGTCGAGGGGGATTCTATCCTGGCCGGTTTTTCCTGTGATTGCTGCTGGGGCAAGTGCCAACAAAAGCAAGCACAGCTCATGTATAAAACAATAAGAATATTTGGGGCTAATAAATAACCTCGGAACATCGACTTTTAACGATTTCCGCTGTGTGTGTTTTCTAGAATTAAATTACTGGACAATCACACACTGCAAATATTCGGAGAGACCTTAAGGAAAGCATTAGCAAGGTGGAACCTCTGTTTCAAAAAGCAATGTGAGGAATTGTAATTGAAACAAATTGCCAAATTCTGGAGATTTCAACGGGTTAAATCAGACCAATCCGTTTTCGGGTGTCTGTTCAAGCCTGCACGAGGGAGGGCGAATTCCCCTCCCCCCTGTGGTGAACGGCACACGAGGAATGTTTAAGAACACAGACTTGTATTTTCTGTTGATCACACCATAAGCTCAAGAACTAAATTTAGCTATTAAATGGGAAGGGTGGTGGCAGAATATTACATTCACACTGTGTTTAATAAACTAACGGATTATTGAATTGGATATTGTTTAATACAAAATAAATCAAATAAGTACTGAATTAATTAAGAAAATCTCTGCTCTCGGTCGGTTGAGCAGTTTTACCACTACATTTGCATAGTGGTTTTGATTGAGAATAAGGTAGTTTATTGCTCATCAACAGATTACTAGTAAATATGGCTGAGAAGAGCCCATATTAAACAGATATTTCAGTGCTCCCGTTGACGTTTCCGTAATTTCGGACTAAATTAAACTGGATGAATTTTTGGCCAGGGCGCTGATTTGTTGCGGGTTCATGTTTGTTTGTATAATTGTTTCGTGTTTGTTTGTCTACCCGCCGTCTTGTGCATGCTTTGTAACAACTAATAATGAATCAGTCCACAGCCAAGGTAAAATGAACTAAACTTTAGTTATCTCACCAAAAGTAAATTACTTGAGAAAAATGCATGATGTAGGGATGTAGAGCAAAATTATACATTGTAATATACATTTCCGCAAAAGGAAAATAAATAGCAAAAGGCGTCTTACACCCGGGAACCTCAGAGGCATCACTGCGGGTCATCTGTCTGCTCAAATAGGTCAATGTTGTATTATTTGTTTCATTTATTATTAATCTATGTATTGTATGGTAATAATGAAAATAAAAAAACCTAATGTATTGAACACATTCCGAAACAAAGCAGATAAGACAAGACTCAGACATAATGGTGATTGAACTTTTTTTGCACGGTTGCTGCAAAATGAAAACTTTGTCATTATCTGTTTCCAACTGGCCACTGGAATTGGAAAATTGATATAAGTTGAAGTTCAATTACAGTTTTAAATATAGTTCAACATTCTTTATTAAACTGTTTCAAATTATTTCTAGTCAAATCCCCTCCCTTTTCTTTACTCTGCTTGGTGCTGCAGAAGAAAAAAAAAAAGAAAAAAAATGCAAGACACAGGGTCAGAGACAGGCGTGACCTCTGGAAGGAAAAGATAATCTGAAGCAGACCACAGCACGGTGCGTTGGGGGTTTTATGGCCTGAGCACAAAGGAACATCTAATTTCAGCAGTCAGTTTTTTTTTTTGGCAGAACTTTTGAGCACTTTGAAAATGTATTTTCATGCCTCTGTGCAAGGCTTAGTCTTTCTATCTGTATAGCCACTGGTGTAAAGTAACTAAGTTCATAAACTCAACAAGTACTATACTTGGGCACAATTTTGAGATACTGGTACTTTATTTGAGTATTTAAAATGTTTTGCTATTTTATTTTTCTACTCCACTACAGTTCAGTGGTACATGGTGTATTTCTACTCCACTACATGTATCTAATACCTTTTAGTTACTTTCAGATGTGGATGAATGATGTGACATCTAATCAAGTGTTGAATCAGACTTTAGTTCCACCTGGAGTAAATCCACCAGCTACCCTGCAGTATACAAAGTCATTCAAACTAGCTGCACCTTTACCAGCTTTGAGAACACTTTCATGATCAATCATTATAAAACATATCATATATATTATTCTGAAATAAACCAATCTGCACAGTGACTACTTTTACTGTCGCTATTTTCACTATATTTTGATGACAATACTTTTATACTTTTACTTGAGTAACATTTTGAATGCAGTACTTTTACTGTAACTTAGTATTCCTACACTCTGGTACTTCTACTTGTACTCAAGAACAAGATCTGAGTACCTAAGCTAACGTTAGCCAGAAACCTTCCATTTTGACACACAGAACCATGGGGTAATGTAAAGTAATTCACACAGCCTCTTCCCGAGGAGCAGCAGGTTCAGCTTAATTTAAATATGTCGTGTAGTAATAGATGGATTTATTTGTTTTCCTCTCAAGAAAGAATGTGTATTTTATGTTAGTATTTCAAAAAAATCTCCTGGGGGAAATCCCCCCAGACCCCAAGCGGCGGTTGGGTTTTCAGCATGTCAACACTTTCACTTGTGAGGAAATGGCAGGATTGGCTCCAGGTCGCCCTTTTTATTTACTACAAGACAAATGTTTTTATTTTTATTTTTATTTCATACAGTTCAATTTGGATTGAGACAGGGAAATAATCTAAACCTCACGCGTGGCGTTTCACTGACAAGGGGGCGATATAGCGTGTATGTAATTACATTTCAAATACTGATTTGAGCCCCACCACTGTATGGGTTAGCCCTACCATAGTATACCAAATACTCGGGAGCCGATAAGTCAATTAGTTGCTTATCGCGACAGGCACACAATAAAACAGTGGAAACAAACATGTGTTTGACTTTCATTAGTGAATGAAACTGTGTGCCCTTTATAGTCTGTGTCCAATCTTGTGTATTTGTATATATATATATTATATATATATATCCTAAATATATGCTAAGGTCCCGCTACTGACATGATAGCAGTCACTTCGTGCGCATGTGTGTAATTAAACCCATGATATCAAAATCTCACTCCAGCCAGGTACCCAAAGTTAGCAACCCTGTCCATACCCCAATAATATTTTATTGCAGATCAACATGAATCACACAAACGACCTATTTTGGATTCAAAACGGCAAATTTCCCCAAAATATGACAAGTATGCATCCCTGCTTGTTATCGTTTTCATCACAGAGCTGGGAAAATGGTGTATTGATTACTGATCTGTGCAAGTCAAATTTGTTAACTGACTTTAGTTCTAATGTTAATGTTAATTTGATTTCATTCCATAAGTAATTATTTAAATTAACTCAACATTCCACATGATGGATTAGTGTTCCACATTTTTCCCACTAATTTGTTTATGATTAGGCCAATGGTAAAGAGAGACATTGATGACCCTGTGTCTTTTTGTTAGCACGTGGTTCCATTTTGTCTAATGGCGTTGGACAGCTTCACTAAGAGTCACCCAGCTCTACCCTGCTACAGTTCGGCTGAGTGCAGTCACAGAGATGCTATGGCTGCTCTACATGACATTAATGGTTTGGTCCAAGAATGGGCACCATTTCCTGCACCCAGAGAGAATGACGCTCCTCACACTGAACATTACAGCCTTGATACTGTCTCACGTGGGTCTGCTTCCCCCCACCGAGCCATGAACTGAAAGCTTGACGTCTGCTCTGAACACTTGGAACTGTCACACCAGCACCAACCCTTGGGTCAGTTAGATGAGACTAACGGCTTCACTTAGGGCATATGGGTCAGAAATATGACTCTCGTTACCATGGAGTGGGTTGTTTGTTTTTTTAAGGCTATTCATACTGCTATGCAGAGTGAAGAGCCCCTACTATTTTAACAAATAGGCCTAATGTCAGGGGCCTCTTACTGTCTACTTCTGCATGTATTCACATTATATGGACCATGTTTCCACCTGTTGAAACTAGAGACTGCACGGAACTCAGGCTACAATACAACCATTTTGTTCTGCTCTAACGATTCAATTTATAGATTCTACATCAAAATAGTTCGGTTTTATTGTTTCCAATGATAACGTCACCTTAAGTGGAGGAATGCAAACCTGTTTTAAAATGTAAGGTTTTGAATTTCTTTGACATTTCTCAGTAATGACACCCTCAGACGCCCACTATCATTTATACCAGTGGTTCCCAAAACTTTTTTTGTGCCCAAGGCACACCAAAGGACAAGTAAAAAATCTCAAGGCACACCTATTGTGAAAAAATAGCCCTTATAACACGTGTTATCACTCATATCATGTAAAGTATCTGTACATGTGCATAAGTATTTACTAATGCCAAATAAAATGTGACAAAGACAACTATATTACGAAATATTTCCGAAATTAATTTGAAACTTTATCAAATTAGGCTTCATCAAAGCAGCAACACACTCATTTACACCAGACAGGTCACAAAATAGAAAATGAGGCAAAGGAAACTCAGCAGAAATTCAGCACAGACAACTGTCAATGCAAGGAAGCTGCATTGTCCATGGTCCTGAACTACAAATTATAAATTATAAATGTATTACTTTAAAAAATGTAATATATTACACTACTTCGTTACTATCTACATAAAGTAACTCGTTACTTTACTCGTTACTTTACTCGTTACTTTACTCGCCGAGCACGTACAAACTGCGCATGCGTGAGTGGCAATAACTTTCCTTACCAGCAGGCGGCGGTAGTCAGCCCCAGGAAGTGCGCCGGACTCAGATGAAAATATTCGTGCTGGCCAAACGGCGGTACTACACTTCCGTTTGGTTGCCAGGCCCGGAAACACTTTTTCCCATTGACTAACGAAGTTTTGACGAACTCAAAATAATGGGCATACCTCCACCCCTCGAGAGTTATCGCTGACTCAGCCATGTTTATGCAGCACTGTACGTGGAGAGTGGATGC
>NW_022990685.1:1589696-1631658 GCF_902827175.1 Gymnodraco acuticeps
GGTGGGGTAGGTAAGTTTCAGAAACCGGCTCGAGATACACTTTTTGTTATATTCCATGGAATGCTCTTAGCATCCCGATAGCAATGAATATCTTCAAAGCATATCAAAGTGCTTTGACAAAAAATCCATAAAAAAATGTCATCTGTGGAACCCGTAATACTGTAAAAAGTATATCCAATCCGTTTAGCCGGCCCGGCTAAACGGATTGGATTGCCGCCCTGTCTGTCAGCCTTCCATCTCGTGCACGCACAAATGTATCTCGTGCCCTCATTGGGCGTGCATTGCGCGTTCATGTGTGTTGGAGGAGGTGCTCTGTAAGGAAGTCTGAAGGAAGGGGCGGATTCTTTTCGGCTGTGTACTTTCAAATTTTAGTGCACTCGAGCCGGTTTCTGAAACTTACCTACCCCACCTTTAACATCAAAAAGTTTAAGGTCATCCACGTTTTTAAGTCCTTGAGGCAGTCTTGAATTGTATTTAGATGATTGGTTTCATCAGGCTTGATGGATAAATATAGTTGAGTATCATCCGCATAACAATGAAAATGTACAGAGTGATTCCTTATAATATTGCCTAACGGAAGCATATATAATGTGAACAAAATAGGTCCAAGCACTGGTCGAGATGGGCGAGCCGGGAGATGAGGAAGGGCCATTGCGGTTCTCCCTTCCGTGGGGCCAGATGGCCCCGGTCCCAGAGGAGGATGCCTCATTGTCCGGTGGTCCGACTCTCAGGTCTGCGCGGCTGAATTTTCCAGTGGTGATGACCCTGGCGGCGGAGCGCGTAGGCCTACCGCTCCCCCCACCGCTGCCACCGAGGCCTGTAAGCCGCCTGAGACAGGGGTTTTACGGCCCGGTGCATCCGGCCTTCGTTTCGCCCCCTTTGCCAGACATCTGGCAGTGTGTGGAGGCAACATGGCATATTGGCATCCGGTCTTCTCTTGAAATGTCAGATATACTGTCGACTGTGCTTGGTGATGAAAAGCTGGTACGAGGGGCCCCCAGTGAATGTTTGCCTCGGGCCCCCACAGACTCTAGAATCGCCACTGCCCCTAATAATTGTGCACACAGTGTCTGAGCTCTCCAGCAGTAACAGAGAGTCAGTGAACTGACCTGAGAGTCTCCAGTCTGCAGTCTGGACTCTCCAGAAGATCTCTCAGCAGCTTCACTCCTGAATCCTGCAGATCGTTGTTACTCAGGTCCAGATCTCTTAGATGGGAGGGGTTGGACTTCAGAGCTGAGGCCAGAGCAGCACAGCTGATCTCTGACAAACTGCAGCTCCTCAATCTGAATAACAAAAAACATAGTGAGGATACAAATCTTTTTATAATCCAGTCAGATGTTCAGGTCTGAAATGTGTAGCTCAACATTACTGCGTCCTAATCAATTAACTTTTCCCTGAATTACAGTGACTGTCATTTTGTTATTGTGGATCATCATTATATCAGCGTTCTGTTTATTAGGGCCCGAGCAAGAAAGCGCTATGACCCAACGGCGTCCTAGCACGAAGTGCGAGGAACCTATTGTTATTGTAGGAATTATTCTTCACTATTCTTCCCGTTCTTAGAACCAATTTTTGAGGGCCTTAGGACGCTTCAAAAGTTGTATAATTTTGCACGGACGTCAGGACTGGTGAAAAATGTGACATTCTGGAGTCAATGGGTTAAAATATTCCAATGTGCTCGCTAGCGTCACCTATGAAAGTCGCTTTTTGTAAAAATGTAAAAAGTCGCACCGCAACTCAGAATTACCTGAAATGTTCCACACTTATCCGGGTGGACCTGCTCTACATATAATCCTCTTGAACCCCTAAGATCCGCCTACTTAATTTTAGCTTTAAATTGAGCATAATGTTCAAAACCGTGAAATATCCACTTACATTTCAATTATTTGTTTTTCGACACCAAACTTAGTATACAGCATTGGTGGAGGGTCACACACATTACCCTAGCAAATGAGTATGTTCAGTCGATAAATATGGCAGCCATTAATCAAAAGGTATTTGCAAAAAGGCGGGGCTTGGAAAGAAATGCTCATAACTCATCAACAATGTATCCAAATATCACAGATTTTAGTGGATAGGTTCAATCTGTCTTGGGGAATAGGCACACCAAATAATTGTCATTTTGGACTATAGGGGGCGCCAACAACACCACAAATGTATAACTCAAGAACGGATGGATGAAATAATTTCCTCTTTTTTAGACATACTCTGGGGGTGAGTATGAACTGAGATTCAAAGTGATGCAACGAATGACGAATGTGGGCGTGGCCTATAACATTTTTTTTATTGTAATGCGCGTCGGACGCAAAACTTGGGACACACGTCACAGCCCACGACCTTTACGAGAATGCAAAAAAAATCAATCGTAATTGTTTGTTAAAACAGCTCAGTAGCGCTCCCTTATTGTGTGGTAGTCACATATAGTTTCTCCAAACTTCACACATTTTGGCACAGACATTCCTCATGGAATTGCGGACATATTTCAATTTGGCTTCCATTAGCCCCGCCCCCCAGAAAGTCGGCGACACCTTCAGCCCATATCCAATGTGATTCTAAATTGCGAAGAAATAGTCGATCGCTCAAACGGGGAGCTCGTAAGCTAACGGAGAATGTACAATTTTTTACGATTTACATATCACAAATTACTCCAAACTACTCGCATCTAGTTTTTCCGATATTCACGAAACGCTGTATACACATTGCTATTATGATTGCACACATATTTCAAATTGTCTTCCATTAGCCCCACCCCCCGGGAAGTCGGCCATTTTGAAAATGTGCGTTATTCATGCATTTTAAGCACATTTTTGCAAACTCCTCCGAGGGAAATGATTGGAAAAATTCCAATGCAGGACAAGTTCAGCCCATATCCACTGTGATACTAAATTGCGAAGGAATAGTCAATCGCTAAGTACAATTTTTGACCATTTATATGTCCGATAAGCTACTAAGACCGGCCTGTCTGCCTGGTGCATCAACTCACACACACACACACACACACACACACACACACACACACACACACACACACACACACACACACACACACACACACACACACACACACACACACACACACACACACACACACACACACACACACACACACACACACACACACCACACACACACACACACACACACACACACACACACAAACACACACACAGCCCTTGTACATTTTATTATGTGAAGCATTATATGGTTTCATGAAAAAGATCTACTGTTTATTTGTAGATATCTACTAAAGCATACAAATAAAGTTTGAAATGTAGGCCTGTTACATATATTATTGAGAAATATATATTATACACACTGTTCTGCTTTCTGCACTGACATCAGCAGCTGTTCTCACTGTAAACATCGCGTCACAATGGAAGCAGTTGTATTAAAAAAAAAAAACGGTAAAGGGCAGAAAGTCTGATTCACATTTGATCATCTTAAATAACTTATAATCACAACGGGAATAGCTTGCAGAGCTGTGCTTCGTTGAGCCATAAGTCCAGCCATGCGTCACGCCTCTTTTAAACATCACTGTTGCCTGAAATCGACACCGGAGGATACATCAGTGTACCCTCGGTTATAGCTCCTCCAGAGAGACTCCTCTCTCCTCTAAATCAGTGTATCCTCGGTTACAGCTCCTCCAGACAGCCTCCTCGATAATCGATCCTCGATGAGCCTTTAGAGAAATTTGTTTTCCTTCGAGACGGCGCGCTGACATCCGTTTCCGGGTCGCTGGAGGATCGAGGAGTCGAGCACGCGAAAATGAGAGAAATGACAAACGGTTAATTTGGGAGGACTCGTGTGCGTCGACTTGACGCCGGGACGACCGGCGACCCTCCCCGACAGGCGCAAAGACGAGAGGGCCCGTCCACAACTGCGCACGACTGTGACCGCAGTTTTAATTATCTGTGAAAACACGTCTAAAGGATGGGAACATAAACATTTCCATGTCAGAAAGTACACTTTATGTAACAACAATTACAAACGTATGGATGTAATATATTAATGTACAAGAATCGGGTTGAATAACTAAGGAAACATATGAGATTTCCAGCAGTAACAGAGAGTCAGTGAACTGACCTGAGAGTTTCCAGTCTGCAGTCTGGACTCTCCAGAAAATCTCTCAGCAGCTTCACTCCTGAATCTTTCAGCTTGTCGTTACTCAGGTCCAGATCTCTCAGACTGGAGGGTTCAGACTTCAGAGCTGAGGCCAGAGTAGGGCTGATCTCTGACAAACTGCATCTCTCCAGTCTGAATAAAGAAAACATGATAATACAAATTTAATTATAATCAGAGGTGTTGTCAGAATAAGTAAAGAAGCAGTGGTAACAATAAGAAAAACGTAAAGAGTAATATAGAAATATAAATATAAATATAGAATTCCAATAGAAATATATCGATGTATTTATTTTAAATGTGAAGCACACTGTAAAATATTACCATGATTTCGCAATATTTAGCTGTAATATTTTACAATAAATTACTGTTTTACCACTTTACAGTCTTTACCTGTAATGTTCACAATATAATACTGTAATTTTGAATTTCACAGTGAAATCAATGCAGGCACAGTTAATTACTGTGAATGTACAGGATAAATGATTACCAGGATTTCACAACATGTTACTGTATTATTTCACAGTAAAATACTGTATTCAGACCGTCCTCTGTGATAACACAATCAAATTAAGTGATTTTCTTGCTTTTATCGCTCTTGCTTGGCTTTAAATACTAATTTATTTCTTTGGTGCAGGTTTTACTTAAATTGAAAGGGGCACCGCTGCATGTGCCTTAAAATAAACTATGCAACATATACATCTATGTAAAATTGAAATTGTTGTCTTGGCTTATTGTTTCCAGGTGCTTCCTGGGCATTAACCCTGAGACAGGCTCGAAAGCCAAAAAGAGGCATGGCAATTTAAACCCCCATGTCAGCACATTCTTCAGAAAAGTGTTGACTTTGAGTGGATGTCTGTGTAGACATGTGTTCCCCTCTTTGTTTTATTTTCTGTCAGGTGCACCAGAGGCCTGTACTACGAAGCAGGATTTTCGCTTAGCGGGCTAACTTTAGGGAAAACTCTGGGTTTCCGGTCCTACGACGCTGGTTCTCTTCTTAGCGGGCTAGATCTCCATGGTAACTTATGCTGAGCGGCTAACCTGGGGCCTATACTACGAATCAGGATTTTCGTTTAGCAAGCTAATTTCAGGGATTTCCGGTCCTACGAAGCTGGTTCACTTTTTAGCGGGCTAGATAACTTATGCTGAGCGGCTAGCCTGCTCCGGAGCAGGATAGGTTCCAGGATAATAGGTCAACTCAGTGAAAGCACCGCCTGCTGACCAATCAGAGCTCAGTGTGCAGAGGAAATACAGTTTAAACTGCCGTTGCAGGAAAGACGGCCGGCCAAAATCACAGACTGTGTGAACGTGAAAATTAATAGAATATCACCTCCCATCTTCAGAGCAATCTGACTATTATAACTATTATACTATTATTATACTATTATGTTAAGAAAGCTTATCTGCCACAACATAAGTAACCGGATCAAAGTAACATTACGTAGCCTACAGTCCGCGGGTGGCACTGTGAGTGCAAACGTCGATGTGTCCCATTATCTTTCATATCACATCATAATGTATCATATATTTCCTTATCTGAGTGAGCTTATTGAGCCGTATCTGGCCGTGCAACACTCACAGTGTCACATACTGTATGCAGAAGTATTATTTTAAGCAGCACATTAAATTGACGAAACACTCGAGTCAAATGTAATTAAAGTCAGATCCACTCGTGTCTTAGACGGGGCATGAACAGGGGTGGACTGGGGGGAAAAAGTGGCCCGGGGATTAATTGACAGACAGGCCCACTTAATGCGCGGCATGTATCGGCCGGGCCGGCGACGAAAGTATGTTACTTAACAAAAAACCCTATGCATTTAATGTTATTTTGGACAATTCATATAGTAATCACATTACCTGAGCCCTTGAGTTGCCTAGAGCAAAATAGTTACAGCATATATTTAGTGATTTTAATGTTAACAGATCATTGATGCAATAACATTTTGACCCAATTTGCCTGACTTGACACATGGAATAAAACATGGGCGTAGGAAGCATCCTCAATGTGGGTGAGACAATTTAACAGGGGGTGTGGGCAGGTGGTGGACCTCACCTCCTCTAGGGGGGTCCGGGGGCAAGCTCCCCCGGGAAGATTTGTTTTTAAATGTTGAAGTTAAATGCATCAATCTGGTGCACTTTGAGAGCAAAATTAGGGACTAAATCTATGGCAGTCAGTAGGGGCTTGGACTGTGAGCCGTAGGGTCGCCGGTTCAAGTCCCCGACCAGTCCTACATTTGGAGTGTGGACTTCTACTTGGAGAGGTCCCAGTTCACATCCTGCCCTGCCGTGGTGCCCTTTGAGCAAGGCACCGGACATCCCCCTTCCCCCCTCACTCCCATTGCTCCCCGGGTACTGTACAATAGCTGCCCACTGCTCCTAGTACTAGACTCCTGGAACTAGGATGGGTTAAAAGCAGAGAACACATTTCACTGTGTGTGCTGTGTGCTCTGCATGTGTGACCATTAAAGAGGGTTTCATCCCTCCAATTCTTCTTCTTTTTTCTTATTCTTCTTCTTTTTCTTCTTCTTCTTCTTCTTCTCTTCTTCTTCTTCTTCTTCTTCTTCTTCTTCTTCTTCTTCTTCTTCTTTTCTTCTTCTTCTTTTCTTCTTCTTCTTCTTCTTCTTCTTCTTCTTCTTCTTCTCTTCTCTTCTTCTTCTTCTTCTTCTTCTTCTTCTTCTTCTTCTCTCTTCTTCTTTTCTTCCTTCTCTTCAACACCCATATAAAACAGAACTGTAAACAGATTTACTTTTTCTTTCAACATTTATTTGAACAGCAAGTGGAGGCAAAAGTGACTGCACCCAAAAACAATAAACCTGCTAGCTATAGCTTAAACTCAGTAACAGAATGTGGGCAACACGTTGTTCTCCACAGCCGCGCGACCTCTGAGTCAGACGTCACTTCCCCCTTTTCTATCTTACGGGTACAGCCACTCCCCCTGAACCCCGTTTCCCTGTCAACCCATTGAAACTGATAGATAGAACAAAGGTAGCCTATCAAAACGGCCCAGCCCTGCCCAGTGGGCCACACCCCACTGGGCTGGGCTGGAACACTTACAAATGTCGGCCGGTAGGATTTAGGTAAGCAAAAAAAAAAAAGGGAGTGGCCGAAACACAAAAAATGTATTTTTTATTTTTTTGGCCCTCCGGCCCACACACAGCACCGGCCCACCGGGGAAACTCCCGGTATTCCCAATGGCCAGTCCGCCCCTGGGCATGAACCTGTTAATGTAGTCATTCAAACACTTTTTCTTTTACCAGCTGTATTCACCTTGCAGGTGCAGCTATGTGGCTTGTATCCTGGATAAAGTTTTTAAGTCATGGATGTTTAAAGTTTAACTTCTCCATATTTGACTAATATTAAAGTTCACTTTTCATTCAGGAAGTTTGACGCTGCGCTGTCAGTACGCTTGCGGCTTGTCCATGTTTGTGATCGAATGCTCCAAATACCACCCCTTTCATGTGAACGTGCACCTAACTAGATAGGACACGGCTGGCTTGAGCGATCCACTTGATAACCCGCGTCGTAGGACCGCTTAGCGAGAGCGCGTATGTTTTGGATTAGGCCAACCGGCTAACTCAAACATATCCAGGTTAGGTTGAACCGGCTTCATAGTACTTCAAACTTTAAACATCCATGACTTAAACACTTTATCCAGGATATAAGCCACATAGCTGCACCTGCAAGGTGAATACAGCTGGTAAAAGAAAAAGTGTTTGAATGCGTACATTAACAGGTTTATGATATCACTGCCCCGTCTAAGACACGATCTGACTTTAATTACATTTGACTCGAGTGTTTCGTCAACTTAATGTGTTGCTTAAAATAATACTTCTGCATACAGTATGTGACATTGTGAGTGTTGCACGGCCAGATATGGCTCAAGAAGCTGACTCAGATAAGGAAATATATGATACATTATGATGTGATATGATATGATATGAATGATAATGGGACACATTGACGTCTGCACTCACAGTGCCGTGGACTGTACTTAATGTTACTTTGATCCGGTTACTTATGTTGTGGCAGATATTTAATTAAGCTTTCTTAATGCTAATGTTATAATAGTCAGATTGCTCTGAAGATTGGAGGTGATATTCTATTAATGTTCACGTTCACACAGTCGGTGATTTTTGCCGGCCGTCTTTCCTGCAACGGCAGTTTAAACTGTATTTCCTTTCTCCTGTATTATGACTTAATCGCTTTTAAACTCCGCACACTGAGCTCTGATTGGTCAGCAAGCGGTGCTTTCACTGAGTTGATCTCTTAGCCTGCAACCTAACCTGGTCCCGACCAGGTTAGCCGCACAGCATAAGTTACCATGGAGAGAGAGCCCGCTAAAAAGAGAACCAGCGTCGTAGGACCGGAAACCCAGAGTTTTCCCTGAAGTTAGCCCGCTAAGCGAAAATCCTGCTTTGTAGTACAGGCCTCAGGTAGTCCAGTTTTCGGGGCTTTATTTTGTTTCCCATAGGGTTTATAATTTATTTCTGGTTAGGGGGGGGGGCTCTGGGTCTTACGGCCCGTGGTGTGGCTGGCTCGGGTTCCCTCCTTCTGTTTGTTCCTTTTGGCCAGTCCTCCAGGCCTCCTTTTGTTTCCCGTTTCGCTTGTGTGAGCAAACGGCTGATTATCAATAAGTGCTTGTTACCAAGTACCGGTTATTGCGTGTATTCTTTCATGTTGCGGGTCTCAGCACGAGCCACTACAGCGGAGTAGAGGTTGGGGCCGTAACTTGTCCAAGACACTGTGAAATGTACTTTGCACTTCAATGGAGTAATACAAAGTTAAAATGGGCATTTTCTTTGTTTTTATTTGTTGATTGAGCTGATTGAATTGTGTAGTTATGGTAAAATCCCAGTTAACTAGTCAGATTTACAATATATTATCGTATTATTTACATTTTTATATTTACAGTAAATTACTGGCTAATGTGTTGCATTACTTCTACAGTAAAAGTATGAAAATACAAGTAATTACTGTAATTTATGTAATTTATGTACAGCAAGGTACCATAATACCACAGCTCTGTACAGCTATATCTCAGTAATTCCATGGGCATGGCAACTGTAAAGTCACAGTATTTAGTTGTACTTTTATTCTAATTTACTGTAAAATATTTACAGTCAATTACTGTGAAATCCATGCAACTAGTAGCCAGTCATTTACTTTAATTTTACAGCCAAACATTTTACAGTGCAGTCAGTTTATAATTTTAGTAGCTCTGTTGATCATTTTGAAACTGTAATTTGCACAAGCCGCTGTGCAAGTAGGGCTGGGCGATTTGGCCTAAAAATCAAATCGCGATTTTTTTTTTCTAACTAATGGACAATTTTCGATTTAAACCTCGATTTTTTTCTGTTTTTTTCTAAACAAACCAGACCAAGGCAACATTTAAATACATATTTTCAAATACAAATAAATGAGATTACCAAGTAGTCTAGGCCTATGTGAACAAATCAGTTGTTCAAGAATAACAATAATAAAATAAAAACAGCACCACGGCACTTGGCTGTCATTAATGTGCAAAGATTTTTTTTAAATCAAACTGGAAAAAAAATCTCTTTTAGGCCATCCCTGAAAAAACTTGTAAAATGAAATACAACAAATAATAAATAATGATGATGAAATGAATAATAAAAAAATACCCTCAAACAAAATAACATCCCTTTAACTTTCTAGGAAGTTGTCTACAGGTTTTTCACGAGGAAGACAAGCCTGTCTACTGCCTCTGGCTTGAGGCATGCTCTTGGCATGTTACAATGTTACCCCCCGTACTGAAAACCCTCTCCGAAGGGTGGCAGGAATGGAGAGATATTTCTTGGCCAGATTACTCAGTCTTGGGAAGTTAGCTTCATGTAGCTTCCACCACTGCAGTGGGTCTGTATCAGGGTCTGTCTCAGACGACAACAAATAGGATGACAGCTCAGCTTCAATTTTGTCCTGCTCTGACTGGGAGGTAGACGACACTGTCAGTAGTGATGTGTGGGTCGCAAACGAGCTGGCTCAAAGAGCCGGCTGTTTTAAGTAAACGACGGGAGCCGGCTCTCGCCTGCGAACGAGCCGTGTTTTTTTTTGTTTTGCGGAGGGATCTAGATCGGAATGAAGGCACATTATGCAATGTGCACATTATCCCGCTTATTACACATGGCCACATTCTCAACAAAGTAACGACATGACTCCTAATATTAATTGAAATGCTTTTATGGATTTAGAAAATGATTTTATTCACTTAAAAAATAGTTTTATGTATTGATTTAAATTGACATGCATCCGCTAAGAAAAGTAGTCCGTTGTTACTGTTTGAACTAACGTAGCAACGGCAGGAACTGCTTCGATAGTGTTTTTGAGGAGCTTTTTGATTACAGATTTGAAAACATCGTTGCTTGCTTTAAAAGTAGCACACTTCATGATGTCAGACCTTGGGAAGTATCTAGATATCCCTGCCCTAATGCCAAAGTAACTGCCAAACTGAATATGTGTCGCCGTTTTTGATGTATATGTCTGGACCGCTGCGTTAAAAAGGAGGGTTTCTGCCCCATTACTTCTCTTCTTACTTCTATAAGAATAAAACACGGAGGACGGAGATCTCTTTTCCTCCCCCTCTACAGACCGCCCAGCAGCTGATCTCAGAGCACGCTCCCCTCTCCTGCAGGGGGGGCGTGGTCAGCTGCAGCTCACAGAATCAGCCCGCTGCAAAAACAGCGCTGGAAAAAGCAAATGGAGCGAAATGAGGCATGGCTAAAATGCAAGATATTTTTGGTATTTTGAAAAAAAAAAAAATGTATATACTTTATATAGGTCGATACAGTAGTCCCTTTTAAAAAAAAATAGTTTGTATAGGTGTTGCTATCTGTTTTGTGTAGCGTGGTTCTACAAGCAAGTCAATGCATCCATTGGGTGGTATCAGAGATTTACACGGGTCTGTAAATGCAATGAAAACAATTGGCCACAGCAAATCATTTATATTAAACTTTATTTACTTTATTTACTCTTGAATACTTCAGTACAAAGGATGTATTGAATAATTTAAGTGATATATGTGTACACAGAGCTGCAGATCGGGTAGTCACAGGCAATGTGTCTGAGTTTTGTGCGCGTTCTGGAAAGTGATGAGAGTAAGCTACTACGGAGTCCCTTAAGGCAAAACAAATCTGCGGAGTCTAGAAATGTTTTTAAATCGCGATTTTTCGGTTCAGCCATTTCAAAAACCGTAGGAAAGTAAAAATGCAAATTAATCGTTAAAACCGAAAAAATCACCCAGCCCTATGTGCAAGGCTTTGTATTTCTATCTTTATAGCCAGAGGTGTAAAGTCACTAAGTACTAGAGATGCTCCGATCAGCCGCCGATCATTATCGGCCGATATTCACTCTTAATAGCTTGATCAGTGCTCTCTATAAAGGCCGATCAGGAGAGCCGATCAGATGATGCAAAATACATGAGACTTTTCTCTGTGCGCTGCAAAAGAAGCTCACCAAAATGGCTTTACCGGTCTCGCAGTTTTTCGAGGTGTCCGGAAAAGACAATAAAATTAGCTATATGCGACGTGTGTGAAGCAGAAAGAGAGAGATCAGAGATCAGGATCAGCTGCTGCTGACGGAGACACGCAGCTCTGCATGATCACCTGCAGCTCCACCCGCTGTGACGGACCGGTGAGCGGAGCAAAACTCAAGCCAGTTAAAGGAAAATCCTTGTATTTGGAGGAAACACTATGTGATTTATAGACTGACAAATTCTATATTGCCCATTTAAACACCTTTGTACGTCAACAGGACACTGTCTTTGAAGAACTGTTGAACAGGTTGCGTACAAGAGCTAAGAACACGCCGCTTTTTGCTATCTTGAAAAAGTGTGAAACCGGGGAAAGCTCTTCAGCGTTGCATATTATTGCAACAAATGCACAAGTTAATGAGCATAATATTATACAGCTGTCAGCATCATGTCCCGAGAACCTTTGTGTGGAGGTACTGGATTATGAAAAAAGTCAACAATCCAACCGTATGGAATTGAAAAGAGGGCACTTCAGAAATGTGTTCAAATCTTATTTACCTGAAAAGTTACTGTTAGGAAAGGGTGCTTGAGTGATGTTGATCAAAAATATTGATGTGTCTGATGGCTTAAACGGAGTCTGTGGGAATGTCGTAGACATTGTCAAGAATATCCACAACACATTTGTGAGCACTGTGTTTGTGAAATTCGATGATGAAAAGGTGGGAACAAACAGAAGGAAGCGTTTACATTCAACTAGTGAAAACCTTTTGGCTACTCCCATAAACAGGGATGAGGAAAAAACATCTAACTCACAGGTTTATCATTGCTTTGAGAAAAAAGATTATTAATTTACCCCTTTTAGAAGTGTAGTTATGGTCATTTGTTCTGGGAATGTCATTTTCGAGCCTGAGACCTGGAAAACAGGCTCTGGGCTTAACAGGTTGAAGATATAAATATATAACTGCACAGTCCAATAATCCCTAATTGTTGACATCATGTGTTTTTAAGTCCTCTCGGATCAACATACGGACATATCGCTAACTGGTTGATGTAGGAAGACGAGCCTTTAGAGAAATTATTATTATTATTATAAGCAGCATTATTATTATTCCTTATTTTTTTATCAGTGTTTGATAGCGATATTCATCAATTTCACTAATCAATCCCCACTTGATCACTCTCAAGGAAATGCATGAACGTGTCCCATATTTCCTTAAATGTACTTACTTTCCTTTTGATCACATACATTAATTTTTCCAAAGCGAGGAAAACAATTTAATTATTACAATTGATTCACTTTTTATTTTATTATTATTATTTATTTTATTGTCAGTTATTTTATTTTTTTCTGGTCTTGTCAGCTGGTAGGCCTTTGGTTTTTTGCCACTTGGTTGGTTACGTATTAGTAAGTAAAATGTTGTATATTATGCATGGATTGCCAACTCATTTGTACATGTCTTAATCACTCATTGTTAATATCAGTATTTGTGGATGTCATTGTTTGTGCCTGTAAAAAAGGAAAAACTCAATAAAGATATTGTTTAAAAAATAAAAACAATCCCTGTACCTCAGGTTCTCTGACAGTGAGTTCTGCTCTGAGTATCTGAGTGTCCCGTTCTAACAGTGCTCCGGGTTCAGCAGCAGTTAGACCTTCATCCCGGAGCAGCGGAGTTTAGCCGACAGAGCCGACAGGAAGAGTGGAGCACACAGCTCAGGTACCATTAAAAAAAATAACACCCTGCGCGTCATGATGGCGGAGAACAGCTCTCAGATTACTTGGGGTCCCTGGACCCGGATTATTTATGGGTTCAAGTTATTAATGTACATAAATTAGGTTCAATTACAAACTGAACACATGAGATCTCCCGCAGTGAACTGACCTGAGAGTCTCCAGTCTGCAATCTGGACTCTCCAGAAGATCTCTCAGCAGCTTCACTCCTGAATCCTTCAGAGCGTTGTAACTCAGGTCCAGATCTCTCAGATGGGAGGAGTTGGACTTCAGAGCTGAGACCAGAGCAGAACAGCTGATCTCTGACAAACTGCAGCTCTCCAGTCTGAATGAAGACAACATGATTAGGATTAACATCTGTTTATATTCAGATGGGTTACTCAACATTGAAATGAATGAACAAAAAAACATGTCTCCCTCAGCAAGTAAACTTTATCATGTAAAACTAATATTACTTCAGATTACCTTTATTCAGACGTTCTCGTTTACTTGATATTAAAAACATGGATTTACTTTTTACAAATAAAAGCTATTACAGTTCCTTTAGGAAACAGTCAATATTTATGTCTGCAGTTCTTCATTTAGTACGTGAAAATGAAAATGTGAATAAAAGGACATTTACTACTTTATGGATGAAACTTATTAATGTACATATATTTGGTTCAATTACAAACTGATCATGTGAGATCTCCAGCAGTAACAGAGAGTTAGTGAACTGACCTGAGTGTCTCCAGTCTGCAGTCTGGACTCTCCAGAAGATCTCTCAGCAGCTTCACTCCTGAATCCTGCAGATCGTTGTTACTCAGGTCTAGATCTCTCAGGTGGGAGGGGTTGGACTTCAGAGCTGAGACCAGAGCAGCACAGCTAATCTCTGACAACCTGCAGCTCTCCAGTCTGAATAAAGAAAACATGATGAGGATAAACATTTTTTATAATCCGGTCAGATGTTCAGGTCTGAAATGTGTAGCTCATCATTATCAGCCTTCTGTTTATTATCTGTGAAAAAACACGTCTAAATGATGGGAACATAAACATTTCTATGTCAGAAAGTAAACTTTATGTAAAAATAATATTAGTTCAGAGGACCTTCTTTATTCAGACCATTTACTAAAGATTGAAAACATACATTTACTTTAACGACTAACAGTGGAAGAATAATAGTTTCTTTAGGAAACAATCAACTGTTATGATGAATGCAGACTACATTTAGGAAATTACAAATATGAACAAAACATTTACAAAAGTATGGATGTAATATATTTATGTACAAGGATCAGGTTGAATAACTAAGGCAAGGCAAGGCAAGGCAAGTTTATTTATATAGCACAAGGCAATTCAAAGTGCTTTACAAAAAATGAAAGAGATTAAGAAAATGGCATTTAAAATCAGTCATTAAAAAGAAAAGCTAATAAAATAAACATTAAAAGAAAAAATACATGGATAAAAGTTACAGTGCAGTCTAAGATATGAATAGTTCAATTAAAAGCAGCGACAAAAAGAAAAGTCTTCAGCCTGGATTTAAAAGTAGTCAGAGTTGCAGCGGACCTGCAGGTTTCTGGGAGTTTGTTCCAGATATTTGGAGCATAATAACTGAACGCTGCTTCTACCATGTTTAGTTCTGACTCTGGGGACAGAAAGCTGACCAGTCCCAGAAGACCTGAGAGATCTGGATGGTTCATAATTTAGCAGGAGGTCAGTAATGTATTTTGGGCCTAAACCATTCAGTGCTTTATAAACCAGTAGCAATATTTTTGAAATCTATTCTTTGACACACATGAAGCCAGTGTAAAGACTTCAGAACAGGAGTGATGTGATCCACTTTCTTAGTGTTAGTGAGGACTCGAGCAGCGGCGTTCTGAATCAGCTGCAGCTTCCTAATAGATTTTTTAGTGAGACCTGTGAAGACACCATTGCAGTAGTCGAGTCTACTGAAGATAAAAGCATGGACAAGTTTTTCCAAATCCTGCTGTGACATTAGTCTTTTAATCCTAGATATGTTCTTTAGGTGATAGTAGGCTGATTTAGTAACTGTTTTAATGTTACTGTTGAAACTCAGGTCAGAGTCCATGACTACACCTAGATTTCTGGCTTTATCTGTTGTTTTGAACATTGCACACTGAAGCTCAGCGCTAACTTTGATACGTTCTGACTTGGCTCCAAAAACCATTACCTCAGTTTTATCTTTGTTTAATTGGAGAAAGTTCTGACACATCCAGTCATTGATTTGTTCAATGCACTTACTCAGTGTTTGAATTGGAGCATAGTCTCCTGGTGAAATTGTTACGTACATGTGTGTGTCATCTGCATAGCTATGGTAACTTATTTTGTAGTTTTTCATTATCTGAGCCAGTGGTAGCATGTAGATGTTAAAGAGAAGAGGCCCCAAGATGGAGCCTTGAGGAACCCCACATGTCATATTTGTCAACTCAGATGTGTATTTACCTATAGAAACAAAGTTGTTTCTGTCCTTTAAGCAGGATTCAAACCAATTTAGAACTGTTTCCAAAAGTCCCACCCAGTTTTCCAGTCGGTCTAGTAATATGTTGTGGTCAACAGTGTCAAACGCAGCACTGAGATCTAATAATACTAACACTGAAGTTCTGCCACTGTCTGTGTTTAAGTGGATGTCATTAAAGACCTTTACAAGAGCAGTCTCAGTGCTGTGATTTGGACGAAAGCCTGACTGGAACACATCCAAACAGTTATTTAAATGCAAGAAATTACTCAACTGTTGAAAAACAACTTTTTCATAAAGTTATAAAGTTATAAGTTATAAAAATTATAAAGGCCAAGTCTCTCTTTATAGATTTCAAAGTGAACCTGGAGATTTGTTTTTCGCCACCTGCGTTCAGCTTTTCGACACTCTCTTTTTTCTGTTTTCACGCTCATGGCCTTTCTCCATGGAGATATTTTCTTGCCAGACACTTCCTTTACCTTAGTTGGAGCAATGGCATCTATAACATATTTAATTTTTTAATTAAAATTATCTACTAGCTCATTTACTGAGATGTTAGCAGGGGCAAGTGTGGAAGAAAGATTCTGAGTAAACATTTCCCTAGTGTTTTCAGTTAAATATCGCTTTGTGGTTACCTCTTTTTGAACATTTTTGTGAGCAGAAATAGAGCTCTCAAAGAAAACACAGGAATGGTCAGAGAGTGCAACATCAGTCACCACAACCTTAGAGATATTCAGACCCTTTGAGATAATTAAGTCCAGAGTGTGCCCCTTATTGTGCGTGGGCTCCGTCACATGCTGAGTCAGTCCATAGCTATCAAGAACACAAAACAGTTCTTTAGCCCCTCTGTCCTGGGGGTTGTCAACATGGATGTTAAAATCACCAACAATGACTAGACGGTCAAAGTCAATACACACTATAGACAGCAGTTCAGTAAAGTCATCAAAAAAGCTTGCACAGTATTTGGGTGGTCTATAGATATTTAGGAACAGAGCTCGAGAGGAGCATTTCAGCTGAAGGGCCACATATTCAAAAGAATCAAAGTTTCCATAAGATGTCTTCCTGCATTGAAGGGAATCATTGAACAGAATAGCAACTCCACCCCCTTTCTTATGCATTCTTTCCTGACTCATAAAACTAAAGTTGGGAGGGGTTGATTCGATAAGAACAGCTGCACTGTTATTTTGTTCAATCCAAATCGAGATTGTGCTCAGTGATAAAATCATTGATTAAAAATGTTTTTCCTGCCAAAGACCTGACATTTAATAAAGCTAGTTTAAGTTTGTTAAACACACTATCAGTCATGTTTTTTGTAACAAGCTGTGGCTGACATGGAATCAATGCTAAATTAGATAAACTCACACAACGTTTGAGCGCTTCCTGTTTCTAAGATGATTCACCGCTCTTAATCTATTACCTATCAACACAGATATCGGCAAAGCTACTGGCAGGCAGGGCCCCGACATGTCCTGGAAAGAGTTGAGAGTGCCATACGCCCTTGAGCCTGGACCCAGCACATATCAGTAAGGGGGGGAGGTGGTTGACGTAGGCGCGGTGATGAAGACGGGGGAGATGGTGCGCGTCTCTGTGGTGATTTTGGTGGGCGTTGAGGAGCGGGGGTAAAGGACATGCCAGCGTTTTGTACACACACATCCCTATCAGGCTTTGAAGGGGAGGGAGGACCCACCACCCTGCTCCTCTCATCATAGGAAGGCAGGGTGAGGGCTACACTGTAGGAAGGGGGGGTTTGGAAATCTGCTTCCATCTTCCTTGTATTGTTGTGGTTTTGATGATTGTGGTAGGCATGGTGATGAAGCCGGGGGAGATGGTGCGCATCTCTGCTTCGGTGATTTTGGTGGGCGTCGTTGAGGGGCGGGGGTAAAGGACATGCTGCCAACCCTGCGTGTCGCCGTCATGCGGTCATTGAACTCCAGGGGGGTGGGCGAGGGTGAGAGGGTGAGCGGAGAGTAGAGAGAGCTGGGGGATGAATGAAGAGTATGCTCAAAGGCGTTGACAGGGAGGGTGACGGGCAGTGGAGACTCCTCCATGTGTCTCATAGGTCTCCCATAATCAGAACATTCCTCAGGCGGGTGCAGTGATACTTCTTCAGGGTTTTCTGCACGATGTGTTGTGTCTTTCTCCTGTTTTGATTCCTCTTGCCGCTTGTCCTTGGCAGAGGGAACAGATTGATGACGCAGGCAGTTGAATATGTTAGAGATAAACAATTTCACTCCTGACTTGTTCAGACAAACTCCATTTGCCTGAACAGAATGGTCAGTACAGACAGTTGAAAGCCAGGTGTTCAGTGCAAACAATCTGCTGAATCTCTCCACTCCTCTTCTGACTGGCGGTAGAGGGCCACTGATGAACACCTCTGCATTTAGAGAGCTGACAGTTTCCAACAAACATTTAAAGTCTTCTTTCAGCACTTCTGACTGTTGTTTCACAACATCATTTGTTCCAATGTGCAGTACCACATTTTTTACATTCTGATGTTCAGCCCCAATATGCAGGATCTTCTCAGCCAAGTCAGAGACCACATCCTTGGGAAAACAGAGTACTTTGGTGTTGTTCTTACTACACAGACCTTTTACATCTCTTAAAGCAGAGTCACCCACAATCAGAGTTTCAGGCCCAGTCGTTAGCTTTCCCTCTGGCCTTTTACTTTTTTTAACTAAGGAAACACATGAGATCTCCAGCAGTAACAGAGAGTCAGTGAACTGACCTGAGAGTCTTCAGTCTGCAGTCTGGACTCTCCAGAAGATCTCTCAGCAGCTTCACTCCTGAATCCTGCAGATCGTTGTCACTCAGGTCCAGATCTCTCAGATAGGAGGGGTTGGACTTCAGAGCTGAGATCAGAGCAGCACAGCTGATCTCTGACAAACTGCAGCTCTCCAGTCTGAATAAAAAAAACATGATGAAACTTTAGAAAACAATGTTCCTGTTTGAAATAACTCCAGGTTTAATAATCTGATCAGAGTTAAACAGGGTTTTAATGTCAGCAATGACGTAGAAACAATCCATTGATAATCTGGAACTTTGATCAGATCTTTAACAACTCCTTCATCTCTCTCACAGCTCATCAGCACTGACAGCATCTTCACTGACTCATGGAGCACAGTGTGAGTCTGTGGAAGCTCAAACACTCCCTCACACATTCCCCATCTCTTTGTTATTCTGATGAATAATCAGTCATTAGCTAAAGTGAAAAAAATAATTAAAATGTCTTTGTTCTCAGGCAAATTCAGAAAATCATAAACACAAACAGATCTATGTGAAGTTCAGTCAGTGAACTGACCTGAGAGTCTCCAGTCTGCAGTTTGGACTCTTTAGTCCAGAACTCAGCAGCTCCACTCCTGAATCCTGCAGATCGTTGTGACTCAGGTCCAGATCTCTCAGATGGGAGGGGTCGGACTTCAGAGCTGAGGCCACAACTTCACAGTGAGTCTCTGAGAGTCCACAGAGAGTAAGCCTATAATAACACATATTACAACATGTGTTAACACTAGAACTGCCAACGGGTACATTTTACCCGCAGCTGTTTCTTGATTGTATGGAACTTTCTTTCAATAAAATATTCAAGTCTCCCAGTCCTGAAAGGGTGTTATGTAGCACCCTCTGTTGTTAAAAATTGTCAATATGAAGTCAGATTGAAAAAATGGCCAAAACAATGGCCATTTATACCCATCAGCGCCAAAAGGTAATATTTACCTTATAGAAAATGCAGTGATTCTCGTGCTATTGATCTCGCTCGTAAAAATAAACATGACGTGTTGCTATAGCAACGTCTGTTGTTTACTGTGGTTCCTTATAGATAGATAGATAGATAGATAGATCTGATAGACTGTAAATCCTGCAGTGTGGTGTGATCACATGCTGAGAAACCTCTAAAGTCCTTCATGTGTTTGACATGTCGGCTACATCACTCAAAGGAGTATCAAGAGAGAAACGGTACAATTTAACTACTATTATAAATAAATACAAGAACAGTGTTGGTTTTATTTTGCTCTCTCAGTATTTGAAACAGCAGAAATGTTATAGTGTGTATTTGAATAATTAAACTTCTGATCCACATTAGTTTATAAAGTTAATCACATCTGGACTTACACAGCCTTCCTGCAGTTCCTCACAGCTGGAATCAGTCTCTGTCGTCCCTCGGCTGATGTGTTGTAGTTAGTCAGGTCAAACTCATCCAGAACATGCTCTGACATCTGCAGCATGTAAGCCAAAGCTGAGCAGTGGATCACAGAGAGTTTCTTCTGTGAGCCGTTCTCTGACTTCAGGAACTCTGTGATCTCCTGATGTACTGAGTGGTCCTTCATCTCTGTCAGACAGTGGAAGATGTTGATGCTCCTGTCTGGAGAGAATGTATCACTTCTCAACTTCTTCAGGTTGTTGATGGCTCTCTGGATGATTTCTGGTCGGTTGTCTGTGCGACCCAGCAGGCCTCCTAACAGTCTCTGGTTGGACTCCAGAGAGAGGCCGTGGAGAAAGCGGACAAACAGGTCCAGGTGGCCATTTCTACTTCTGAGGGATTTCGCCATGGCTCCTTTTAGAAAGACATCCAGCGATTGGTAATCTTGATCACTGTTTTTACTGTTCTTATAGGGCCAGTCTCTCTTCAGGAAGTCCTTCAGTACCGCTGTGTCTCTGTTGGTGTAACAGTGCAATATGTAGACTGCAGCCAGAAACTCCTGAATGCTCAGATGAACAAAGCAGTAGACCGTTTTCTGGAAGATCACACTCTCTCTTTTGAAGATCTGTGTACAAACTCCTGAGTGCACCAAGGCCTCGGTGGCATCAAGACCACAGCGCTGTAGGTCTTCTTGGTAGAACATGATGTTTCCTTTCTCCAGGTGTTCAAACGCCAGCCTCCCCAGCTTCAGAATAACCTTCCTGTCAGCCTCCGTCAGCTGCTGTGGACTCGTCGCATGTCCCTCTTCATACTTCTGCTTCTTCCTCTTTGTCTGGACCAGCAGGAAGTGTGAGTACATGTCAGTGAGGGTCTTGGGCAGCTCTCCTCTCTGGTCTGTAGTCAACATGTGGTCCAGAACTGCAGCAGTGATCCAGCAGAAGACTGGGATCAGACACATGATGTGGAGGCTCCTGGAGCTCTTGATGTGAGAGATGATTCTGCTGGACAGGTCTTCATCACTCGATCTCCTCCTGAAGTACTCCTCCTTCTGGGCGTCATTGAAGCCTCGTACTTCTGTTACCCTGTCCACACACTCAGGAGGGATCTGATTTGCCGCTGCAGGTCTGGAAGTTATCCAGACGAGAGCCCAGGGAAGCAGCTTCCCCCTGATGAGGTTTGTCAGCAGCACGTTGACTGAGGACTGCTGTGAGACATCATACACAACCTCATTGTTTCTGAAGTCCAGAGAAAGTCTGCTTTCATCCAGGCCGTCAAAGATGAACAGCACTTTACAGACAGCCAGCTGCTCTGCTGTGACCTTCTGTAAGGTTGGATGGAAAACATGGAGCAGCCTGAGAAGACTGTACTGCTCATCTTTGATCAGGTTCAGCTCCCTGAAGGAAAGCAGGATCACCAGACTGACATCTTGGTTTTCCAAACCCTCGGCCCAGTCCAGAGTGAACTTCTGCACTGAGAAGGTTTTTCCAACTCCAGCGACTCCGTTGGTCAGGACCGCTCTGATGTGAGTCTGTTGGTCAGGTAAGGCTTTAAAGATATCCTGGCACTTGATTGGAGTTTCATGGAGGGTCTTCTTCTTGGAAGCTGTCTCAAGCTGCCACACCTCATGTTGGGTATTAACCTCTTCACTCTGTCCTTGTGTGATGTAGAGCTCAGTGAAGATGCTGTTGAGGAGGGTTTCACTTTTATCAGTTCCTTCAGTCACACGTTCACATCTCCTCCTCAGACTGAGCCTATGTTCATCTAAAACCTTCTGAAGACCACTATCTGCTGAAAGAGAAGGAAACAGGGGAGAATAAGAACAATTATTTTTGAGAAAGTTGTATTATAACAAGAAAGAGACAGTTAAAAAAGTTAAAACAACTTGATGTCTATGCATTACAACAGTATACCTAATCAAAAATAAATCAGGAAGAATCCTGGAAATGAACACAAGAATCCCATCACCTGATATATTTACTATTTTCTGTAGAATTTCTTTGCAGGGCTAACGTTCCCCTTAAAGGGGACCTATTATGCAAAATTCACTTTTTGATGTCTTTTACGGAGCTTACACACGGCGGCGTACGTTGAAGCTTGCCGGCGGGCGTGTCTGACGCTCGACCAACAACCAATCACATGAATCTCCCGCCCCGGACACACAAGTACGCGGTTTAATTGGCTAGAGCTTGTACTGGCATATGATTCGATTGGCTGACACTTCCGTCGAAGCTTCAAAAGTAGAACATTGCTCTACTTTTGAAGCGAGCAAAGCTACGCTTTGCTCCCACAATGCAATTTGGCAAGGCGTGACGTCACCCCATTCAAAGTGAATGGGCAGAAGCGCTGAAGCTTATACATAAATATGTGTCCCCGGTGTGTAAGGAGACTCACAAAGTGTCAGAAAATACAACCCTCTCTCTTTTCCTCCTTACCCACTTATCTCTAAAAAAAAAACGGCGGTGCAAACGAGCAGATCCAGGATTTGGTTCCTATCACGTCATTGGTGAAATGTGGCACACGTGACATGTCCCAACCTATCGTCTCCGTATACACGTGACACGTCCCAACCTATCGTCTCCTATACAGTCAGCTGAATCCCCTCAGCTGTGTGTCTGTGTATTCAGCAGGATGTCTCCAGGAGGCACTTAGAGTAAAGTTGTTATATAATACATATAATGGCACTGTTCTAGCGGTAAACACTTAAAGAGCTTACAAAATGCTATTAGCACCTGTTAGTGGGCTTGGTATATGATAGAGGTTGCATTTGTATTGTGAAATGTGCCATATACATGTTTTATTATTGATGTATTTTTAATAACTCACGATTATAACAGCATACAAAAGTTGTCAGTTAGTAACAATCGTTCGTCGCGCCGGAAACATCAACTTCGGTCATTTCCGGCGGTGGCGTCATGAGTAGAACACAGCTGAGCTCAGTCCCGTTTGAATGCATTGAAGGGCCAAATATTATGACAAAGGATGCACAGCAATAAGACGCCAAGAATAATCGGCAAGCGATTGTGGGGCCGTCTCAACATCTGGCTATGGGATGTTTTTGTGGCCAAAAAATTATAAAATGTTGCGTATATGGACAAAACAAGTGCGTCGTACGAGGGCAGACTTTTGCTGGACCAGGTAACCCGGGGTCGATGAAACCGACGATGTGTAGGCAGCACTTCGAGATATCGTGTTTCGAACAATCAACAATGCTCACTAAGGAGAGAGAGTAAAAGCTTTCTCGAAGGTTAGTTTTGCTTTCTTACAACGTTACGTTAATGTTAACTTAACCTTAAGTTTGCCATGAAGCTATTGTTACTTCCTTTAACAAGAGCTAGCTGTCTTGGCTAACAACAGTTAGCAGCAAATGTTTTCTGCAGTTTGTTTTTCCACTGAAAAAAGGGATTTAGTTATTTAAGGGTAACTAAACGTTATCTTACAAGTAGAGAGAGTTAAGTTTTGTTTAAGATCATCAATGTAATGCACCTTAGAGGTTTTGTGTTGAACATGAAGTTAGCTAACTGTAGCTCACTGTTAATGTTAAGCTGTACTTTCTGTGGCAGCTCGCTTAATACAAAGAGGGTGCTTGATTGTAAACTTTTCTTACAAATTCTTGAAATTTCTTAAAATTGTAAGGACAGTTTATTTCTACTCAACTATACAGACCATTGTTGAGGAGATGCAAAACATACTGTAAATGAATTGGGTCCGACATATACTTTGAGTAATGTTACTTTGCTGCTAAAAAATGAAACATAATCAGATGAGGACATCACCAAAGTGTGTGAGTCTGTCAGGGGATTTGATCTGTTCTCTGCATGTCGTACGATATGTACACACTGCTCTGGTATGAATTAAAAATATAATTGTTAAATGTAAGTCTCTCACTCTTGTCATCGTTCAGGCTTTGCATTTGAACTCCTATGACTGGTTGCGGACTTGAAGGGAACGACTTCCTAGCCTTCCTGACATCCAGGAAAAATTCTAATCCATTTAATGCCAAAAGCAAGTTATTGTTTTAAACTTTTTGAATATGATTTTTTGGGGAATTTCAGTTTTATTGGATAGTAGAGATCTACTGAAAACAGTGGAGAGGGAGGAGATGATATGCAGCAAAAGGCCCAGCCCGATGGTTGCTGCTCCGTGTGGAACGTGTTCTATCAGGTAAAGCACTTTGGTACCCAGTTATTTATGGTATTGAGTTTGAATTTAGCCTTTGCAATGTAATTTCCAACAGTGCACTGTAAAGACTGAAAAAACAGGCTCAGGTTAAAGCTTGACATGATTTGGTCTTATACTTAAGAGGATGTTTGTCCTCCTGTGTTGTCTTATTTCCTTATCTTTCTTTCAGGTGTAACATCTGCCAAGGGTTGTACATGACATAGACCTCCTCCACCTCTTTGCTGTCCTACTAGTCAACCCTTCTGATCAGAGCCTTTTCTAAATAGTGGTACGTTGTTTTACAGTTCAGTGTACGTTAATTTAGCAACTTGGTTTCTTTACTGCTGTTGAATAAAACCTATATTGCTAGTGATTTTATTAAAACTATGATTTGCAATCTTTTTGATTCCAATTACAATCATCTTTTTGTTATAATTGTAAAACACATCTTAACATCCATCAGCAATCAATAAAACAAATCATCGAACACAAAATAGAAGAAGTCTGGACCCATTTCTTCTTTTACAACAGCATCTATTGGGACTGCTCATTGATGTCACCAAGAGCCATTGCAGGGATGCAAACTCATCAGGTATGAAAAAGGTGACAAGGATCCGAGCCCCGACCCCACGGAATATCGGCTTTAAAATTAAGAATAACAGAGGATTTTAGCAGTCAGAACAACTAAAGCAGCAGGTAATAATAACAGAAACGCCAAAGAGTCACATCTAATAGAAACATATAAAAGTCAGTTTATAATTTTGGCAGGACTGTTGAGCATTTTGAAAATGTATTTTCATGCCTCTGTGCAAGGCTTAGTCTTTCTATCTTTATAGCCACTGGTGTAACTAAGTTCATAAACTCAACAAGTACTATACTTGGGTACAATTTTGAGATACTTGTACTTTATTTAAGTATTTCAATGTTTTGCTACTTTTTTCTTCTTTTCCTCTACAGTTCAGAGGTAAATGGTGTACTTTTACTCCACTACATGTATTTAATAGCTTTAGTTTATTTACAGATGTGGATGAATGATGTGAGATATAATCAAGTGTTAAATCAGACTTTAGTTCCACCTGGAGTAAATTCACAAGCTACCCTGCAGTATACAAAGTCATTCAAACTAGCTGCACCTTTACCAGCTTTGAGAACACTTTCATGATCAATCATTATAAAACATATCATATATTATTCTGGAATGGACCAATCTGCACAATGACTACTTTTACTGTCGCTACTTTCACTATATTTTGATGATAATACTTTTCTACTTTTACTTGAGGAACATTTTGATTGCAGGATTGTTCCTATAGTATTTCTACTTTTACTCAAGTACAGTACAAGATCTGAGTACTTCTACTTTTACTCAACTACAATACCTGAGTACTTCTACTTTTACTCAAGTACAAGATCTGAGTACTTCTACTTTTATTCAAGTACAAGATCTAAATACTTCTACATTCACTCAAGTACAAGATCTGAGTACTTCTACTTTTACTCTAGTACAAGATCTGAGTGCTTCTACTTTAACTCAAGTACAAGATCTATAGGCCTACTTATACCACATCTGTTTATAGCCTATGAAACTATTAGAAAACGAAGGCTAAAGCTAACGTTAGCAGATAGTGACAATGTATGCTAGTTAGCTAGCTCAACGATAATATTGGGACAGAAAAACTTTTCAGTGCACATCACGCTCTGCCGCTCCGACAGGGGCCTTATTATACATCGATGAGCAGAGCCGACAGGCAGGAAGACTCGAGCACACAGCTCGCGCTTCATTATAATATGTAAACACCATGCGTGTCATGATGACACATAACAGCTCGCGGCCGCAGATTACTCTGGGTCCCAGACCCCCCCCATACCCCAAAAATATTTTATTGCAGATCTACATGAATTACACACACGATATATTTTGGATTCAAAACGGCAAATTTCGCCGAAAGGTGACAAGTTTGCATCCCTGCATTGAGTCTAGCTTTTGCAGTCGGCCTCTTAGAATGTTTATAATTTCTTTGTCTCTTAACATTCCTATAATAATTTGTTTTTCGATTGTTGGTATTGTTTTGTTCTTTATTTTTGTTGTGAGAATCACTTTGCAATTGTGTAAGTGCTATATAAATAGTTATACTAATATTATTGTTGTTACTATTATTAATAATGTTTTCTTTGTTTTCTTTATTTTCTTTATTCATCGTTGCAGAAAGCATCATGCCAGCCCACATCAAACACCTGATCAATAACTTGTGAATCTTCAGGGAGAAAAGATGAAAACACCTGTTCAAAGTTCCAGTTCCCTGTACATGGAACCATGGCCGTATCTACCATTGAGGTCACCGAGGTCCGGACCTCGGTAATATTTTCCGAGCTGTGTATATAACAAAACTTGTGAAATAATTACACTAAACGGGGTTCTTTGTAGTACTTCCATTTACTGACCATGGGGGCGCTGCATAACTACGTAGCCTCGATTAAAGCAAACAGAAGAAGACGACATGTATCAACAAACCACCGCAGCCCGGACTTGTACCGGAGCAGCGGAGGAGTGATGAGGTATCTAGAGATCTGAGTCCAGTGGGCTGCTTGTGTTTCTGTTCATCAGGACATCATATGAGCAGCAGATCCTGTGTGAACGCTCTACGTTAGTCAGTGGACGTCCGACAACATGCACACTAACTTATATTGCAGCTATAGGCTATACTTTGGTTTAAATTGCGTGAATAAACTAGCTAGAGAGCTAAAGTTAATTACATTCATCCAATGTCAGAAGGATTACCTTTTAACAAACGTTGTAATGCTTTTCTTTTATTTCAATTTGAGTAAAACATCGAAGATATAACATTGTATTGTTTTCTTTTTACACTGACTCAGATATAATGAGAAGACTACGTCAGTCAGTCGAAGCTCAGCTTTGGTGAGAGAGAGAGAGAGAGAGAGAGAGAAATATGTAATGTGTCTATAACAATAGTCTTGTGATGATGTCATAATAACATACAATTGTATAAAACACAATTTGCTTACATCTTTGTTCTCTTTTGAGAATCAAACAAAACAGATTTAAATAAAAAAAGAATGCAAACAAACAAGTGAAATGAACTAAATTGCTGAATTGCTTTTGATTCACTGGCAGGAGCGACAAGTGAAGAGGAGCAAAAAGTGAACAACGAGGGAGAGATTGAACAAAGAGAAAGCGTAGAGGACAGAGAGAGTAATGAACAGGAAGAAGACAGAGAGACTCAAGAAGATGGAAGAGAGGCTGTAGGTTAGCCGTCAGGGCCCTCTGTGAGGGCCTAAGATATTCTACAAAATAATATTTAAAAACATTAAAACAAATTATATATTTTTTAAGTTATATTTTTCATTAGTTTTACCAAAATAACTTGATTTAATTGTATTTAAAATAACATTTCCAAAGAAATAAATCCTTCGAATCTGCCTATTCAGTTTATGTTGGAATGTGAAGAGTTAAATGAAAGAAGCTCGTCTCTGCAAGTTACTGTGAAGAGAGGAGCTGTTGGACGTCCAGGCGGTCCAGCTATGAATTCACAGAGGGCCCCGCTATAGTAACTGAACGAGAGAGTAATGTCAAATGACAGTACAATTGACCAATCATATCTTCCCGCTAAATGGGTGGGTGTTATTATCGCGGACTTTATGACAAGTTCTGCCCGCTGTGAAACGTTTCTTGTTTCCATAGCAACAACAACTTCCTGTCAACAGCGTTAACTCGCCTTCAAAATAAAAGCATGCCAAATTACACTTAAGACATACAACTGCAACGAAAGTAACAAACACAATGCAATATCCTTTTCAATTTCAAAGAACACAAATAGGGTTATTTACAGGTGTTGTTTTGTGTGGTAGAGGGTCGCTTTCATTGATGCGTTTTGCACCCCGGGCCGTTGTTTTGATATTCCGCTGAAGTATACGTATACGCTGCGATGTAATAACTCGAGGGAAGGGGTGGGGGTCAGAGGGCCTAGGTATAAAAGTCACGGCTCGCCACTGATGTTGACAATGTTTTGTGATCATTTTAGCCTCTTCTGCATGTCCAGATCATTAATAGTAACAATCAACTGATTCTTATTATGTATTACACTTTCAAAATAATTGATGCTGACATTGTCAGCCCACTGACATGGTTTGAAATCGATATATTATCCAATTTGTGACCCCCCATAGGACTTAAAAAGCACCATAACTAGATCATGAAAATCCCAAAAATCTCGGGGGGTATCCCCCGAATTCCCTTAGCATGTTTGAACCTCTGTATTTAGGAAATCCTGGATACGGCCCTGCATGGAACCATGCCTGCCCTCTGTTCCACATGTCTTCAGTCAGTCCTGGACCCCATGACTCGGACACTAGTTCTACCAAGGCTCATTAGAGGTAAGCAGTGGTAGGAGAGGAGAGGAGTTATCTTTGTATTTAGGCTGCAAGTTGACAAAGGTGATCAAGTGGTGATGCTAATAATGATCCGATTAATTTGATATTGATTGTCTGCCAATACCGGATCCTGATCTGATTCTTCTATTTCCCAGATAATACAGCTGCACCATGTACACTAGCTTTATTTGTTTTTGCCATTGCAATTCACCATAAGCAATTGTTGACTGTAACGTCTATGCCATTGCCAACCGACTGTAATTTGAAATGTATTTTACCATACTTCAACGGTCAAGTTCTGGCAAACACAGCAGCCTAAATGTTAATGTAAATGTCAAGTTTTCTTTTTACAGTGTACTTTTATCTGTACATTTCTTTTCAGTTTGCTTCAAGAAGTGGCTTCAGCAGAAAGAAATGCAGGCCAGATTGGGAAAGGCTGGACGCTACACAACGGGAAACATTATGGACATGAACAAGGAAAAACAAAAAACACTTTATTTGTTGCCTTTTTCTTATCACACATAGTGTTACTGTTTTTGTTACCATTTCAATATTGAATTCTATTTATTACTTTTATTTTAAATCAAATGCACCTGTTTTAGATAATATATTTATTTTGATGTGTAGGTCGATTTGCAGGTTATTTGTCCATCCATCCATCCATCTTCTCCCGCTTATCCGTGGTCGGGTCGCGGGGATAGCAGTTCCAGCAGAGAGCCCCGAACTTTCTTTTCCCTGGCCACATCAACCAGCTCTGACTGGGGGATCCCAAGGCGCTCCCAGGCCAGCGAAGAGATATAATCCCTCCACCTGGTCCTAGGTCTACCCCTTGGTCTCTTCCCAGCTGGATGTACCTGGAACACCTCCCTAGGGAGGCGCCCAGGTGGCATCCTAACTAGGTGCCCGAACCACCTCAACTGGCTCCTTTCGACGCGAAGGAGCAGCGGTTCAACTCTGAGTCCCTCCCGGATGACTGAACTTCTCACCTTATCCCTAAGGGAGACACTAGCCACCCTGCGGAGAAAACCCATCTCGGCCGCTTGTATCCGCGATCTCGTTCTTTCGGTCATGACCGAGATACTTGAACACCTTCACTTGGGGTAAGGACTCATTCCCTACTTGGAGTGGACAGTCCATCGGTTTCCTGCTGAGAACCATGGCCTCAGATTTGGAGGTGCTGATCCTCATCCCAGCTGCTTCACACTCGGTTGCGAACCGATCCAGTGAGTGCTGAAGGTCGCAGACCGATGAAGCCATTAGAACCACATCATCTGCAAAAAGCTGTGGTGCAATCCTTAGTCCACCAAACTGCAGACCCCCTCCCCCATGACTACGCCTCGAAATCCGATCCATGTATATTACAAACAGGATTGGTGACAAAGCGCAGCCCTGGCGGAGGCCAACCCTCACCGGAAATGGGTCCGACTTACTGCCGAGGACCCGGACACAGCTCTCGCTTTGGGAGTACAGAGATTGGATGGCCCTGAGTACAGACCCCCTCACCCCATACTCCCGCAGCACCTCCCACAGTAACTCCCTGGGAACTCGGTCATACGCCTTCTCCAAGTCTACCAAACACATGTAGACCGGATAAGCGTACTCCCAGGCCCCCTCCAGGATCCTTGCGAGAGTAAAAAGCTGATCCGTCGTTCCACGACCAGGACGGAATCCGCATTGTTCCTCCTCAATCTGAGGTTCGACAATCGGCCTGACTCTCCTTTCGAGTACCTTAGAGTAACTTTCCCGGGGAGGCTGAGTAGTGTGATGCCTCTGTAATTGGCACACACCCTCTGATCCCCCTTTTGGAAAAGGGGAACCACCACCCCGGTCTGCCACTCCTTCGGTACTGTTTCCGACTTCCACGCAACGTTGATGAGACGTGTCAACCATGACAGTCCCTCAACACCCAGAGCCTTCAGCATTTCTGGGCGGATCTCATCCACCCCCAGGGCTTTGGCACTGTGGAGTTGATTGACAACCTCAGTGACCTCCCCCCGGGAGATTGGTGTTGATCCCCCGTCATACTCCAGCTCTGCCTCTAACATAGAGGGTGGAGTTGTCGGGTTCAGGAGTTCCTCAAAGTGTTCCTTCCAACGCCCTAACACTCCATCAGTTGAGGTCAACAACGTCCCATCCTTACTGTACACAGCTTGGATTGTCCCCTGCTTCCCCCTCCTGAGGTGTCGGACAGTTTTCCAGAACAACTTTGGTGCCGCCCGAAAGTCCTTTTCCATGTCTTCTCCGAACTTCTCCCACACCCGCTGCTTTGCCTCGGCCATGGCTGAGGCTGCTGCCCTTCAGGCCTGTCGGTACCTTGCAACTGCCTCGGGAGTCCCCCGGGATAACAAATCCCTGAAGGCCTCCTTCTTCACCGGTGTCCACAGGAGGTTCGAGGGTTACCGCCCCTTAATAATAATAATAATAATAATAGCTTCGATTTCTATAGCGCCTTTCAGGGGACCCAAGGTCGCTTCACAAGTAATAGTGCAAAGACAAACATAACAAAACAAAAGACAGACAAACAGAACAACAGATCGATTTAGGGGCCGAAAGCCTTGGCAAACAGATGGGACTTGAGGGCCCTTTTGAAGGCTTCAAGTGTGGGGATGTTGCGTATCTCCGCAGGGAGAGCGTTCCAGAGGGTGGGGGCTGCCACACTGAAGGCTCTGTCCCCGTAGGTTCGCAGTTTGGTGCGGGGGGTGGTAAGCAGGCCAGAGTCTGAGGACCGCAGGTTCCGGGGTGGGGCATGTGGGTGAAGGATGTCCGATAGGTACTGGGGGGCAAGGGCATGGAGGGATTTGTAGGTAAGGAGGAGGATTTTGTAGGATATGCGGGACTTGACCGGCAACCAGTGTAGGTGGATGAGGGTGGGAGTGATGTGCTGCCACGGTTTTGTGTGCGTGAGTACCCTAGCAGCACAGTTTTGGACATACTGGAGCCTGTCCAGGGTTTTGTTGGGAACCCCGAACAGGACACCATTGCAGTAGTCCAAGCGGGTGGTGACAAATGCATGGACTAGGGTTTCGGCAACCGACTCCGAGAGTGACGGTCGGAGTCTGGCAATGTTCCTCAGGTGATAAAAGGCCGATTTGGTCACAGATTTAACGTGGGAATGGAAGGAAAGGATGGAGTCGAGGATGACACCCAGGTTGCGGGCTTCAGGAGACGGGGAGATGGAGCAGCCGTCAACCTCAAGGACGAAGTCACCAACCTTCTGGAGCAGGGCCTTGGGTGCCACAACCATGAGCTCTGTTTTCATGCTGTTTAGTTTCAGATAGTTGCATGACATCCATGCTTTGATGTCATGCAGGCAGTTGATGAGAGACTGAGGGGGGAGCTGGGAGGATGGAGTGGTGCTGAGATACAATTGGGTATCATCAGCGTAGCAGTGGAAGTTGAGTCCATGATGTCGGATGATCTGGCCGAGGGGGAGCATGTAAATGGTGAACAGGAGGGGGCCAAGCACAGAGCCCTGTGGTACACCGTGGTGGACTGGGGCCGGGGCTGAGTTTGAGCCACTGATGGAGACAAACTGTTTCCTGTTGTGGAGGTAGGATGTCAACCAGGACAGCGCTGTGCCAGTGACACCTAGGAGGTCTGAGAGGCGGGTGAGGAGGATGATGTGAGAGATGGTGTCAAATGCTGCAGAGAGGTCCAGGAGGATGAGGATGCTGAGGCGGCCAGAGTCAGCAGCAATGAGGAGATCGTTGGTGATCTTGATGAGGGCGGTCTCAGTGCTGTGTTGCTGTCTGAAGCCGGATTGGAAGGGCTCATAGAGCTCATTGTTGGACAGGTACTGATGGAGTTGGCCGGCGACCACTCTTTCCAGAGTTTTGCTGAGGAAGGGAAGGTTGGAGATCGGCCGGTGGTTCTGGAGGTCGTCGGGGTCCAGGCCAGGTTTTTTGAGTATGGGGGTGACTGAGGCCAGTTTGAAGCTGGTGGGGACTATACCAGGAGCCAGAGAAGCGTTGATGATGACCACCATGTAGGGACAGAGGGTGGGTAGGCAGTCCTTGACCAGGGCTGTGGGCATGGGGTCCAGGGAGCAGGTGGAGGTCTTGGCCGAGCTGACCAGTTTGGCCACTTGGAGAGCATCCACAGGGGAGAAGGAGGAGAGGTTGGAGTGGGAGAGGCGCGGCGCTTGGGGTGCATTACCAGGTGGCTGAGGTGCAGGTAGGGGGGAAGGGCCAGTCACCAGGAGCTGCTGATGGATGGCCTCGACTTTCGCCTGGAAGAAGTCAAGGAATTTGGAGCACAGATCGGGAGCCCCTGAGGGCTGAGGGGCGTCAGGGGGCCGTAGTAGGCGGTTGATGGTGGAGAACAGTCTTCTGGGGTTGCTTTGCTGAGCACCAATGAGATGGGAGTAGTAGTGAGTCTTGGCATGGGAGAGAGCTTCCTTATATGTTTTGATATGCTCACGAAAGGCCAGGAGGTGGACTGTGAGGCCAGTTTTTTTGGAGAGCCTCTCCAGCTGGCGACCAGAGGCCTTCAAACGGCGGAGTTCAGTGGTGAACCAGGGCGCAGGGCGGGTGAAGGAAACAGTCTGGGTTTTAATGGGGGCGAGAGAGTTGAAACTGAGGGATAGGGCAGTGTTGTAGTGGGCTACCAGGCCGTCCACGGTGGAGTCGGAGGGACCCGAGGCCATGTGGGTAGCTATCAGGTCGGATAGGGCCGGTGCACTCACAGTCTTAATGTTCCTAAACATGATGGTGCGTTTAGGATGCTGCCTGGGCAGGGAGACCGGAACAGTGAAGAAGATGGCGTGGTGGTCAGATACAGCCAGGTCGAGGCGCTGTAGGTCGGGTGGCGGGGAACCGGTAGAGCACACCAGATCCAGCGTGTGGCCTTTGATGTGGGTGGGGCCCTGGACATGTTGCTTGATGTTGAAGCAGTCCAAAAGTGAGAGGAATTCAGCAGCGAATGTGCAGTTACTCAAGTCCACGTGGATGTTAAAATCACCGAGCAGGAGAGTTGATGGAGACATGGAGCAGAGAGAGGTGAGTAACTCAGACAGCTCAGACAGGAAGGTAGTGGAAGCTTTAGGTGGGCGGTAAATGAGGGCAACCTGGAGCGGAGCAGACCCAGCCAGTTTGAAGACAACACACTCCAATGAGGTGGTAGTAGGTACTGGGAGTTCTTTAACCAGGATGCCGGCTTGGTGGATAACAGCCAATCCACCGCCACGACCCAGGGAGCGGGGCTTCTGGATGTACAGATAGCCTGGGGGTGTAGCTTGATTGAGTGTCACAAAATCCTGCTGATTTTGCCATGTCTCTGTTAAGCATAGGATGTCAATGCTTCTGTCAGTGATAATGTCGTGGATGAGTAGGGCTTTGTTGTTGAGGGAGCGGGTATTCTGCAGCATAAAAGTCACATAGTTGTTCATAGCTGCTGGGGGGAACAGGGAGGGAGAAACCAGCACACTGTCAGCACAGGCCAGGGACCTCAGGTAGATAGAGCGAACGGGAGGTTTGGTCGGATGACGTCGTTTGTTGTGATGACGACATCGCCGTGCGACAGACCGTCTGCCAGAAACAACCGCGGGGATAGGAGTTTCGGAGTAGAAAAACTTGTATCTGGATGCCCGGTGTATGTAGCGGGGACGACGCAGAAGCCCAAGGGATTTGATAACGGTAAGGCAGTCGGGGATAGTGTGGTAGGAAAAGTTACGAAGTTCCAGCGAGGAGTATTGGAGCAGCATCACAAGAAGAGCAGCGAGCCAGCTAGCAGCTAGCACCATTAGCCCTGCAGAAACCGGACCTCGAACCTCAGCAGCGGTGATGGAAAACAGCCCAGTTGGAATGGCCGGACTGAGGGAGGGTTCGTGGATAGTCCTGGGAGTGTGGCAGAGAGGAGCCCAGTCGGAGAATTCCGGAACGAGGACGACACTGATAGTAGAGCGTGATGGTGAGCTCGTTTTGCTAATAGCAGGATGGGAGAGGCTAAGAGCTAAACAGCAGCCAAACATAGTCGGCTGAGCAACGGAGATGGCAGAAACACAAAACCAGAGGAGAACAATATTTCTCCTGTGTATTGGAATTCAATAGATTGATAGTATGGAGTGGTAGACACGAAGTAAGCGTCGGCATGAAGAGCGGCGAAAAACACGCCAGCGTCCCCTCGTTTCCGATCAGTATGTAGTGTCTCTACTTTAAAGAGTCCTCTCCTGCTGATGTTCAGGAGGCACCTAAGACCTTGAGACCACAGCTCCCCGCTTCGGCAATAGAGGCTTTGAACACCGACCACTCTGGTTCAATGTCCCCAACCTCCACAGGAATGCCCGAAAAGCTCCGCCGGAGGTGTGAGTTGAAGGCCTCCCGAACTTGGGCCTCCTCCAGACGTTCCCAGTTCCCCCGAACTACACGTTTGGGCTTACCAGGTCTATCCAGAGGCTTCCCCCGCCACTCGACCCAACTCACCACCAGATGGTGATCAGTTGACAACTCCGCGCCTCTCTTTACCCGAGTGTCCAAAACATACGGCCTCAGGTCCGATGATACGATAATGAAATCGATCATGGACCTTCTGCCTAGGGTGCTCTTGTACCACGTACACTTATGAGCATCCTTATGTTCGTACATGGTGTTTGCTATGGCCAATCCATGACTAGCACAGAAGTCCAGTAACAAACCACCACTCCGGTTCAGATCAGGGGGGCCGTTCCTCCCAATCACGCCCCTCCAAGTGTCTCCATCATTGCCCACATCTGCGTTGAAGTCTCCCAGCAAGATTAAAGAGTCACCTTCAGGAGCCCCATACAGGATTCTTTCCAGGGTCTCCAAGAAGGCCGTATACTCCGAACTGCTGTTTGGTGCATAAGCACACACAACAGTTAGAGTTTTCCCCCCCATAACCTGCAGGCGTAGGGAGGCGACCCTCTCGTCCACTGGGGTAAACTCCAACAACGAAGCACGCAACCGGGGACTTGTGGAGTTATTATTATTTATTTGCTATTTATTGAGAATCTCTATGAATTATAGTCAAATGTATATACCAGTCTCTGTTCTGTTGCCTGAGCCAAGTGTACCTGCTACATTACGATTTATTATTATTGATTTACTATTTATTGAGAATCTCTATGAATTAAAGTCAAATGTATATACCAGTCTGTGTTCTGTTGCCGCACCGGATCTCCGCCAAATCCAGGATCATCACCCCCATGTTCACTGCCGTCTGTATCTCTACCGCTACTTGAATACTGTGGCTCAAACTAGTATGGTTCCACCACGTTAGACTCGCCCGTATGATCTGATTCCACCACACCGGCATCCTCTTCCATAAAATCCTCCTCTTCTTGAAAGTGCACCGAGTCTATTGACGACTCACTCTCACTCGATTCTGTCAAAATATCCGAGCCAGAGTCCGACATCAGCCATATAGTTTGTTCATTATTCAAGTGTTCTACTCGTGACGTGTGTGACGTCACAACCGGCGAAAGCTGTTTTGTTCAGAGCGGTCGTGTAACATCGAGCATGGATAGTTGTAATAAATCAAGATTTATAAATACAGCGGGCATATTGTCATTAATGACAAATGATTTCCCATTAATAATAGTTTATATTATCGTAATAAGAACAGAATTGTTCTTCATTTCGTAAGCTCTTTAAGAAAGAACATGTCAAGCTATGTGCTGTATCAGAAACAATGCACTGTGTGTTTTGGGAGTAATATGGTCTGTGTTTACAGCAAGCTAACACTCAGAGCTAACGCTTGAAGAGAATTAAATTAACATATTATAGCAGGAAGTTTAATACAGTGTAATTTTTGGTATATTCATTTTAATGTCCCCTGATATATAAGAAGTGTGTTTTTATATATTCATGTGTGTACTTAATTACTTTGTATGTAATAGTAGCAGTTTATATGAACAAGAAGCTGGAAAGATGAGAAGTGAAAACTTTCCTGTCATGAGAAGTGCAGAGAGGAAATACCCTTATATAGACATATGCTATAGGCAGCAGATAGAAGGGTGTGTGTGTGTGTGTGTGTGTTGCAGTAAGCCATGGTCTGTATAATAACTGCTCAATTATACTGGTGCTTGTGTTTTTATTGATTTCTTTCTGTTTCATTCTTTCATGTTGTGAGTACTAAATTGCCACAACTTTGTGCAGTCGTTGGCTTAAATACTTATGTGAAATAAGGAGCAGGTTGGCATGACAGGAGACTAAAAAGATGTGGGGAGAGGATACATTCTTATCTAAACACAGAATGCCAAGTAGCTAGAACGATACATGTCTAAAATATATGTGTGTGTTTAATTACTTTGTATCAATAATAATAGGGAGTTGGAAAAATGAGGAGTAAAACCATTATTTAAAGTAAGATGTGAGCAGGGGAATGCCCTTATTTGAAGATAGCTCAGATCTCTGAAATGAGTGTGCGTTCTCTGTATATGTTATGTGGGTTCGTGCAGGACACCCAATGTGTCTGTGTTACCTTAAATGGTAAAATAAGGTAAATGAGTGTGCGTGACACAACCTAAGGGAAAATGAGGGTGCGTGACACCTCCTAAGGAAGAATGAGTGTGCGTTCTCTATAGAAGCTGATATTCTACTATTTTACTGCTTGAGAGCAGAGGTAATGTTTTCCTCGTTATTATTGATATTAAAGTAGTACATATATTGTTTGTATTAGTCAACTATAACAAAAGTATGTGAAACTGTGTGTACATTGAACTAAGGGGAGAGGGGGGCCACAGAGAGGGAAGTCTCTGCAAAATGTGCGGGTGTGTGAAAGTACACCCAATGCGTCTGTTTTACCTTAAATGGTAAAAGACTCTTGTTTCTGTGAGTCCTCTGCTGGCTCGTCGCTTTTATATCAACCAATGAATGGACTCTATGGGAGGAGAATCCAGCACACCTCCTCCCCGTTCTTTTTGCATATAAGCAGGTTGTGTCTTTAGATCGCTCTCTCTTCTCCTGCTGGAATCTGAACAGCACGCGAACCAGGGCAGGAATACTCCTTATTGTATTGTATTGCATTGTATTTTTACCTTTTATAATTAAAACAGATTATTGTTTAACTGGTATCCTGGTGTCTTCTGATTTCCTTCCTGTTTATGATTTTAAGCAGGCTCGCCAAAACGACACGCGGAGCCGATGGTGGGTTGTAAAAACCTCTCAGCTACAACACGCTGTACTGGAGAGAATATGTGTAACGTGATGTCCTTGCGGTAAACCCTGCGAGAGAGAAACGTTTGAGCTCCATACTGTTTCAGAAATAATGCTTGAAATGGTTTGGAGCACAATATAACATTTAATCACCGCAGCGTTTAGCTGAGCTTCTCCCGGTAGAAAACTCTTTCCAGCAGAGGGAAAGCTGCATGACGCTACAAAGGGGCGTGGGTAGCAGCAGAGTTCCATTTAAAGCAGAATCAGCCTTTTTGGAACAGGGCTGGAATAGAGGGGTATGAACAGTATGGCATGGCTACAATGGGTGATCTGTTTGGTATTTTAAGCAAAAAACTTCACAGACATGTTTTGTATAGGTGTGGCCCTACAATATATTTTTCCAATATAGCATGATAGGTCCCCTTTAAGATCTGTCCAGTGTTTCTACAAAGGAAAACACTGCTGTCTGTTTTAAAACAATTCAAAAAACAATGCCTGTTAGAAGATCAGAGGACACACTGAGCCCATGAGAGTTCATACAAGAGTAGAGACCCAGCGCCTCGACGGCTTAAAGATGCTGCATGTGTTCGGCCTCTTACTTCGTACAGAGCTGGTCTGACTGGCTATCTGCAGTCCAGTTCTGGATCTTTCTCCACACTGGGGACAGGAGGAGTCTCCTGATGGAGGTCGCTGCTCCCAGTATGAGGTGATGCACTGTCTGCAGAACCAGTGTCCACAGCTGGTAGAGACTGGATCCTTCAGGACATCGTGACACAGAGCACAGCAGGACAGCTGCTCCTCCACAGGAGCATGACTCTTCCTCTTCCCTCTGTGGAGATGAACACATCCTTTATAGCACTTTACTTTAGAGGAGCTGATTCTTGCCAATGGTACAACAAGGTGGACAATTCTAGTTTAAAATATAAAAAAGGTCTATATCTGTATATAATATATATTCGCGATCAGGTAGATAGTTTAAGCTTCACAATATTATACAAAGCATCCTGTCTGGATTCATCATCCAGAGGAGCACATGGTCACTGTATCTACTAAGACACAGACATTTGTATTAACCTGGTGCACTATAGCATTATAAACAAAATTCACATAGAATTTGCTGTGAATCAATTGCAATAAACATATGGAAAGGATACAGCAATAACAACAATAACGAGGCGAGAGCAGGGAATGGAGGGCAGGCACGTGTCTGAGGACCACAGACTCCGATAAGGGGTGTAGGGATGGAGGAGGTCTGCTAAGTACTGGGGGGCGAGGGCATGGAGAGACTTGTAAGTGAGGAGGAGTGTTTTGTACTGAATCCGGGACTTGACCGGCAGCAAGTGTAGGTGGATGAGGGTGGGGGTGATATGTTGCCAGGGCTTGGTGCGGGTGAGAAGCCTGGTGGCAGAGTTCTGGACGTATTGGAGCCTCTCCAGGGCTTTACTGGGAACCCCGGACAGGACTCCATTGCAATAGTCGAGGCGGGAGGTGATGAAAGCATGTATTAATGTTTCTGCCACAGAGTCGGAGAGTGAAGGCCGGAGTCTGGAAATGTTTGAGGTGGTAGAAAGCCGATTTGGTGACAGATTTGATGTGCGCCTGGAAGGAGAGGGTGGTGTCCAGGGCCATTTAAATGTTTACAACATCCTCCAAATTATTGAACACAACCTCTGCTAAAAAAAACTAAAATCACAGACCATTCATTTCGCCTTTCTTTCATGCTGTTCAAAGAAAAAGCAACCTCTTAATCCAGATATCTTTCTGTTTTATTTTCAATGTTTTTATGTTATCAAATGGTCTTGCGGACCGTATACGGCCCGAAGGCTCCCCACCCCTGGTTTAAATGATCAGATTATATCAAAACTGAATCCTCTTCAGGTCAGTTTACAGTAGAAACAGACTCTTACTTTATGTTTGAGGGTCCAGGTTCATTACTGAAGATGGGAGGTTGAAACATAGACCAGTCACTCTTCAGAGACAGACAGCTTGGGACTGGAGACTCTGCTCTCTGTCTGTGGAAACGACATGTTTTATACATCATTAGTTCATTCAGAGAGACGCCTTTCTGTTTTAGCATTGTGCTTGTGAAAGGTTTTACATGTTTGTATTTTATTTGCTGAACCTAACACAAAGTCCAACATGTAGAGTGTGAGGATGACTTCACTACTATATTATGTATCATCTCTGATGATGCCAGGGAGCAAGAGTTCAATTACACTTTGTTACTGTACTCTGAGTTTCTTTACTGAGATCATTAAAAAGAAGTTTAGATTTTAGCCGTGTTTCTTATTTATTTTAGTCTTTCAGTTTTATTTTGAATTGTCTTTGTTGTTGTATGTATTTTTGTTATCTGTTCCCTCTAGCTTAATTAGAGGGTTGTGATATGTATGTTACTTTGAGGTATTGTATTCCCTGTAAAACCTGAAAAAAACGTTTAATTATAACAAAAAAAGAAGAAGTTTAGATTATCATTTAACATAACAACTGAATCCTCTTCAGGTCAGTTTACAGCAGAAACAGACTCTTACTTTGTGTCTGAGGGTCCAGGTTCATTACTGAAGACTGGAGGTTGAAACATAGACCGGTCACTCTTCAGAGACAGACAGCTTGGGACTGGAGACTCTGCTCTCTGTCTGTGGAAACAACATGTTTTATACATCCAGGGCCGGTTCTAGCCAATTTAATGCCCTAGGCAAAATGTTAGCCCCCCCCCCCCCCCCCCCAGCCAGAGAATCGTACAGTAGAAAAGATAAATATCAATAGAGTATCCAAGGAATACACAGTATATAAAGACTAAATGAAAAATCTCTACAAAAGAAAAATACACCACAAAAACAGAAACATATTGACATAGGTATATACATCAAAAAGGCTTCATATGTATTCAGTATTGTATTAACATGTTTGATTTGGGGGGTGGACATCACATCCTCTAGGGGGGTCCGGGGGTATGCTCCCCGGGAAGATTTGTTTGAACATTTTAAAGTAAAATGCTTCAATCTGGTGCAAAGAAAGGCAAAATGAATGGGCTGTGATTTTAGTTTTTTTTAGCAGCAGTTCAGTTGAATAATGTGTACAGCCCTAGGAGGATGTTGTAAAAATTGAAATGGCCATTGAGAGGAAAAAGGTTCCCTACCCCTGCTTTAGTTGAAAGCCCAGTGGCGATCTGCTCATCTGTCATCGAAAATAATATGCTACAATACAGTACAACTACTCCTGGGTCTCTGCGTGTCATACAAGCTCGGCTCTCTGTGTGTAGCACGAGCGCATTGTGTGTGAGTGAGCAAGAGAAAGAGAGAGAGTGCACCGGTACCGGGGATTGTTGCTGTTAGCATCTGGTTAGCTAGCTATGCTAACGGATATAAGGAGCTTTTTCTGCAACCAGGTGGAGGACAGCTCAAATAACCTCAGCTCCGTGAGGTAAAGGCACACCTTTATTTGAGTGCTAATAGAACCATCCTTCGGGCAGCTGAGCGGAAATGGTGGAAATCCAAACACCATCTCCTCTTTCTCTGCTTCGATCTCTCAGGCAAAAAGTACTTTCTTTCAAGATAAGATCCAATCTTCCTATTCCAATCCCAAAAAACTATTTTCCATCTTTTCCACCCTCTTAGAACCCCCCAAAGCCCCTTCCCCCTCCTCCCTTCTGTCAAGCGACTTTGTTAACTACTTTGAAAAAAAGGTTGATGATATTCGCTCTTCTTTTTCTGACTCACCTTTACTCACTGCTGGGTCACCAGACTCACAGTTCACCGTCACACTGACCTCCTTTTCCCCTCTCTCTCCAAGTGAGGTTCTTACCCTCATTACCTCCTACCACCTGTCCTCTGGACCCTATCCCCTCAAAGCTCCTTCAGACTATCGCTCCTGATATTGTACCGTTTCTCACCCATTTCATCAACACTTCTCTAACTTCTGGTCACTTTCCAAACACTCTCAAGAAGGCAAGAGTAAACCCTCTCCTAAAGAACCCACTCTCAACCCGTCCGATGTTATAAACTACAGGCCTGTCTCTCTCCTCCCGTTCCTTTCTAAAACAAGGCTCCAAGTCCGACCCTTGTCAATTAACTACAGGGGTCCCTCAAGGCTCTGTTCTTGGTCCCCTCCTCTTCTCCCTGTACACAAACTCGCTCGGATCTGTCATTAGCCCGCATGGTTTTTCATACTACTGCTATGCTGACGACACCCAATTAATTCTGTCCTTTCCCCGCTCAGAGACCCAGGTCGTCGCACGCATCTCTGCTTCTCTAGCGGACATCTCTCCGTGGATGTCTGCTCACCACCTCAAGCTCAACCTTGACAAGACTGAACTGCTTTTCCTTCGGGGAAAGATTGTCTACTCTGACTTAACAATCAGCAAAGGCACCTCTGTTGTTTCCCC